>NW_021703772.1:42948703-43278463 GCF_005190385.1 Monodon monoceros
GTGTGTGTGTGTGTGTGTGTGTGTGTGTGTGTGTGTGTGTGTGTGTGATGCTAAAATGTCTGCCTTTTAAAAACGGCTCCAAAGTGGCCACGTAAGAATGGGTAAACCGAAAATACCATACGACACTTGCCACTTGCTCTGCAGGCCGGCTTCCCTACCACCCTCCTCCTTCTAAAATGCGAGCAGGTCACTCTCTCCTCTGCAAGCTTCTCTGGCTCGCCACCACTCTCTGGCAGAGCCCTGCCCACACCTGAGGTGGGGATGATGAAGCAACAATGCTTTGAGCTACCCCTGGAGGAAGATTTAGTGCTGATACACAGAAAGTGCCCTGACACTGACAAAGGGGTCCGCAACAACTCTCCTATCACTCCAGCACACAGAAAGCACTGCTCCAAATTGGACTTAAATACAGAGCATGCAAGTTTTTTAAGCCAGGTCACAATGTCTGCAAAGTGGCCACAAGAAAATGACTGCCTTGAAATGTCACACACACAGATCACACATATATTTGAGAGAAAGACTCAGATCTGCAAGCAGGCAGTTAGTATTATTACCACACATTTGCAGGGGGGAAAAGTCATTTGACAAAGACTGTGCTCACAGACCAAACTTTGAGAAACTAAGAATAAAGTACTGGAAGCCAGCAAAAATCCTCCCTGATCAGCAGGGTAGGGGCAAGAGATCCCAGATGAGAACAGACCATGCCCTGAGGTGCTCTGGATACCAATATCAGGTCCCGGAAAGCTATGCACAGTGCCAGTGTACGTTTTTATTACAGGATATAAGCTCAAGACAAGTTTCCATCTTCAACACAAAATCTTAAACTTAAAAACTTCCTTCATGGATATCCTGACCAGTTTCTGGCCAGAGGGGTCAAAATCAGGCAGGCCACTCACCCAGAATCCAGTCTCTAAGAGCCTTATTTCTAACAGATTAATCCGTGCCACAGATTACAAACCAAGCAAGGCCCTTCCGAGGAGCAAGCCTAGCGTTCTCTCCTGGCTTATCTCCCTATTGGTTCCTCCTCTGCCCCACTGTCCCCACCAAACACCCTCTTCTCTTGCAAGTCCTCAATGATTCCCCTTGTTCTAAGAGATCCTTGCCTATACACCTATTTAAAAAATCCCATTTATACATCTACTGTATCCTTAACATGGTGGCTTAAATTTCTGGAGACCATTTTGCTTCGTTTCCCTCCCTTGAGGGCAGAAATTATTACTCATCATCTCAGTGGCTGACACACAGTGTATGGTCAGAATAAATTTGTGAAATGAATCCTAAGATAGTCTTTTCTTCGAATCATGTAAGAAACTGACGAAATTAATGTATGGCATTTTCAAACTCTAAGTTTACCAACTATTTGTAAATAGTTGGTATATATAAGGGAGAAATTAAAAGATATGTTATTCAAGTATGCCTATGTAAGTGCACGTTCATATCTTTACAAAAAAAGAGCCTTCACAAATTTAACATAAAGAAGAAAGCTGAAGAGAAATGGGACTCTATTTTTTTTTAATTAATTAATTTATTTATTTTTGGCTGCACTGGGTCTTTGTTGCTACACGCCGGCTTTCTCTAGTTGTGGCGAGTGGGGGCTACTCTTCGTTGCGGTGCACGGACTTCTCACTGGGGTGCCTTCTCCTGTTGCAGAGCACAGGCTCTAGGTGCACGGGCTTCAGTAGTTGTGGCACATGGGCTCAGTAGTTGTGGCTCGTGGGCTCTAGAGCTAGGCTCAGTAGCTGTGGCGCATGGGTTTAGTTGCTCCACTGCATGTGGGATATTCCCAGACCAGGGCTCGAACCTGTGTCCCCTGCATTGGCAGGCGGATTCTTAACCACTGCGCTACGAGCGAAGTCCCTGGGACTCTATTTTACACTTTCTAGCTGAAATTCTTCACTTAGGTTATTTCTTATTATCTAGAAATTCTCCCTAATGCTAATCTATATAGATTCTGTTTAAAGACACAGGCAAATGGTCATCTATAATCTTCTGATTTAGAAAGGCATGGTGTGATTATATTTGCACTGGTAACGCTCTAGGACCTTGCTAGTTCTTGAACTAAGTGGCAAAAGCAATTAGTCATTTCCAGAACTGGCTGATGAGAAGATCCTGCTTCTACTGCTTCTTAAAGCCCCCAGTTGGTAGCACTCTCCTCTCCAAAATATGTAGAGTCACTTCACAAGGTCCCTCTAAGCAAATCACCATGTTTATCCTAACTTGCTTCTCGAGTTCTGCGGCCAATAACTATCGAGTGCCTACAATCCACCAGGAACTGTGCACCCAGCATCAAAGGACATGAAGATAAAGAAGAGGCTTCTCCCTACCCTCCAGACCATCAAGTTCAAGGCTCTCCCTCGACCACGGCCTGTTGAGAGTCACTCATAACAGTCCCATTCTGCTACCCCCAGCAAAAGACCGCCCGCCCCAAGAAGGAATGGAGTTTCACTGTTCTGGAATTTATGTTCTTCAGAGCAGAGATTCTACACCAAGAAAATCACTGGGACAGACAGAGGTGGGGCACTCAAAATTTTTGTTACATGAATAAACCAATAAATCTTCAAAGACCCCACACATTAAATCTTTGTAACTTAAACTGGTTAAAAGACTGCTTAGACAAGCCATTGAGATCTGACATGCCGTGGAATCCAACCAATTTAGTGACATGTCCTAGAATGATACCAAATGACCCTTAATGGAGCTTTCTATATGCCAATAGCAGGCTTAGCGACAGAGGGAAATCTACAAAGGTTTGGAACAAAGCCACATTTCTCAGGTTTCAAAACTGTGACACACATTGGAGGAAGACTTCTCCACAGTTTTTATAAACAGTCATTCAAATATGGAATCCCAATTCCTAAAACTATTCTATAGTCCCTAACCTTATTGCTTAAGGTTAAAAAAAAAAAAGAAAACACAAACACACTCGCAAACACCTATATGACTGCTCTCTCCAGATATGTGTACTTCAAATACCTACTAATTGAGGAAATACCAATCTCTGCAATAACTCTCCAGACCCAAAGACTGGCACCATCCCTATACCCTACATGGTTGCCTAATCACCACCATAAACTAGTTCCAGTCTACAGAATCTTCTATTTGTCATGTCTATGGTCCGTAACTCTACGGAGAGCAGGGGGCCATCTATTCAAATGAGTCTTGGTTTCCTTCCTCAATTTTCATAAAATGACGACAACCTTATTTTAAAATAAAGGCTCTATCTTTTTATTGACAACAGAGCATGTGGACTCTGGGCCCTTTCCAGAGAATACAACTTCTAAGGGTCTACAGACCACCATTAATTCAAAGCCCAGTTATAAAAAAAGAAAACAAATAAAGGAACATACAAAACTGTCACAGTATCACTTGAGGGAGAAACTACAATCTATCTGTTCCTTGTATTCCTGAATCAAACCAAACCATCAATAACGTAGGTACTTGTACCGGTGGTTCTCAACCTTGGACACACATTGGAATCACCTGGGGAGCGGATGTCTCACCGCCCCTCCCCCACACTCCACAGATTTGATGGAATTCTGTGGTGGTTCTGTTGGGCAGCCCCGGATGACAATGTGTCTTATAGACTTGCTTTTCCTAAACTGTGCTTTGTTGTTATGTCCTCTGCTTCTTCTTAGTGAAGTGGCATAAAAAGCAGCCATATAAAATTCACTACTTTATTTTCTGCAAGGAAATTTTGGGAGGTGTTGCTCAAGATGACATCCTTCATCTCATAAGTCCCATAAGACTTTAAAATCACTTTTAAAGCTAACTGGTAAGGAAAACTTTTCTTCTCTTGAGCAACTCAAGTGCTTTGATCTTATGTGCAAAAATAAGTTTGTAACTGATCATATTTCCCTTTTTGTTTTGACCACCAGGAAATGAAAAATCCAAGTTCAATAACCATAGAGGACATCATGGGATTAACTTCTGCTTAGGTCTCATTTCTTCTTTTCCCTTTGCTCTGACTTTTTTTTTTTTTTTTTGGAACAGAGAAAGGTTTATTACAGGGCCAACCAAGCAAGGAGAACAGGTGGCTTCCGCTCAAAAAAGCCCCAACCTGCTCTGACTTTTTAAAAGCTATTTATTTTATAATACTGACTATAAAACAGTAAGCTGCCTTCAGTCAATTTTCAATATGAGGAGATATGACAATTAGCTCCCACTCATATTCCTCACATATCTTTGAACTATAAATGATCAAATACTGAAATTGGTGAGACTAAAATCCATGGATACATGTACAGTTCTTCTTTGGTTTTTTTTGGGGGGGCAGGGGGGGAGGATAGATGGAGGGATAGGTAGGTAGGTAGATAGACCTCCCTCAAAATATATGAGCCCCCTTATAAGCATAGCTAAGAATGGCAATTTCCCAGAAAATTTTCATTTATTCACTTAAAACTGTTACATTCTAAATTCACAAATCTAGAAAAACCTTCAGTGTGCAAGCAGACAGACACAGGTTTACCAGAATAAAAAGACTACAGTTTAAAAATTACAGCAACACTGAGTCAAAAGAAACCTCAAAAGGCTATCGCCCCACCTCATGTTATGGAAATAGGAACTCTGAATGCATGACTGTTGGCATGGATTCTGTATCTATTCATTCCTAATTCTATGCTTTCTCCTAACCCATCACCCAATCACCTCAAAACTCCCCGCCTCTTCTGAAAAACTCCAATATTCTTCTCCTTCCTTGCCAATTCCAAGAGGACTCTTTCCTTACATGCTTTTTTGCAGGTACTGAAAAAAGGCATGTGCTTATGAAAATGTACAGTTCCATTCACTACGATCTCTGGAGTAAATTAACCAAATCTTGGTCATCAGCAACTCAAAAAGAGTTAATAAAACTTATTTATTGAGAGTTACCTCTATAAAGAGAATTGGAAAATATCTGCCTTCTATTCCATGCAAATAAGACTTTGCAGGTACATCTCCATGCTGATAAAGCCAAATTTCTGTCACAAGTGCCCAGTTGACAGTAAGTTGGAAAAGGGCAAAACCAGGCTTTAAATCTAGATATGTTAACTAATCTTCAATTTCTCTAATTTAGACTGTGACCTCAGAAACTCTAAAGAATGAAATGGCCCCAACTACCTAGTTATTCTAGACAACTGAAGCAAACCGGTTATTCACTAACATTAAAAAAAATTTTTTTTTAATTTTTAATGAATTTTTTCCTAAAATACATCACACATTAAACAGGAGGATCATATACTCATAGGGTTTTAGAGTTGAAAGGAACCTTAGAATTAAATATTTTCCATTCACAAATTCTTTTCTGGCATTCACAACTCAAAACCATCACCAATAAATCTGTTGACAGCACAAGTTTACCTGTGAAAATTTAGCTGCAATATCATTATTACATTCACATCTCATACTTGAATAACTTTACTGTTTTCTATTCTCTATTATGAATACTTAAAGAAGGTGGTTCCTGAGCTTCCCTGGTGGCTTAGTGGTTGAGAGTCCGCCTGCCGATGCAGGGGACACGGGTTCGTGCCCCGGTCCGGGAAGATCCCACATGCCGCGGAGCGGCTGGGCCCGTGAGCCATGGCCGCTGAGCCTGCGCGTCCGGAAGAGACCGCAACAGTGAGAGGCCGGCATACCGCAAAAAAAAAAAAAAAAAAAAAAAAAAAAAAGGGTTTTCCAAAATTTTAAAAAATTATATCACCCCTTTTAAAAATCCCCCCCCCCTCTTTTTTTTTCAGAAGTCACTAAATATCAAGCAAAGTCCTTACAGTCTGGCTTCATCTTCTGATATGAATTCCTAGAACATCAGAAATTTCTGAACATGTGATTAAAGGTTTATCTAATCTATTTAACTGATATCACAGATTGTTTAATATGTGCCAGCCACTGTTCTAGGCACTGGGAATACAGAAGTGAACATGGACCTGACCTCCTGTGGGTGAGGTGGAGGGGAAGGCAGGCAATAAAGAAAATAAGTATAATGCGCTGGAAGTTGGTAAAAGAGAGAAATAAAGCGAGGGAGGGATGGCGAATGCTGGGACAGGGCAGAAAAGGGGAGCAGGATGAAATTGTTAGAAAGGACCTGCTAAGAAGGTGGCATGTGAGCAAAAACTTGAAAGAGGTGAGGGAGGAGAACTTGTGACAGACAGACAGACACACACACACACAGAGATTGTGGCGGCTGAGGCATTCTAAGCAGAGAGAAGAGTAGAAAACCCCAATATGCAAGTGTGCATCTAGTTTAATGGTTAAGCAGAATCCTATTTTAACTATATGATAGTTTAATGTTCTATTTAATGTCATCAAAGAGTTGATTGAGAATGATTTTTAATCATACCTTTGGGTACATCAACCTACAGATATTAACAGTGACAATGAGCAAGATACTTGATTTGGTACTCTTATACCATTCAAAGAAAATAGAAAACTTAGTCTATTCCCAAAAGGAGATACAGTGTTGTATGAAAAAAAAGATAAATACACATACGAAGATAATTAGCTATTTAATAAATGCATGGATATGTATAAACTGGAACTTGCTTTTTATATCCAATGAAACTGTTTACCAAAAAACAAGTATAGTTTTCCAGATTAAGAGGATGCAAGAAAAGTATGTAAAGGATGTACTGTAAGCATTTTTGCAAAGTACCTGATCATGGCCAAAATTTACAAGAGAATGACTGGTATAAGTTGGAAGTAAAATTAAATGTAATGTATCATCTACATTATATAAGATGAAAATACAGAGTGACATTATTTATTGGGAGTGAAGGGTTGTTTTTGGTTTTCCCACCATGAAAATTAGTATTATAGCTTTAAAATGAAAATTTATCGGCCAGAAGTAATATTAATATTCGTCTGCAGTCACCTCTAAAATTTTAATATTTCTTCACCTTCCATCTTTGACTACATTCATATTTGGAAAAAGAATTTAACTAACATTGTCCTTAAACACAACTTAAACTTCTCAGTGTAAGGGAAACTGATTCTTATTCATTCATTCTCAGAAGAGTTGAATCCAAAAAAATTAACATTGCACTGGCTTAAGTTTCAAAGCTGGTTAAACCCGTTTTGCCACAATTCCCAATAGATGAATATGTGAATTAATATAGATGAGATCAGCATCTAATCTTCTAAAACTCTCAATAAACATATTGGTTCCAAGAAAATTGGTAATATAGGAATTGGACCAAAGACAGATCTACTGGCATAAACTATTAGAGCATTTAGTTAATATTCACATATTAACTACTTCTGTGAACAACTGCAATGAGATGTGACACTATTAAAAACCTTTGTTCATAATAAACCAATAAGCCACTAGTCTCTGCCGATTAGCAGCATGAAAAAAGAAAGGAATAACAACAGAAACATGAAAAATGAATGAACAGTTTTACTTCTGTAGTTTAAAATGTATTCAAATAAGATTCAAATGGAAATGTGAAAACGCACGGTGATTACAGTCATTACAAGGAAAAAATATTTGAAAGTGCTTTAAGAGGACTTATTTTCTTTCTAAATTATACTACTGAACTCATGTTTAAATTCATACAGAAGCTTGCTTTACATGGTAACCCATGAGTTAAATTATCAAACAGTAACAACCCTAATGAAATGAACAGATGATCCTAGTAAACAGGAGGCCATGCCACATGTTGACTAAATCCCATTCCATTTTCCCCTTCCTGGGTGCATTTCCCAGCTTCCTTTGCAGGAGGTTGGGCCCGTGTGACTGCACACCAGCCAATGAGGAAGAGCTGACTATGCTCTCTCTTCACCTCCCACAGCAACCTTAAAAGCCATGTGTTCCAGCTGCTACAACTACAGCTTGTATATGAGTCACCATTTAGAGGACAGCCTCTGAGGAACACCATCTGACCCCCATCAGACTGCGCGGTCAGTGACAAGCAAACCTTCAGTGTGTTGTGTCTTGAGCTGTGAAGTCTTGTTGTCCAAGCATAGCCTACCTTATTCTAATACATCCCTCAGATTCCCTAACTAGATGTCAAACATACTTAGACTATTGCCTTGAGTTTTATTTTGGACAGGTAGAAAATCTGTTAACAACCAGCAGAAAATAGCTGAAGGCTAAAAATAAATACCTCCTGAGTCCCTAACATGTCCCTAACACTAGGTCTCCAAAGTGAGGTGTGTGCATCTCAGGGTATGCCCACGATGAGCCACTGGAATATGGATATAAAATATTATAACTTCTACTTACAGATCTTTATCATTTTCTAAAGTTCCTGTTCTTGTGGATGTTTTATAATGTACACAATACATTAGGATGGTACGACTTGAGGTTAACTATAGATAAACAAACATACTGGATGGATTTTAAGACCAACGATCTTGAGGTAAGAAAATAATTATAATTGCATAGTCCCTGCTCAAAAGATGCTTCCTCTTGTCCAACCCTTAAATAGGAAACAATTAATGAAATATATAAGGTAGTATGCAACAAAGTCCATACAACTGTGACATAATGCATGCTATGGAAAATACGTGTTAGGACTACCAAGTGGCATTTTTGGGAAGAGGCTTCAAAATGCAGGTGTACCCCGGATGCATCTTGAAAGATGAGTAGGATTTGAATACGTGGAGAAGAGTGAAGTGAGTGTAACAATACAAGACCAGGGTGCCTGAAAAGAAGAAGAAATGAAAGCAACAGTGGGATAGGCAAGAAGAGGCCAAGAGAAGGAGAGCTTACAACTAACTGACCCCTAGCCACAAATTTATTCAAACTCAACCTCTCTATTTTCACAGTCAGAATTTTCTCTTAGGACTGATTTTAATTTTCTAAGTTCTGTTCAAGATCAATGCCAGATATATGCAAACACCAAAGAAAAATCTTTAAATATAGAAAATGACAAAGATTTTCAAGTTCTAAGACTCATTTATGCTACCTTATCTATGCCTGCAAGACAAAGTATAGCACATACAATCATAGATGGGATACTGTTATAATGACAATCATATTACATTATGAAAAGGAAGCGAATGTTCAAAGCATTATATACCATTTTCTATTTGTTTTAGGAGCAATGTCCAAGAAACACCCATACACATTTCCACACTTTCTCCTTCCTTATACCCATGTTCCAGGTAATGAGTAACCAGACAGCAATGACTCACCCATATTGCGTAATCTTAAATAGCTACATGGGTGCATTTTATAATTTAAGTCCTAACAACTTTACACTTCAGTAACATTGTCTTTAATACATTTCTCTGATCGTGGATGGGATTCTGCCATTTTTAACATCCTTGTTTTTATCCATAATGCTATTCACACGACAAAATTATGTATAAGCTTTCGCCATTTAACAATGGCCAAGGCAATTATAAATACAGAGAAAAGCAGCAGCAACACTGTAGGATGGAATGTGAGGTAGGGTATCTGAGGGTGAGAATATGTCTTTTGAAAGTAATCAAAGCAGTGGCTTAAAAACTAGCAAGCCCTAAAGAAACATTCAAGAGCCCTTAGCAACTCACGCTTCATGAAAATATAGATGGTAAAAGTGGAAGTGGACCTCTCCGGTGGCAGTCTAGGTCTTAAGTAGGCAACCCTAAGAGGATGCCTGCTTGTGTTTCCCCAAAATAAAGGTCCATGGTGCAAACCAGCCAAATCTTCCCTCCGTCCAGGTGCTTTCTAATGTTGTGTTGTTGAGGTGGACTAAAGGACATGGTAGAAAATGTATGCATCCTAACTTATTCCTCTACTGCTAACTTCTTGTGAAATTAGACTAAACCATCTATTACATTATGTTTCTAACGTAATTGGGCATATTCTTTTCAGACCTCAAACTGACGGCCCACGCATTCAGACAATGAACACAAATATCCCAAGGGGAGGATTCCCTATCCAAAGGACAGCACATCCTTCGCGTAAGTCAATGACGAATGAAAATCAGGACTGCTGTATATCAAATGTTCTTCCTCCTGAATAACATTATGATTCATCACCAATAGCAACTAGAGGTTTTGTCATAAAACATAATGAACTAACATCTGTTTATACTTACAAAATTCATTTCAACATTCAGTCATTTACCACTCATTCATTAAAACACTGCATTTATACACGTACACACTTAGGCATATTTAACAAGTCACAATTTTTTTTTCCAGTTGGTGACTGAAAATGCAAGACGGCAATTTTTCCCGACACATAAGCTTGTAATTTTAAGTAATGCCCTCATCCCAAACTCTCCTCCTATTACTTTAGAATAAACATAATCCTTCAATCCTCCCAATGATTAAAGTAGACTGGTATTTGAATGTTTTATTTAAAAAAAAAAAAGTTCTACATGTAGCTATCATCTCAACTCAAATACCTTTTACCTTCCTCAAATACCTTCCTATCATCCTGGCTCACTGTGGCTTAGCCAAACTGGTCCGTCCTTCGCTTTATCTTCTATGTAGATCATTATTACACTTTACAGTGGCCACCTATTTCTAGAATTCCTTCTTGAAGACTCAACATAGGTGGCACCTTCAGAATTTCTGAACCCACCAATTTTTTGTGCTTCCACCTTATTCCCTGTCATTGCAAGAACACTATTATATTAAAATGACCTGCTCGGGGCTTCCCTAGTGGCACAGTGGTTGAGAGTCCGCCTGCCGATGCAGGGGACACGGGTTTGTGCCCCGGTCCGAGAGGATCCCACATGCCGCGGAGCGGCTGGGCGCGTGAGCCATGGCCACTGAGTCTGTGTGTCCGGAGCCTGTGCTCCGCAACGGGAGAGGCCACAACAGTGAGAGGCCCGCATACCGCAAAAAAAAAAAAGAAAAAAAAAAAGACCTGCTTATGTAGCCATTCCCCTCTCCTCCCAACTAGCCTGAGATTCGTGAAGACAAAGACCACGTGTATCTTCTATACACAGTTTCTAACAAAGAGTAGGTCACCATATTCATTAATTCAGTCACTCACTCAACAAATACTTATGGAGTAGCTGCTACAGGACAGACATTATTCTAATTGCCATGGATTCTAATTGCTATGTGAAATAACAAAGCCCCTGTTCTCCTAAAGATGACATTCAAATGTAGGAGACAAATAATAAAGACACAACAAACACCTAGTGAAATGTCAGATGATAAACAAGTAAAAGTAAAGCAGTCTAAGGCGACAGTGAATGGCTGGGGCAGGGGTTGCTATTTTAGGTATTTTAGGTAATCAGTGACGATTAAGGCATTCCCTAACTGAAGTGAGAGAACAAACAAGTTGGTCCCTTGAAGGGGAGAGAGTGACGCAGAGCAGGCGGCGTGTGAGAGGAGCAGTGAGGAACCAGCGTGGCTGCAGCAAGGGGATGGGAAGTTCACAAGTGCAGTCAGGTGGCCAGTGCCCACATCAAGTGGAGCTCTGCAGGTCACGCACGAGCCACTGCAGGTTTCCAAAGCAAAGAAAAACAATCCAGTGGACATCTTTAAGAAAGAGGACTTTAGCCCACAGCCGCCACATTTTTGGGGAAAAGATGGCCAGGGGATCGAGGTGTGGGAGAAGGCAACAACGGGAGAGTTGAAACAGGAAGACCCGTTAGGAGGCTACCACAATAATCTAAGTCAAAAAGGATGGCAGCTCAGACGAGCACAGTGGCAGTGGTGGCGAGACTGGGATATGTACAGGCAGCACCAACAAGACCCGATAGTGGACTGAATGTGGGGTGGGAGAGAGAAGGAAGAAAAGGTTTGTGGTGTGAGCAGCCGAAGGATGGTACTGCCGCTGCCCGAGAAGAGAGAAAGGATGGGGACGGGGGTGCCCTCCAGTCTGAAGCATGTGAAGTTCCAGGTGCCTCTTGGACACCCCAGGGAGATACTGAAGGGTTGAATGTAGCTGAGTCACCAGGAGCTCAGGGGTGAGGTCCAGCTGGAGACCTAAATCTGGGGGCATCAGGACATATTTAAAGCCCAAATGGGCTCATCTAAGTGCCTACAGAGGAGAAGGAAAAGGCCCCAAAGCCAAACCCTTGGACATACCAGCATTCAGAGGTAGAGAGGAAGAGGCACATCCAGCCTTCCACCCAGGAGCTGGAAGAGCCAGTGTGCTAGAGGAAAACAGGAAAATGTGGAGGCCAGAAAGTCAAATTTTAAAAAGGGTTTTAGGAAGGAATTGGTCACACTGTCAAATATTACTGATAATTAAAGAAAGAAGAAGATTCAAAATTTGACTATTGGAGTTGACAACATGGAGGTCATAGATGATCTTGAAAAGAACAGTTTTCATGGAGAAGAGAGATAAAAGTCTGACTAGAGTGAATTTAATAAAGAAAAGAAGATAAACTGGAGACAACAAGTATATGCAACTTTTTCAAAAAGTAATAAAGGGAATCAAACAGTGTGATAGCTAGGTGACATGGAATCAAGAGAAATATTATAGCATGTACATTGGTGGAAAGGGAAGAGGGAGAAGAAAAAGTTGATAATACAGTGGAGAGGGGAAATAATCACAGAGTAATGTCCTTAAGGGTATAA
Organism: Monodon monoceros; assembly: GCF_005190385.1. Taxonomy (NCBI): domain Eukaryota; kingdom Metazoa; phylum Chordata; class Mammalia; order Artiodactyla; family Monodontidae; genus Monodon; species Monodon monoceros. Next base: position 42,961,151 of record NW_021703772.1, read on the forward strand.
GAGGGGCTGGATGGGGTCCAGGGCCCATGTAGAGGGGGTGCCTGAGAGGGGACTGGACAGCTGAGTCTTTATAACATTCAATGTTTACGGAACTGAACTACCCTTAGGTTGAACTACCCTTAAGATATTTCTTATAAAAAGAAGGCCCACTAATTCAGGTTTCTAGAACACCATACAGAAACTCCGACATTAACCTGGCTTCAGGAAGCTAACACTCAAGTCTTATTTCAGGACAAGCTTACTATGCTTCTTAAGAAGGATGTATCCATACGTGCATGCATATCTGTGGTACAATAAGAAATATATTTCTTCTGCGTCTCTGGTTCCCGGCACAGAGCTCCTAAAACCCTTGGAATTTCCTGAGTAACAGGACTGCCTTTTGTTATTCATAACAAGCCCCTTCTGCCCACACCTGAGTTTACACTAATGAAGTGACTCATGGTGGGACCCCTAAGTAGCTTCAGGCTGGGGACTGGTCACCAGAAAGACCAAACACATGATCAGAGGGTGGGTACTTTCAGCTCCACCTCCCCAGCTCCAGGAAGGGGATGGGGGCTGCAGATTGGGTTATAAAGACTCTTCAACAAGGAGATTCCGGAGCTTCTGGGTTGAAGGCACTGATGTGCTGGGAAGCTGGCCTGCCCAGAGAGGGCAAGGAAACTCTGCACCCCTCTTCCCCTATACTTTGCCCTATGTATCTCTTCCATGTGGCTGTTCCTGAGTTGCATCCTTTACAATAAACCAGTAAATAGGAGCGTTCTCCTGAGTTCTATGAGTCATTCCAGCGAAGTACTGAACCTGAGGGGGTAGTGGAAACCCCCAAATTTGTAGTCAGCTGGGTAGAAGTGTGGGTGGCCTGGGCACTCCATTTTTCACTGGCATCTGAAGTGGGGGCTGTCTTGTGGGGCTGAGCCCTTGACCTCTGAGACCCGCAATAACTCTGGGTAGTTAGCACCAGAATTGAATTGTATCGTTAGACACCCAGCTGGCATCGGAGAATTGGTATTGGAAATAACCATACCTCTGGTATCAGAAAACACACAACATCTGCTCTTGGGCCACTGGGGAATAAAACAGGTGATGAGGGACCACGGGAATTGATGAGGGCAGTGAATGTCTCAATGCTGAAATTTCAAGCCATCAGGTTTAAGGAGTAAGAAAATAAGACTACAAAACTGCACTCTCTTAAAAATATACACAGCTAACCACAGACCCAAAAAGCAGAAAACATGGGAGGGGGGAGTTCACACACAGCAAAAGCGGGTCTATTTGCTTCCCAAATCATAATCACCTGAGGAGAAAGATCAAAGCCACGTACAGCCAAGGAGCTGAGAGGCATAAACAACTGAACACAGAACAAATAATTACCTTAAAAATAAAACAGCTACACGGTAAATTCATACACTAATGAGGGATTATTCAAATTTTACTTAAAACCGTTCAGAAGCACATTTATAAGAGAAATGCTCAGTGACTGAGCGTGAGTGCAAAGGAGCCAATACTGGAAATGTAGGTCTACACGCGTTCTCTTCCCTAAGTTCAGACAAGCCACTCTGTCCCCATGCTTGGATCAGGGAACACGAAGGTGCCAGGGAGGAAGCCCCCTCCCTACTCCATGTTCATGCCAACCCCCAGTGCCCACCGCTGCTTTACAAGGCCTTCTCCAGACTAGTTCAGCTTTTCGGGAATTGCTTGGCATCCACACCCCCAGTTCAGCCGGGAGTCATGGCTGGCCTCGGAGCCTCCCTCCCGCCCCCCTCACTCTTCAGTCACTCCCACCGGGTTCTATGGGTTTGCCTCTGAAATGTCCACCCATTTCCAGATGAGACTCTGCCCTCTTCCCTTCTAGTCTGGATTATTGCCAAAGCCAACCAGATCCCTAAACTTCACTGTCCTTGAGTTCCTCTTCCCCTGGGGCTCCAGAACAGTCCAAATTTCAAGGCTGACCTTATCTCTCCTCCTGCCTGCTTAAAACTGCAAATCCTCAGCACACAAGCCATTTGTGACCCAGATCTGCTCTTCCTCTTCTACCATATATCCCCCTTCCCAGCTTGCATCCTGCATTCCAGCCCCTGGGAACCACAGGAATTGAGATCACGGACGGGCCATGTCGTATCTCTGGGTCTCCCCTTCGGTTCTTGGCACGCGCTGTTCCCTTGGCCCAGAACGCTCCTCCCTCCGCACTTCACACGGCTCGCCCCCTCACCCCCCAGGACACGACTGGAGTATCACCATCTCAGTGAGGCATCCCTGGCCACCCTATATCAAATGATACACCGTGGAACCCTCACCCTCACACAGTCCTTCTGTGCACTCGTCACCATCTCCAACACCATTTAGTTTATTTCCTTCTCTGGTTTATGGTCTCTCCCCCTGCTAGGATGTAAGCTCAAAAGGGCCAAGATATTTGCCCAGTACCTGCACTCATGCCTGGTACTTGACAGGCACTCAACTGCTGAACCACTGGATCAACACTATTCCCCCTGCTGGGAAAATTATCTCCTGGGCCTAAACCCTATTCCTTATCTATGTGGCAAATTCATCCTTCAAGACTCCCACTGTCCCATCCCCCAGCTCCTCAGGCAGGGCTGAACACCCTCTCCCTGGCACACCCACAGCACCTGATCCACGGGGACCACACTCAGACACCTGTGAGGACAGGGGGCCCTACTGATAATTATGCTGATACAACAGGAGTGACGGACTGTCCAGGGCAGGCCTGAACATATGGGCACTCTGATCTCCCACCTTTTTCACGGCAGTTCTCTCTCTCCCCCAGTTATCTGCTCACTGGTCTGTTTCCCACACTTGGCTGTGAATCCTTAGGGATGGATAATTTTTGTATCCCCAACACCTCACACATACTGTAGATGATTAATAACGTTGATCAAACGAATGAACAGTCACTTCTGCTCGAGGGTTTGGATCCCTGAGACAGGCTGCAGCGGGTGGAAAGTACACCTAGACAGTGGGGACAGCAGCAAGCCCCCTTCCTGGGGCTGGTCCTCCAGGGCCTGCTTCCCTTGCATGGATTTCTGTCCCATGACAGCCCCAGTGCCCACTCTTGGTTCCCCAGTCTCCCAAGGACGGGCCCCCTTGGGAGCCTTACTGCACTCTGTTTCTATTACTCCTGGCTTTGCTGATTTCCCCAGACTGGATCAGGACCAGTATTTGCCGGGCCCTGTTTAGACAAACTCCCACACAGTTCCCTTCGACCCACCCATCCGGTCCTACTGCCACACAAGTCCCAGCACCAGACCACAGCGGTGAGTCTTATTTCAACAACAAAGGGGGCACCCCTCCCCTGAACACACCCCCTCTAGACAGCACTCCTCACGTGGGTTCCAAGTGCAGATGAAGTGTCAGGCTAACGCTTTTCAGGGCTGAGGCTTCAGTGCCACTCCTTTGGATAAAATGGATCTCTTCCAGAAGGCTGCAGAATTTCTCAGGGCCTGTGAAAGTCCTGTAACATTCTGGCAGGAAGCAACCTATTTTGTCAAGAATCAATTTTTTCCCCTTAATATTATACACCAATGAAATAATCATGTATGCTGGTATGAACGTGTGCTCGGCTTCATGAATTGCCTTTTCAAAATAAACTTTCAAGTCTGAGACGTGCATTTTTCTGAGAAGTGATAAAAATTCTAATTAGGGATCTAGAAATTAGGATTCTGAGACTTCTCAGACATACAAAAACACTTTTCATTAATAAATGTATTCTTCTATCACAATGATTTTCATGGTAAAAACATTATGGTAGTATAGAACCAACCTTCCAACTTTATTTTTAAAAGTTCATAATCTGAAAGAGAAATTAGCTGAGGTCCCTTTCTGCCAAGAGTATGTATTCTGAAAGACACTGTTTTGAAAATAACTCCCATAAAGCAACAGACTGAGAATAAAAGTTTGAGAGTTAAAGGCAGGAAGTTCAGTTCACGGAGCTTCGTAAAATCTGATTCAGTGCGAAGCCCAGACGTGTCTCTCAGCATGGACCCAGCCTCAGGAAGCTTCAACTTAACACCTACCCTTCACTACCACATTGCATCGCACTGCTAATAGGAATCAATCTCTCTCATCAAGAAGTCTTCTCATCCACATCTGTCCAGAATCCAACAAGTATCTGCCAAGACAGCAAATACGGTGGCTGCCTTCTGCTTATTCTGACCCATGACAGTCGTGCAGAAAGGGAAAGGGGCAATTTGAACTCTTTTTGAGATGGTGGCATTCCACATGAGATGTTAACTTAAGGTATCCCAACTAAAGAGTAAGACAGAGCTCAGATGCCCCCCTGCACAAGTTACTCATGTGGATTAGAGACGTACACAGATGCAGACCCTTCCAGATCACAACCTATGGGCTACTGACTTAAACTACCTGAGACAACATGGCTTAGAGGTGCTTTATAAGAATACTATTTAAATTCATTTTGTTTTTCACAAAAGCTTCCCTCCCTTTGCTCTACCCTTTTCCCCCACAACCAATGGTTTGAACAATCTTGGTTTCTGTATACTTAAGTTTGAGGATTGTCTCCCTCACGAAGACAGGAATGTTATCTGCTTTGTTCAACTGCTGTATGTCAGTGCCTAAAAGAGAGTCTGGCATATGGTAAGCTCTCGATAAACATTTGCTCAGTAAATGAGTAACTTTCCTAAAGCAAAAAGTAAAAAGAATGCTAGATGGGAAAGCATAAAACCCTTTTCTGCAAGTGGTTTTCTGGGAGGGACTGAATGAATGGGAGGCTCCACTATTCCAAAAAGGAAATGAGGGAAATAATACAAAAGTCTCAGTGACATCACATCAACACACAAACACACACACACAAACACACACACACACACACACACACTCCTTCTCACTTTCCTTGAGAAAGTACTTTAACACCCAGTTGTACAAGCAACCTCTATGAGAGTTCAGAATCTAGCTGTCATAAAAGTTCTCAAAACAAAATTTTACTCAGAGAATTTCAACTCCGCTATAGAGGAAAATACTGATAACAAGAAAAGGGACAACACCTGGGGCTTCTCCCCTAAACCCTTATCCTAAGCTCTGGACACCCAACCACAGCACTGGCACATTTTGAGATATAGTCAGAAATGTTTTTTATAACATGTATCTGGTTCACCCTGAATGGAGTAAAATAACACGATTAACAAGGACTCAAAACACACAAGCATTCTAGCAATGTCATTCTCTGGGCACTAGTATCTGGTCCTGCAAAATCAACTGTCATAAAATTAGGGGTCAGAGGTTCCCTAGAGACAGGGGGCTCACACCTGGACAACTGAGAGGAACATATTCCAAATCCTCCCATTAATCACTTGTCCATTTTTAGGTGAGAGTAGCCAGAAATTTTTCAAGGCCTTAAGACATTTTTCTCAGTTTTTAGAATTTGTTGCAAGGCTTTTCATTTACTGAAATGGAAAGACAGCTTGCTTCAAATAGCGCTTGTAATGCCTGCGTAATATGGCCACCACACCATGTCTCAATCTGGGAAGGACACATTTCAGCTCACTCCTGGGTCGCGACAACCGGGAAGGATTGGTGGTGGGGCACTTTTCCTTTTAGCAGCATGTTCCCTTCAATAGACACTGCATATAATTAGATGGGAAGTGCTCTGCATCAGGAATAAATCGAACCTGAACACTCAGTGTTGAAGAGCACTATAATACTTTAGTCTACATTTTTTTTTTTTTTTTTTTGGGGTATACGGGCCTCTCACTGTTGTGGCCTCTCCCATTGTGGAGCACAGGCTCCGGACGCGCAGGCTCAGCGGCCATGGCTCACGGGCCCAGCTGCTCCGCGGCATGTGGGATCTTCCAGACTGGGGCACGAACCCGTGTCCCCTGCATCGGCAGGCGAACTCTCAACCACTGCGCCACCAGGGAAGCCCTAGTCTACTTTTTTATAAAAATGAAAAAAAAATTCTCATTACACTGCATGAAGTTTTGAATAAATGCGGCAAATAGCATGCCAAGAATACTCTGATTTCCTTGAATTGTCAGAGATGAGAGAGTACAAGTAAAATGTAATGAAATATTATTTAAAACCTCTTTTGTTCTCTTGTTATTGAGCTCTGAAGAGAAAAGCACTGAAAGCACCACAGAGATGCACAGGATAAAGTTCCTAGTCTATAGAAGCTTCTATCTCATTAAAGAAGATGACATGGAAACACAATTAACCACAGTAAGAAAGGTGGTGTGCCAGATCGCATGAGTGGTTCTGAGAACTCAGAGGCAGGAAGAGTCACTGGTGGGTTAGTCTGGAGCTGATCAAGCCTTTAAGACAGAACCTAGGAGACAGGCGGGATGTTAAGAGTAGAGCTGGGGTATGAGGTGGGAGAGGCAGAAAGGAAAAGACATGGAAAGCTGCGACTCAAAAGGAGGTTCCACGAAGGCATGAAGTGGTGTTTGGGCTGGAGAGGAGGACGAAGGCTGGACTGCCAAGGGCCTGAACAGTAAGCCAAGTGAACCTGGAGTTCACTCAAATAGTAATGGGGAGCCCAGGAAGGTTTCCGGGAATAGCATGATGTGGTTTTAGGAAGATCCATCTGAGGGTGATACACTCTATCTAGTGCTGCAAGATGAAAAGGCAATCACCCAAGGGAAGGCCAGTGGATTTGGTAACTAAAATATCAGAAGGTGTTTGTCACCGTGCTATTCTGAGTGGAGGGAGAGTAAATAGTTCAGTTATCTCCCTTATCTCTCTCCCCTATCATTCTTTCCCATCCCTGACGTTAGGCAGTTCTCCATGAACGCAGTTACTGAGAGGTCTGAAATGTACTGTACTAAGCCCTCCCTGGGGTATTTAAGAAAAATTCCTTATGTGCAAAATATTTAAAAATCACGCTGGAAAGACACAGCTTACACAATTAGAAAGGTAAACAGTATCATCTATGCTGCCCAGCAGGGCCCTCATTTCTCTGGGCAAGCCACCCAACGTTATCACGCTCAAGGTGTAGCTCCAAACATACAGGGGACAGGAATCCAGAGAAGGGAATAGAAGAGGTATGACAACAGAAAACCATTTTTGAAAAGGACCATAGATAAGAAGCCACTGTTTATCTTCATTTTATTCATTTATACATTTCTGCTGTCTGAGTCACGTACTTAAGTAGAATGTAAATATTTTTCAATTGTCTGAAATCTAAAGAAAGATAATTTCTGGACACCTTCAAAAACACATGAGTCATGAGGGAAATATCTGGATGGTTTTGCAGACTAACAGTGAACAACAGGTCAAAGAAATTCCAAATGTAATCTGGGGCTAATTAATCAGCAATTTTCAAGGTACTTGGTTTGAGCAGCTGCTTAAGTTCTTTTTTTTTAAACATCTTTATTGGAGTATAATTGCTTTACAATGGTGTGTTAGTTTCTGCTTCATAACAAAGTGAATCAGTTATACATATACATATGTTCCCATATCTCTTCCCTCTTGCATCTCCCTCCCTCCCACCCTCCCTATTCCACCCCTCCAGGTGGTCACAAAGCACCGAGCTGATCTCCCTGTGCTATGCGGCTGCTTCCCACTAGCTATCTATTTTACGTTTGGTAGTAAACATATGTCCATGCCACTCTCTTTGTCACAACTTACCCTTCCCCCTCCCCATATCCTCAAGTCCATTCTCTAGTAGGTCTGTGTCTTTATTCCCGTCTTACCCCTAGGTTCTTCATGACCTTTTTTTTTTTTTCTTAGATTCCATACATATGGTTAGCATATGGTATCTATTTTTCTCTTCCCGACTTACTTCACTCTGTATGACAGACTCTAGGTCCATCCACCTCACTACAAATAACTCAATTTCGTTTCTTTTTATGGCTGAGTAATATTCCATTGTACATATGTGCCACATCTTCTTTATCCATTCATCTGATGATGGACACTTAGGTTGTTTCCATCCCCGGGCTATTGTAAATAGAGCTGCAATGAACATTTTGGTACATGACTCTTTTTGAATTATGGTTTTCTCAGCGTATATGCCCAGTAGTGGGATTGCTGGGTCATATGGTAGTTCTTTTTGTAGTTTTTTAAGGAACCTCCATACTATTCTCCATAGTGGCTATATCAATTTACATTCCCACCAGCAGTGCAAGCGTGTTCCCTTTTCTCCACACCCTCTCCAGCATTTATTGTTTGTAGATATTTTGATGATGGCCATTCTGACCGGTGTGAGATGATATCTCATTGTAGTTTTTTTTTGTTTTTTGTTTTGTTTTGTTTTTTTGCGATACGCGGGCCTCTCACTGTTGTGGCCTCTCCCGTCGCGGAGCACAGGCTCCGGACGCACAGGCTCAGCGGCCATGGCTCATGGGCCCAGCCGCTCCACGGCATGTGGGATCTTCCCGGACCGGGGCACGAACCAGTGTCCCCTGCATCGGCAGGCGGACTCTCAACCACTGCGCCACCAGGGAAGCCCTCACTGTAGTTTTGATTTGCATTTCTCTAATGATTAGTGATGCTGAGATCCTTTCATGTGTTTGTTGGCAGTCTGTATATCTTCTTTGGAGAAATGTCTATTTAGGTCTTCTGCCCATTTTTGGATTGGGTTGTTTGTTTTTTTGTTATTGAGCTGCATGAGCTGCTTGTAAATTTTGGAGATTAATCCTTTGTCAGTTGCTTTAAAGTTCTTTTTTATTCAAATTGGAACCAAATTCTTGAAGAGTTATGATTAGAATGCATCAAAAGCTTGAAGTCATCTTATCCTATTATATCACAAAGATCCTATGAGAGAAGGTCAGGTTGGGTTTTAGTAGGGAACCTAGCTAGCACTGACCCTGTTTCAGATGCTGTCAAAGATGGACACTCACAAAGAATAATGCAGGAAAATGCATTAAAGGAAGTGGAAATGTCCCACCGTGGAGGACAAAGTGGTAAGGAAGAGCCTGTTAAAATGTCGGAAATGTGTCCCACATATCTCATTATTAATTATTATATTTATCACTGTTAATAGCAACAGCTGTCCATAACGACAGATTCCCTGCTAAGCACTTTACTTATATCAGATAATTATATTTTCTAAATATCTACTAGATAGTTATCCCTCACAAAAATCCTATGAGTTAATAATTATTTTCCCATTGTACACAACAAATTACTTAATCTATGAGTTGAAGTTTTTTCAAGTAATTTGCTCAAGATGACATGGTTTGTAACTGGAAAATCTGGGACTCAAACCAAGTCCTGTTCAATATATTTTGAACACTTACTTTCAGGTGCTAAGAATATTATGGTGAGCAAAAGCTGGCATGGCAGGTGAAGCTGACATGAATCAAATAATCCCATGAAGAAATGTTTAACTGTAACTGTGACAAGAGCAATAGATCTGACCTTGGCAAGGAGGGGGTGAGGGATGGACATTTCTTCCTTGAGGTCTAATGCAATCTAAGATCTAAAGGAAGAACAGGAGTTGCCTTGGGGAAAAGGGAGGGAAAAGCATTCCAGGCAGAAGGCACAGAATGTGCAAAGATGACGTGGTGGGAAGGAGTGTGCTGAGGACTGAAAGAACAAAGTGAGGTGGGGAGGGAGCTGTGATACGAATCTAGGGAATTCAGATTTATTAGATGAGACTGTACCTTTCACCCCATGCACAATGTTTTATAGATCATGGTAAAAAGATTCTGTCTTTATCTTAAGCACACTGGGAATTTATTTTATTGCTGGTGTGGTGTTTTTCCCTTGGGGGGTAAGGGGTGAACTTGGGTAGGAGTGCTATGCAGCCTCTTATAGGAATCTTTCAGGAACAGGAATAAAAGTGGATATTCCACAGCATGAATTTCTATGTTCTAGAATGGACATCTATTATATATCTAAACAACCCCAAAGTGGAGATTTAAGCTGAAAATGGAAGAATGGCACGTGGTCTCTGGAAGCAAACTGAGGCACAGCTAAGTTATCCTGGAGGGTCCAGGATGCAGGAACACAGGCAACCCAAAGGTAAAAGAATACAACTGCACAGTAAGAGGCCATAAGAAGAAAACGGTGGAACCCATTTCCAGCTGAGAGGCACAGCAGATGACTGTTTTCACACCTCTGCTCCCGACCCACGAGCTTTGATAAATGACTTATTTCTCTGAGACAACTTCCCCATTTGTAATGGTACCTTCCTCACAGGATTATTTTGAGAATGACGTGAGTTATAATACATGGAAAGTATGTAGAGAAGTACCTGCACATAGTAAGTATTCAATAAATACAAGCCATTACTCTTACTGTTATCATGCTATTATTGTAAAAGATCATAATTTGCGGTAAGCAGTTAAGGAAGGGAAAACATTTGTAAATATATCTCTGAGACAACATGTTCTCAAACTTGCACATACATATGAATCACCTGGAATGCTTGTGAAAAATGTAGATTCCTGGCTTGTTAGAGGTAAGGCCTAGGAAACTAGGTTTTTCCTGAGCTCCTGGGGGACTCTGACATAGCTGATCTAAGCATTTGAGAGGCATGGCTTCAAGGCCTAGAATTTAAAATAAATATTAAGGCATCAAATAAGGTATTTCATTGCAGGGACTTTAACTATAGGGATAACTTTATCAAACAAATTTCAGATTTTTTTTTGAATTTTAGAATTTTATACAGCAGGTTCTTATTAGTTATCCATTTTATACATATTAGTGTATATATGTCAATCCCAATAGATTTTATTTTTGTTAAGGCAAAATGAAACAAGTTCACTTGCAAAACCTACTTCTAGGAGAAAACTGAATAATCAGAATCCGCTTGATTGGTAAAATACTGTGTTTCGTTTTTAATAACGATTTTCACAAATTATTTAAATCTTTAGTTCCAAACAGTCCAAAAATGTCACTGTATGCTCCACTATCAAAAGAAACTAAAATAAACATCTGGACAGTGGTATGTATATTCTTTAATTATTAGATTTATTTTCTAGCAAAAATAATAGAGCCCATCTTCAATCATACAGAGAAAATTCTTTTCTGCTAGGACACAACTAAAACTCTGCAGATTCTTTCACTTTAGTTCAGGGTTTCTCAACCTCAGTACTGTGTAATTATTGTAGGTTATTATTTACAGGAATTATTTACAATAACAAGAGACCTCAGAAAAATCAAACAAGTGACTAACTTCAGGGAGGGTGAAATCATTGGCTTAATGTACACATCTGGTGAACAATGTCCATGAATATTATAAACTGAAGGGATTACTTATTCCTTTTCCTCAGAAACTATTACACAACCCAACACTTGGGGTCTTTCTTGACCCAACAAGAGCCTGAAAATGCCGCTTGGGCTCTTTATAATAACAAACAATGACCATATTCCTGTTTTATTTGAAAAAAAATTAGCAGCAGCTGTTACTTACACAGAATTTTTAACAGAAGATACTTTACATACTGAACCCAAATATTTCAGAACTTAAAGAGCCTGAGGCCAAATGAAATATTCTGCCTTTTTTTTTTTTTTAGTTTAAAATAAGGCATAACAATTCACTTCCACATTCCTTCATCTAATTTTTAAAAATGACTAAAACATTTTCCTGAGACTCAAAGGAAACAGCTGGACACATCTGTCAACTAGACGGCTCTGGAGTGAAAGAGAAACTTAATGCTTTAATACCATACTTACATGTGTGGGCTCAGTTCATAAAAATTTCTGTTCCTGTAATCTTCCACTTTCTCTGGTGAATAAATGGGCAATGACCGGTATGGGTTAACAGATATAACCACACTTCCAATGTATGTCTGCAAAAGAAAGAATAAAATATACCCATTTTAACATCTTAAGTCTTAATGTTGCATGGTTTCATCCTTTTCAAAGCACTAGTTCTACGGCCTGACCACTCATTTTATACTTTTCAAGAATATTTCTAAAGACAGATGGTCAATAATGTTTATTCATTTTGCTGATAAATGGAGAACACAGATTTATACATTGAAAATATCTTTCAAAATAAATCTCTAGATTAATTCATGACCCTGGATAAGAGTCCTCCAAAGCCCTGTCATACTTGCCAAAAATTTTGTCACCAACCACGGCTAATTGTGAGCAAGAGCTATGCCTTCCCCGATTCCGAATAGAACTGGTGTTTCCCTCTCTCATCTTTATCCTCCTATTTCAGTCTACAGTAACCCAGGCTTCCCCTCCTCCCTACCCATACCCATACCTATCCAATGGGGCCTTGACTTTGGCACTGTCCTTACACAGCCTGTCCATCTCTACAATGGGCTCCGACCACATACAATTCAATATTAGAGTCACAGTTATCCCTTGGGTATTCAAAGAAAATCATTTCATGTTATACCTAGTGGACTTTAATCTCAGAATTTAAATGTACTTGCTGAAAGACAGTACATTTCATGTTGAATTTAAATTTAATGTAGAATTTAAATGTACTCTCAGAGGGATTAATGCTCCTATTTTAACAGACAGTAACGCTCTCACACTGCAAACCAGAACACTAGTTATCTTCCTTTCCATTTCGATCTTAAATTCCCGGCAGCAAGAGCAGTGTTGGTTTAGGTCATTTTGTACAAAGACTAGCGCAATGCCACAAGCAAAAGTCACTTAACTGTAACTCATCTTAGCTCCATTTTTCCTTTCAGTTTCAACATTATAAAGATGGCTGGGGTGGTGGTGGAAGGGGGATGCTAACAAACATATGTCAGTGATAAAAAGCTTTTTTAATAAAAAGGTGAAAAAAAGAAAGGAAAGAAGAAAGAAAAAAGTCACTTCCAACTTCCCCGCCTTTCCAGGGCCATGCAACAAAAGGTGACATTTTTAGAGCAACAAGTTTTTCCAGTATTGTCACCACTGGATTCAAGCAGATTGTCAGATCAAACAGAATAGAAAAGAGAACAGCAGAAATGTTCTGATTTTTTTTTCAAAACATGGGTCACAATTATTTTAATTATAAGATTTTTTCCCCCAACCTGGAAAACTGAACAGGTCATTTTTATACCTATTTTCATCCTATAAGAATACAATCTTAGCAAGAGTACATAAGACTGCTGCTGTAAAGAAAAACTCTCAGCTCCCATGCAATTAGGGTTATCTATTTCTGACACCCTAGCACTAAGGACCCAACTAATCTGGCCTGACAAGCAACGAGTCCAAATGTCTTAACTTATTCCATTTAGATAAGACTTCCAGAAAGGTTTCTTCACAGTCCAACCCACCTGGGCAAGTAGATGGGAGATGCTAGAGACTGAATAACTGTCTGAACAGCTTATAACTAATAGACTAGAATTACTTAGATTGGTAGATATGAGAATACAATAATTGATTTATTCCTTTAATATCTGTTGATTGAAAGATCAGCCTTCTTTAGTAGAAAAGTACATGAATCTCCCTTTTTAAGGTAGTTTCTTGAATACAATAATTAAAATACATATTTGCTGTTAGCAGAGAAACCAGTTACCAAGTTGCTCTTTAAAACCAAATTTCACGGGTGGCTAAATTCTTGATGAAAATCTGCCTGTGTGGCATTCTTGCATGGAGAACAAACTCAGCTGCCTCAAACCCAAAATCAAAAGCCACACTACTAAGTTTTAAATTTCTCTTTGTTACTTGTGACTCTTATACATACTGAATTGTGTGTGCTTTTCCCCCCAGCTGTTTTCCTATCACCTAGAACAGGGCTGGCCCATGAATAACGTCCCATAAATATTTAACTGAATGACTAATATGCACAGAATCCATTCATCACTAAGAACATGGATGGTACAAACCACTTTCACACAACTATTCTTCTGTTGAAATATAATACCGAGTACACTGCCATACAGTGCCTAATATTTTACTAAAATATATATGCCACGTGTAACCACCAAACAAACCCTTCAACTATATCCTTCCCGCCTCGGGTTCCTTGTCCGACTGTGGTAGACTGTTTGCAAAGATGGCTGAAACAATTCCTACCACACCTTTATGCAAAACCTCTGAAATGTGACTCTGCCACTCCTTCTATCAAGAGACAGAGTTTATCCTCCACCCCGTCAATCTGGACTTGTCTATGTGACTGATTTGACCAAAGGGACATTATAAGATGAGATACAAGCAGAGGCTTGAGCATTTGTGCATTAGGATGTTGCCCCTCCCCCACCCTTATGACTGACACTAGAAGCCATGATGCAAATGAACTTGAGCTAGACTGTTGGAGAGGTCACAAAGAAAGACAAGGGCCTGAACTACACAGCCTGACAACCATCAGACACATGAGTGAGGCCATTCTAAACCATCCAGTCCCTGTTAGGCCACCAAATGCCTAAAGCCACATTCACGATCCCAGGTGAGACCAGCAGAAGTCATACCAAGCTGAACTCAGCCTATATTGCTATCCCAGAGAACTGTGTGCAAAAAGATGGTCGCTGTTTTATACAATTAACTGGGGGTGGGGGTTACACAGCGACAATTACCTTACCGGTACACCAACACGGCTCAACAAATAAGAAAAAGGACCAAGCAGGACAAGCTTTATCAATCTGAATAAGCAAACAGTAAAGGAAACTGTGCTCTCCCTCTCCACTCCACTTTATATGTTTCAGATATGCATCCTCTAATCTTGAACTTCTAGTAGGTTTGTCCTGTACTGTGTGATACATGCCCTTGCTGTTTATGGGTTTCTTCCTTGAAGGTTCTATGTGCATTAGTCAAAGATTTAAATAGTCCCACATCTGCCAACAGAATAACTCAAATGTTCATAGTCACAAGCCTCCTTTCTCTGAGACACAAAAGATACTCCTGGGGCTTCCCTGGTGGCACAGTGGTTGAGAATCTGCCTGCCAACGCAGGGGACACGGGTTCGAGCCCTGGTCTGGGAGGATCCCACATGCCGCGGAGCAACTAGGCCCGTGAGCCACAACTACTGAGCCTGCGTGTCTGGAGCCTGTGCTCCGCAACAAGAGAGGCCGCGATAGTGAGAGGCCCGCGCACCGCGATGAAAAGTGGCCCCCGCTCGCCGCAACTAGAGAAAGCCCTCGCACAGAAACGAAGACCCAACACAGCAAAAATAAATTAATTAATTAATAAACTCCTAACCCCAACATCTTCTTTAAAAAAAAAGATACTCCTGGAAGCAGCTGCTAGGCTGGGTGGAGTTTACAATCCTATTCCAGTTTTAGGCAGATATCTACTCTACATTCAAGTAACTGCAATAACAAATTAAACCTCCTTTCCAGGGAGCAGAACAATAGTGACCAGACAGTTCATTTTTACATCAATTAACATTTGGGCTTATAAATGATATACATCTGTCCCTCAGTATCCCTGGGGGACTGGTTCCAAGACCACCTGCAGAGACTGACCAAAGTCCAAGGATGCTCAAACAAGGATGCCTTCTATAAAACAGCATAGTATTTGCATGTAATCTACACACATCCTCCCTCCCGTGTACTTTAAATCATCTCTAGACTACTTATAATACCTTATACAATGTAAATGCTATGTAAATAATTGTTGGCTCATGGCAAATTCAAGTTTTGCTTTTTGGAACTCTCTGGAATATTTCCCATGAATATTTTTGATTTGTGGTTGATTGGATCTGTGGGTGAGGAACCCACAGACCAAGGGCTGACCGTACTTCATTATTTTTTTAACAAGAAACTGTATACAATTTAAAGTCAGTATTTTCTTATTGCATCATGCTCTAAAAAAGATCCTAAACTAAATCATTAAGTAACAACTGGAATAAAGAAGTTGGAGGTAAGACACAGTTTCTTAAACTTAAGTATGTGCATATGACAGCTGGGCATTACGTGTCCTTTTTATTCTGAATATGCCAAGGAGAAAAAAACCCAAAAAACAAAACAAAGAAAAGCACTGTAAACTTTTACAAAAGGGAGCAGCAAAGAGGATCTGCCTCTTGTCCTCTAGAATTCCACTCACTCACTCGACTGGAAATAAGAGGTAGGTATGTACTGGGTCCAGCACCAACGAGCTACTGCGGACTCGGATGGTGACAGTGAGAGAGCCCACAAAAGGCCTCCAGCAGCTTAGCTCATTCCCACCAGACCACTTCTGGGCTGCGCTCACATTCCACCTGGTCCCTATGTCCCAAATGGCTCACAGAGCAACTCCTACTGGAATCCGGAGCCTGCTCTTCTATTAGGCTGACTACACCAAAAAGGACTCCTTTCTCATAACGGCAAAAACTACTTAGCAATTAGGTTCTATCTACCTTCTCCAACTGAGACAAGTCTGGCTCTCATGACCCTCAATGGATGGATGGATGGATGAGCTCAATCAATGTACTTATTTCCTCAGTGGAAACAACCTCCTAGCCATCGCAGCCAACCTAGTTCACAACCTCCGTGCTCCGGGCCCCCAGCACCCCAAGTCCTGAAGCGTGCACACCACCCTGACAACAGAAGACCACCTCCACTCTCACCACCCTGCGGAACCAGCCTCTGACATCTAGGAGGGGAATGGGAAGGGGAGGGGAGGGGAGGGGAGGGGAGGGGAAGGGAGGGGAGGGGAGGGGACAAGACAAGAAGAAGAGAAAAGGAAAAGGGAAGAGGGAAAGGAAAGGCTCTACCTTTCTACAAATGGCATATTCAATTAACAAGTTTATCTTTCACTTCTCAAGGGCAGACATTAAACCAAGAATGTACAAACACTCCTAAGTCAAAACAATCCCTGTCTTCGTATTTCAGATATCTCTAGAATTCCAGAACAGATGCCTTGTGAATAACCAAATAATACTCGAGTGCTCCTACTGTGATTACAGTGAAAACGGAAGTCTTTTCTGGAGGATGGTCATCCAGCAACCGCCACTCTCCAGACCACAATCCAGAAGCCAGAGGAAAGGTCCCTGACAGATATATAACCCAAGGATCACGCATTTCATTCCATAAGAAAGTTCTTCCAGAACCCCATCCTCAGAGATTCTATTTCAATAGTCGGGAGAAGGGCCAGGCATCTGCATCTCGTACAGTCTCCCCGGAAAAAGAAACGTGTAACCAGAGTTAAAAACCACTGCTTGGGGGCTTCGCTGGTGGCGCAGTGGTTGAGAGCCCGCCTGCCGATGCAGAGGACGCGGGTTCGTGCCCCGGTCCGGGAGGATCCCGCGTGCCGCGGAGTGGCTGGGCCCGTGAGCCATGGCCGCATAGGCCACAACAGTGAGAGGCCTGCGTAACACACACACACACACACACAAAACCACTGCTTGTAGCCTTCACCCTCAGGGCTCACAGGACCAGGTTTTACTTTCAAATGCAGCAACCATGCTAGTGTCGCTGTTGGTCTATCTTCTATTTTACCTTCCCCTTTAAATTGTCCTATGTAATTAATTCTGTCAACATTTCAAGAACAAAAGAAAATTCTTCTGGCTACCCTTTCATTTCAGCCACATTTATAATAAACTTGGCATACGGCATCTCAGCACACTACAGAGAAACAGCGGCAACATCTGTAAGTTGGGGCCTTCTCATGGCAGTATGTTTCAAATGTTTGACTATGACTCACTGTAAAAAAGAAAATTTGCATCACAACCAAGTATGTGTGTTTGAGTGTATATTTACATACACATATGCGCCTACATATGTATGAAATAAGTTTCACAAAATCATAAATATCCTTATCATGTGCAATGTACTGATATCCTTTGTTCAATTCTATTCATTACAAAATGTTTTAAAACTGCTGGTCCTAACCCACTAAATGGTCTTCATCACTTAATGGCGGAAGCTTGCAGTTTAAAACATACTGCCACAGAGCACTTCTTAATCTTTTTCTAGCTGTTGATGGCTTTGAGAGGCCAATGAAAGCTATGAACCTTCTCCCCCCAAAAAACACACATATAATATATGCACATAAGAGTTTGCACACAGTTGATATACCAGGTTAAAAGCTCCCGCCCTAAGCAAAGAAACAACGGCCACTAATGGAAAAAGAGACAGAAAAAGGATAAAAAAGAGAGACAGAGAAGGAAAGAAAGGAGTAAGAAGTGATCAAAATAATTCTAAAAGTATAAAAATGAAGAGTTGTTCAGAATAAGAACCAACAGCTCGGCTCAGTGGGCCCTGAGTGCCTTATTACAGCACTGAGTCAGAACACGGCCTAACAATCAAGGGCCAAAATGAGACAGACAGTATTCTGTTTTCGACGACAAGGACGTATGCAATAAATACATTTTGGAAAGATATCCAACCAAAAACACTTGTTTCAACTTAAATAGTGAAGCACAGTTTTAATATTTTGTGCATCTGCATAATGCAGTACTGTACACACATTCCTCCACAATGCCAGGTAAAGGAAACGTTAGTACACAACAGAAAAGTCACAAGATTTTCACATCTTTCATATCATAGTTCTTCCCAGGGCAACATTAAGATCTTAAGAAGCCCTAACCCTGAAAGTTTATATTTCAACGAAATTGAAAATAAAATTATAACTAAACCATAAAATACACATAAGGAAATCCTATAATGACTTCTTTTCACCATGATGAGTACTTGGAGGCTTCTCTCCAAATATCAAATTCTTCCAAAATATTTGTAAAGCCCCTGCTCTGTTGAGACTCTAACTAGGCATCCCATCTGCCTATCTACCAGCTTCTTATTTTCCTCAGAATGACTTTTGGCGACTTGTTTACAAATCGTCACTGCAGTTTCTTAAAAACTCATCCCCCCAGAGTTATTAAAGTTCTGATACATAATATACACTGAAGCACCTTTTTACTAAACTCTTCCTAAATCCCCATGAGGTAGAAATGAAGTCTCCATTTCAATGTCCATAACAATGGAGCACAAAGAAGTTAAGTGGTATGACCACATTATCTAACAAAAGTGGAATCAGGACCAGGAGCCAAGAATCTGTTCTCTTTTCATTAGAGCACACAAGCCATGCTGTCAGGCCTGGAAAGCTTTGGCAAAAAGTGGCCAAGAACACCTCATCACAGCAACTTGTGTTGTACAACGCCTTACCCGGGCGTCTTCGCCTTTGTATAACAGAGAGCTACTCTGCTGGGCAGAAGCCTCCCTTTTGACTATCTGCAGAATGCTGAAATCCTTACACCACCAGGAATAAACAAAAAAGAAAGGGGGAGAAAAGATCTTCTAGTTACAGGGAAATTTTTTTATCTCAACAGAAAAGAATTTTTTTTTCAATGTTTATCCCAGCACATCAAGTTGTGTCTACCTCTTGAAGAAATGCAAGACGTTGTGTCACAATCACCCTTTAACTTCAGAGAAATGAATCAGGAAGGCGGCAATGCAACAGGTAATGTTTATTTAAATACCTCACTTAATGCTAAGTATTTAGTCTAAAATGTCATCAAAAAATATTCAAGAATGTGTTGGAGTTCTCCAAGTCCCAGTCTCCAAGCCATGTTTCTTTCACCTCTAAAGTAATAATAGTTCAAATCCAGGATGGATCAGGACTCAGATAAAAATAACCCTTCACGTGGCTGCACAACCGCATTGATTTCCTTGACTGAATTTAGGCTACAACCATTTTAACAAGGAAGCAACAAATTTATCAAGAGCCTTCTTTAAGCAAAACATCATCTTAGGCATGGTGAAAATACAGGACACTCCTGTGGCCTGTGCCCCTGGGAGATTATAATAGAGCTTAGGAGGTGAGACTTTTATATCATAAAACATAAAATGTAAGGGTTAACCGCCGTAGGCACAAAAACAGATGCAACAGGATTTAAGTGATTCCTAGCTAAATGAGTGCATTAGTCTTTCTTTTCTTACTGCCTAAAGGACTGCTTTGGGTTTAAACGAAGGAAAGGTCACTGTCAACTGCAGAGGTCCAAGAATGCTCCGGAGAAGTCACAGGATTTGGGTAGGTCTAAAAGGATGGGCAAGATTTGGATAAAGTAACATTCCACCAAAGAGCAGCATATGAGATTCTGGTTTTTAGGTCATAGTTGAACCCTGCCCTTTTTAAAAATTTTTCGCTAGGATAGTTGTATTCTTCAAAATGTATTTTTTTTAAGTATGAATTGCTAGAGACTCAAAGCAGATATCTGTACACCCAGGTTCAACTGTAGCATTGTTCACAACTGCCAAAAGGTAGAAGTAACCCAAGCGCCCACTGACGGATGAATGGGTAAACAAAGTATGGTGTACAGATAAAATGGAATATTATTCAGCCTTAAAAAAAAAGGAAATTCTACACAGGCTATAACATGGATTAAAACATGGATAGCAGCCTAAAGGCCCACCCAACCACATTTCAGACACAGGGGATGAAACAGCTTGCCTCAAGCAAAGACCTCCTGTGAGTAATAGCTTAGAAAGTAAGACTGGAATCAAATTTCAGACAGCCTCAAATGTCAGAGTGAGCAGTCTGAGCTTCAGTCTGAGGGCAGTTTTGAAGTAAAAGTCAGTGTGTGGGGTAAGGGGGGTTAGATGATGAAACTGACTGAACTTGAACCCAAGTCACCCTGACTTAAGTGTTTTTGAGCTCTTTGCTCAGATTCTATGTCATACAGTATGACAAGGCTTCAAATGTATTTGAAGTAGTGTGTAAACCTTAGCTCCAAGTTATCTAGCAAAGTTTTTCAGTTTTGTGTGAACCTGGGCACATTACTGAACCTCTCCAAATCCCAGTTTCATCAGCTGGACAAGGAGGACGATACTGGTTCCTCCTGTCTAATCTGAGGATTAAATGAGATTGTGCGTTAAAGCACGAACCACCTGACACATATAGCAAGCATCTCATAAATGTTACCCACTGTGAGTTTGGCTCTACTCGAATTTTTGGCCACAGTAAATAGCCAAATCAGGACTCAAAAGCCTACAATACACGTTAGTATCTCAGCTAAATTCATGGAGGAGTCCTATGATGCTGAAGTCTTACCAAATGCTCTCTGTATACAGGGAATGGATGAGTTATCAGAGGGGCACATGAGGTACGTACGTATGGTCTTAATGAAGCTAGCAGGAAAAGCCTGGGATACTGAGAAAACGGCTATACAAGGCAAGCTGGTGGAATCTTCAGAAATGACAACATGCTATTCACTTCACACAGAGGAATTCACCCTCTTCTTGGGTCTCGGATCCTGGGAATCTGATCACAAGACATCAAGACATTATGTGTCACAGCATTTTTAATTTAGCCATCTGTAAGATTTCCCAAATTTCCCTGAAGAGGGCTTTTGTCTTAATTGTTTTTTTTTAAAGACACAGTTTGGTCTACCATACGCTCTGGTTGGTTTTTCAGACACAGTTCAAAATTGTGAAAAACTGCCTAAGTGAAAAATTACAAACATAAGGTCAATAACTGATTTAGGCTTCTATCTGGGTCTTAAATCTAAAACAGTGGAATTCAGACATACACCTCACACCCCCATCTAAGAACAGATCTGTGATACATATAACCAATAATGACAACCTAATTTTCACAGAGGAAGAAACTAAAGGCATTAGAAGGTTTTAAAGACTTGCTCAAGGTCTCACAAGTAGTAGCAGGGGCAGTTTCACGCCAAAGCTCTACACCAAGGTCTGTGATGCAAGAATAGAGAAGTATGATTTGTCAGGCTCTGTCAGCTGCTGGGCACAGAGATGACCTCAAGTTACATCAAGTACTGAAGGTTTTACTGTGATAATCACATACCCAGGAACCCCCCGAGGAACCCATTACCGAGCTACAAGAAAAGCTGGGACCCAAAAGTGAGTATGGATGGCTGTGAGGCCACATTATGGAACAAAGCAACACAAGTTTGTGAAGACTTCCTTTCCAGTCCCACTATCAATGTGCTCATTCCCTACTCACATTTCTGCTTCCTCTGGGCCTGCTACTGACTGGTCTTCTCACTTTCTACTCCAAAGCTGGCCTGTTGCAAAGACTCTTATTCACAGTCTCTGCCTACACACGGCCCATCGTGGCCTCACCACATCATGACTCCTGGCGTCTGCTTCTGTTGGTATTTTATTTTTTTCAGTATTTCTCAACTCAAAGTTTGAGGAGAGATTCAAGCCCTATTCATCTTTTTATCTATGCTGTGCTAAATCACTGGCCTTAGATCAGGCAAGCTGGTCAGGCATGGTCCCTGTCAGTGTAGTCTGAGACATGCCTTAACTACCATCATATTATAATCCTTTGTTCCTGTGCTGCAGTCATTTCAGACTATGAATTAAAGAACTAGATATGAGTTCTATGCCACGCCGAAATACCGGCTAAAAATATCACGTCGGGCAGCCTTTATTTCAGAGCAGGATAACACAATACTACCTTATCTTCGTTGCTCTGTAAGGAACAAGTATTTTCCAAATATGTATCATTCTCTAGACCTAATAAGAGTCTCTTAACTAAAGGTACAGAGCGGTCCTGTGTTACAGGTATGCTACCAGCTACAAGTCTTGAAAATAATATTATGTGGCTAATTGAAAGTAGTAATCCAACAAAAGTGAAATCTGTGTAATGAATACCAAAGTAGGAGGGGGTAGGGAAAAAGGGAGGGAGGGGAGAGGCAACGAGAGAGTCAGGGAAGGGGAAAGAGAGAAAATTCTAATTATAAGAAAAGCTCAGGGTCTGAAATCTTGAAGAAAAGTCATGCTGGGTTTCCAAGTTTTTCAGATGGTCATGTGGTCAGGTACTCCATTCCAACTATATGTCAAGCACCGGGCTAAAATGCCCCTTAGGGGCTTCCCTGGTGGCGCAGTGGTTGAGAGTCCGCCTGCCGATGCAGGGAACACGGGTTCGTGCCCCGGTCCGGGAGGATCCCACGTGCCGCGGAGCGGCTAGGCCCGTGAGCCATGGCCGCTGAGCCTGTGCATCCGGAGCCTGTGCTCCGCAACGGGAGAGGCCACGACAGTGAGAGGCCCGCGTACCGCAATCAATCAATCAATAAATCAATAAATAAAATAAAATGCCCCTTAATCTCCAAAACAACTCAACAAGATAAGCATCAGGATACCTATTTTACAGATGAGAGAACTGACCCTCAATTACTTCAATGGTCACAGTGGTTGTGAGTGACCAAGACACAACCTTGGTCTGTCTGCCAAAGGCCCATGCCTTGCTCAATATGCCACAACAGAGTTGGATGCACAAAACAGCCTCTCTTTAGAAATTAGGATTATCATTAATGCTTATCTGTACTATAAATCTAAGAGCAGAAAGAGATGTGTGTGTAGAGGGGAGGGGTGAATCAGCCGCATGAATTAGCCACATGGCTCTTGTGGTGAATTGCTTCTTCCTCCTCTACTCTGTGCTCTTTTTTTTTTTTTTTCTGGCTGTGCCCTGCGGCATGCAGGCTTTTAGTTCCCCGACCACGGATCTAACCTGTGCCCCCTGCAGTGGAAGCACGGAGTCTTAACCACTGGACCACCAGGGAGGAAGTCCCTCTACGATGTGCTCTTAATGGTAAAGGACCTTGTGCAGCTATCAATCACCTGCCATCCAGTGAACAGGACGAAAACCCATCTCCTCCCAAGATCGTCTCCCACCTTCCAGAGAGGAACACACCATCCTAACGGTTGCTATCACTTTTCTTTGACTAGAGAGCACCTACGACTTTAGAACTGAATGCACTTGTTCCCTGTCACACTAGTTCACGTCACTGCAGTGTTGAATGCTAACTCAACACGTGGCAGGAATGCGGATTATCTCTTCAATTATTTGTCTGGGTTGTTGAGGCTGCCTTGCTCCAAAACCTATACACTCAATATCATACTCAGTTATGTTGAACAGCACTTTGCAGGCTGAGAATGCTTCCCTATTAGTGGTATCACTGATGCACATGGTAACTGCGTAAACTCAGCAGAGCCAGACTTCCTGGATATGAATCCCAGCTCCATCACCTACTCGCTGTGTGACCTTGGAAAGGTCACTTAGCCTTTCTGAGCCTCAGTTTCCTCATATGTAAAATGAAGATAATTTGAAAACCTTCAGTGCATAGGACTCTAGTAAAACTTAAATAAACAAGTACATGTAAAGTGCTTAAAATAGCATATTGTACCAATAAGGACTTAATACGTGTTAACTGTCATTGTTTATCATTTTACCAATAAGAAAACACTCTCCTAGGAGTTAAAGTACTTGTTCCAGGTCTCACAGATGGTAAGTAACAGAGCCAGGACTGGAGCTCAGGTCCTTGCTTCCTAGTACCTACCACACTGCCACCAAAAGATGACACTTCTGCAGACCTGAAGTTGGGCCTTAATTTCCTCCAAATCGAACTTCAAGTACGGCTTCAATCAGAACATTTAAATTAATATATTATAAATATTATTCAAATATATCAAGTACTATATAGTGCCTGCATGAACTCCCTAAGCTTGGCAGATAACAGATAAACTCATGCCATTTTGCAAGTTCTAAGAGGAAGAATTTTTCCAATCACCAAAGGTTTTAAGGGAGCTTGGACAGGTTGAAACTGGCAAGCTTTTACCAAAAATGATTGTTTTGAAAAGTATTACAAAACTGTCCAAGAGACAGACTGTGCTCCGAAACTAGACACAACAGCCTCATGACCTGCTGTTGTTCCCCAGCTCTATCTAGCCCCCTAATGCTGTGACTCCATTCCAAAA
This sequence comes from Monodon monoceros, assembly GCF_005190385.1. Lineage (NCBI taxonomy): Eukaryota > Metazoa > Chordata > Mammalia > Artiodactyla > Monodontidae > Monodon > Monodon monoceros. Next base: position 42,985,591 of record NW_021703772.1, read on the forward strand.
ACCAAAGCTACACTCTTGAAAACACACACAATTTGTTCTCCATGTTTCCTTAACTGTCTACCTTTTCAACGAGCCGCGCAGGCTGAGTCTGCATTTGGTGAACCCCTCAGACACAGTCACGTCTAGGCATTTCATTTCACCAGCTCAGGAGTTCACCTTCCTTCCCCCACTTGGTCATGGTGGGAGGGGAGGTGGCATTAAAGAAGGTTCTTGTTTCACTCAAATTTGCTGGGCCTGGGTTCTCTGGGTAAAGGCCCATCCACCTAGATGAAGGAGAACCTTCTACTTCCAACTCTAAAACCAAAACAAATTTAATTTTTAATCAAACTTACATAATCTGGAAGATGACCCACCCAACTACCATTACTTCTGGAAATGGGACTGGGGTACTGAGATAAGGAAATTACATTTTTATGTTATGTTTTTTTCCCCAAAGCATTTGTTACTTGTGTAATTTTTTTAAGGCTGAGATAAGAAAATTACATTTTTATGTTATGTATCCCTGTGCTATCTCATTTTTTTTTCCCAAAAGCATTTGTTACTTGTGTAACTTTTTTAAGGCTGTTTGAAGGAAATTTTAAAAAGAAAAAAATTTAGAGAACATCTGGGTAGGAATAACACTAAGCTGGGCATACGAACTCCAGCCCTACTCTCTGCCAACAGCCCCGTGAGCTTGGAAAAGGGCCGAGCCCCGAACAAGACTGCAGTCCTGGCTGACACCTTGATGACAGCCTGGTGAGACCCCAAAGAGAGGACCCAGCTAAGCCATGCCCGAATGCCTGTCCCACAGAAAGAGTCAGATAATACATGTATGTTATTTTAAGTCACTAAGTTTGGGGCAATCTATTCTGCGGCAAGAGAAAACTAATACACCATTTATACTAAATTCTCAGGAATGATGTTATCCCCAAAAGGTAGGAATTTTCATGTATACAAATGAAAAGTGGTTTTGACACTTCAAATAAATATATAAATGTTAACTAGTATTTTTTTTTATGTTTACCTCATTTATTGTGCTCAGCCAGCACCCTTAAATATAATTTTGTGGCTGACTTGGGTGCATAAAAAATTTACGTATTTTACTTATAATCTCATTGGTTGTTTCAAACAGTAACCAAATTATTTTTTCCTGTGTTTCCACAATATAACTAAGTGTTTATTCTAAAAGAACCTCTAAAGGGTCACAAAACTTACTGAATCTTCAGCTCAGAAGGGCTATTTCTAGCAATACTAGTTGTCCTCTGAGTGTTTCATATAAAATTCTAAGTAGGAAAAGACAGACAGCCCGAAGACCACCTCCAGCCCTGACCAAGGAACTCTTTCCTGCCTGTCCCTGAGTTAAGGCAAATAAGAGAAACAAAGCAGGGACCCTTGGTCTACTCTCTACCTTTTATCCGAGGATATCAATATAAGCACCTTCCTTTTCTATTATTAGTCAAATAAATGTTAATTAGTATTATTTTCATTTACTTTCCAATATTTTAAACCAAATATATTGTACTTACATTTGAATATTTTTCATAAGAGTATTGGATCCCATCCTTACGGAGATCCTAATTCTACTACCAACTGCTAAAATTAAGACAATTTTTACTAGACTTTCAAAGCAGTCACTCTTACATCTACAAGTAGTTTAACTTAAGATTCTAAAATTGGACTAATTCAGACCTCTATATCTGGATGATCCCCACCTGACAATTCAGATAGAAAACAAACTAAATCTACTTGTTAGTACCAAAAATACTTCCTGTCAGAGAATGGACACCTTGGTTCTTTAGTTTCCAAATTTGCCCTGGGCCTTGTTCTTGCTTAAATTGCAGCTTTCCTGTTCCTGAACGGAACCACAATCCTGACCAGTCACCCTAAAAACAGAATCACGTCTGGCTGGGTCTCCTGCATACCAAGTTCACACGAAATCCTGCCACCATCCCATCTGGCTGTGGACAGAGGTGGGGAGGCCAGAAGAAGCTCTGACAAAGGACAGAAAGAATACAGAAGAGCGGCGCTTAGGAATGTCACAACCAGCATTTCCCACCACGGACCCCACAGAGACTGCTGGAGCACGTCCTGCAGCTGGGCCCAGCCTGCACTGCACTCGACCAAGAGTGAGGAATCAAAGCAAACAGTCTCTGACCCTGCGTGTTACCCCACTGGGTCAACATTCCCTCTATCTGTTCTTACCTGATCCACCTCCATCTCCAAAGGAACAGCCTTCCCACAAGGACCACATCAACATCTGGAACTGTCTCAGATTTAGAGACTCTGCCGGGCTACAGACAGGGTGTTGAACCAACTCTGGGCTTTTTAAACAAGTGTGTGAACCCAACTCAAAGCAAAGAAGACATAATCCTGAAGCATGCACTTTACTATCTTTCGTAGAAGTACTGGATCCTATTTTTATGGGGATCCTAATTCTAGTACCAACTCCTAAAAATCAAGACAATTTTTACTAGACTTTCAAAGCAGTCCTCTTACAACTACAAGTAGTCTAACGTAAGATCCTAAAATTGGACTAATTCAGACCTCTTATATCTAGATGATCCCCAACCTGACAATTCAGATAGAAAACAAACTACAACTACTTGTCAGCACCAAAAATACTTCTTATTCAAATAAGGGTTGCAAAGAGTAGAGTAGATTAAAACAAAACCATATGATATGCATTACAGAATAGAATAAAACTTTGAATGACTTTGGAAGCAAAGATTTCAACAGTATTTCCCTAAAGTGGACAGACTTCAACTACCCACCCCAGGGTCCTTTTTACTCTTCTCCTTTTTTTTTTGGCCACACCATGCGGCATACGGGATCTTAGCTCCTTGACCAAGGATTGAACCTGTGCCCCCTGCAATGGAAGCGTAGTGTCTTAACCACTGGACCGCCAGGGAAGTCCCTACTCTTCTCTACCATAAGGAGTTCTCCAGGAGAAAAGTCTTGAGAGGCATGCCTTTGGGTGCACCTGAAGCTTAGAATTCCAATCATAAATGCTTCTCATGGAACATATCCTTCAGCATGGTAGCAACACCAATAAAACCACTTCACTAGAGAATTCCTTACCAAGCCTGTGACGGGGTTACAGCAGAGGGCCTCATCAGCATCCACTGCCCTTCCCTCTTCCTAACACGCTGACAGAGAGATTTAGTAGAGTATTCAACCTACTTACACACAACCCATCTACTTTGGAAAAAACTGACCCTCCGCCAATCCTAGGAGCAGACATCATTTTCTTAAGCCATTCAGCTCATTCTGGTCACCTGGCCACAGTCAGTAGTTTGAGGAGTACATGTGACTCATTGGCCTACCCAGAGCTTCAGGTTTAGTAAGACAGGATCACCAGGGATTCCACTTCCAGATTCAGCTGGCTGGAGATCCAGAGGATCACTAGGGGTTATAAATACTCTAGAGAGTTGATAACTCTTATCTGGTGAGAACTCTGTGAAGGCAGGGAATATTTCTTACCTCTAGGTATGGTGGTGAAAGCAGGGGTGTGGGGGGCAGGTTGGAAGAACAGGGTCCCCTGACCTACAGCTGGCTCACACAAGAGGCGGCAAAAGCTCTGGGTACAGCCAGAGTTCTAAAGTCTGAGCCAAGCGTCCCTCTGTTCACAGGCCCCGTTATCAACCATGGCTTCTGAACATACAAATGACTGTTCAGTATGCTTGCATGATGGATCACTCGAGACCATCACACAATTTTATAGGATAAAGTAAAGCTATGAGACTACAACAGAGACTAAATAATAAAAAATTTTTTAAAACTGTACCTTCTCTTCCTGGGAAAGAATTAAAAAACAAAGTGAAATACAAGATAGTAAAATATTGTATGTCATTAACTTGGCCTTTGGCATCAGCTGAACAATTTTCAGCAACCCAAGAAGAAAAGCAAAGCAGGAAGATTATCAGAATAAGGGCCAGAAACAGATCTCCCAAGGGCAGTATATACATCATGTGGGGTTACACGGCGTAAGGTGGGGTAATCAAATCTATCGTACAGTGTTTTTTAAAAATTACAAAACCAGGGCTTCCCTGGTGGCGCAGTGGTTGAGAGTCCGCCTGCCGATGCAGGGGACACAGGTTCGTGCCCCAGTCCGGGAAGATCCCACATGCCGCGGAGCGGCTGGGCCCGTGAGCCATGGTCGCTGAGCCTGCGCGTCCAGAGCCTGTGTTCCACAACGGGAGAGGCCACAACAGTGAGAGGCCCGCGTACCGCAAAAAAAAAAAAAAAAATTACAAAACCAATACATACTTGACTTAACAAGCCCTATAATACTGAGGTCTAAAAGAGTAATAACTCTTCCCCGTCCCCAGATCCCAACCCACCCCACTGAAGTTAGCATGCCTAAATCCACCCATGCTAAAGTTAGCATGGTACTAAAGTTAGCATGGCTTTCTCTACGTTCATACAAATATACAAACATATGTACACATCCATAAACCCCCATTAAAAAAAATAAGATCATACTACACACATTACCCTATAAGCTGTTTTTTTTTTCTTTTTTGCTTAAAATAGAGAATGCCCAATCCCCCAATATGACGTGTGTTTAAAGTTACAAAATGAAGGCACACATCTCATGGAAATAATAGTCCCAAAGTATCATGGAAAACATTAATTATATGAATATCTGGAAGCAAAAAGCAATTTTCTGCTTTTGTCTCATACCAGAAAGAACATTCCTAAAATAGTCAGAAAATAAAATCATGTAAGGCTGAAACCCAGAGAGTTCGTCTGCTAAAGACTCATGAATGTTAACACTTGACATTTTGTTAAAAAGGAGATTCTTTTATTTTTAGTGGGCACAACAAATCAGGTATTTGAATGCATGTAATGTTCTACTCTCCACCCTATTCTCAATTCAGCTGAAAGTGAATTGTGCCTCTTAGAGCCAGAAAGAAAAATGATCAGCCAACGTCGGTTAGGATATATCTGATGCCTCCTATCTCCATCTCAAAGACCAATGTTTAAAGTCTGTCTTTTATTTGCTATCAGACCACATTTTCAATTAAAGCTGCAGAACCATGATGTTTTCCCACCTGAAAACTGAACTGCTACACTTTGAGGAAAGGTGACACGGGGCCTCACTGCCAAACCAAACAACACCTCTCACCTGCTCTACAGCAATGGCGTTTTATACCTCTTCCATCTGAATCAGCAGTTTACATAACTACATCTCTTAGTTAGTTTAGTAGCCAGTTACCAAATTAATATTCCAAAGCAGTATCCATATATCTCAGGTTACTGTCAACCTCCCCCTACCTCCAACAATCAAATCAAGAAAGACCGAAAGTTCAGTTCCCAGATGGTGACTCCTATTTCATTAAGAAATTAATTATCCGGGCTTCCCTGGTGGAGCAGTGGTTAAGAATCCGCCTGCCAATGCAGGGGACACGGGTTCGAGCCCTGGTCTGGGAAGATCCCACATGCCACGGAACAACTAAGCCCGTGCGCCACAGCTACTGAGCCTGCGCTCTAGAGCCCGCGGGCCACAACTACTGAGCCCGCGCATCTAGAGCCCGTGCTCTGCAACAAGAGAAGCCACCGCAATGAGAAGCCCATGCACCGCAATGAGAAACCCATGCACCGCAATGAAGAATAGGCCCCGCTCACCTCAACTAGAGAAAAGCCCCGCACGCAGCAACAAAGACCCAGTGCAGCCAAAAATAAAATAAATTTTTTAAAAAAGAATTAATTATCCAAAATTATCCTTGAAACATGATCGCCTATCTGGAAAAGAAAGCTATAGGCAACATAAAATATAGCTTCACATATAATTTTTAAAAATATGTTAGTTCTACAAAGTTATAATCAGTTACGTTCTCTCGTTTTATTTACTTATATTTCCTCCTCCTGTCCCCACACTGATAGACAGAAAAACATGAAGCATGGTCCCAATAATCCAATTCATATCTAGACACAGATAGACTACAACATGGGGGGAAAAGAACTCAGAAGCGAGTCAGAAGCTATTAAAACTACTTCCACCCCATCCATCCACTTCCTTCTCAGCTGCTGGTACAGGGAATCTTCATCTCCTTGGTTTAGTTAACATGTCTCTACCTGAACAGATGCAAATTTCTGTGCTTTATGCAAATTCCTGAAAAGCTATATATAAAAGCATTTTTGACTCATGTTTTAAATATATTTAACAAACTTAATAGAGTAACACTATGAAATCCTTTATAAAGAATTTTTACAACATAAAATTTCTATTACTGTATATATTGATATGTTTTCATTTTTGTGTCTGACATGATACTTTTGTATAGCAGGACACGACTATTCCCAAATCTCCAGGGACCAAACACATATTCGTATCTGGTAATTTGCTCCTGTCTCTACTAACTACAAATGTTAAGAAGGTTTATGTCTTTTTTGACGGTTCAATGCCTTGCATCTTAATGAGTAGCTTCTCAAAGGTCAGGATGCTAATCTTATGAAGGTATCCAAGAAGACACCTGTGGATTTCAAACTTCCTCCTGAATACATGTTCCTCCGAGGGCAGAACTAAGTCTTCCACTTGTTTTAGAACACCCCCGACATCCAGGGCAACACTCTGCACAGTCAGCCCTCTACAAACACCGTGTGGAAAGCACTCACTCAACTCTAATGCGATATTACCACGTGCCAAATGAGCAAACCCAAAACTCTTCCTGAGGGTATAAACAAATACCTCTGGACTCCAATAAACAAACAGAAAAAAGAGAGAAGAGTCTAAGGAAGAAAAACCAGCTCTGTGCCACAAAATGCAAAGTCTAAAACCCCCCAGATGACCTCCAGTGCACACTCACATATATCTCATTGTGGTCAAACCGTTTCTTGAGGTTGTTGATGACGGTCTCCTCATTGAGAGGTTCTAAAAGAACCATATCTCCAACTCCAATCATATTGTCCAGAAGTGACGTTTTCACCTCCATTTTGGCCATAGTCTCTTGCTGTAAGAAAGAGGGAAAGGGGGACAATATAAATGAGCAAGATAATTTCAGATGGGTTCTTAGCACCAGTGGAGAAATGAAACACTGCTAGTTCCAGATGGCCCTCACCTGCCTCATCAATGTCGTAACCCGCCCCCGCCCCTGCCCCTAAAACCTACGTCAGAAGCCTCTGCGGGAGCTGCAGTCACTGCCAAGCTGCTAGAAGCCCCACTTGCCAACCTGCTGCCACAAACAAACCTCCCTCCCAGTCATCAACCCAAGCAAAGTCCATCTACAGAAAGAGCCACTAGGAAGCCAGGGTCACCGTTTTCTTCTGTAGACCATCTCCTCTCCCCAACCAGAAGTTGCAAAGCTCTAGCAAGAGAACCCAACCCACCCCTTTCCACTAGCCCTTGCCTACCAATGTCAGACTTGAACCCACAGGAACCTGCTGCCCGAAGACGGCATCCCCCAGTATTCCATGATGAAATGCAGAATGCCACTTCCCAGGAAATGTTTAAAAAATGATGCTAACATTTACTGAGTACTTTTGTCACATATCAGATGCTGTATCAAGAACTTTCCATGCATTAATTAATTTAATCCTCACAACTCTATGAGGTAGGTTGTTATCATTATCCCCATTTTAAGATAAGGAAGCTCAGGGAGATTAAGAAATCCTGCTTATGGCTAATTAGGAGTGTGTTACATTTTGTGCTAAAAGAACTTAAATCACCACTTGAAACACTATATCCATGGGGAGAAATTTCATTCCAGGAGTCAATGCTGACTTATAAAGAAAATAATACACCCCACTTGAAAATCAAAGGTTGCCTATATGATATAACCTGCCAAGAGTGACCTCAATATTCTCAACGCTCATTCCAACAGACACACCGCTACAACAGCAAAACCGAATTAACATGCAACGAATAGACCAGAAATACTAGTTTCCTTTTAGCTCAATGTGAAAGCCTATCAAGTGGAAAACACAGGCACACTGCAAAGGCAGCACTGGACTCCCACTCTAAAGTGCGTGGTGCCACCCAAGAGCAGAATGCTAAATGCCCAAGACTTCAAATCTGATCACTGTCAAGAGTACTATCTGAATTTAGGAGAGTGTGTGTGGTGTGGTGTGGTGTGGTGAGGTGTGTGTGTGTGTGTGTGTGTGTGTGTGTGTGTGTTATGTTGCTTTCTCTAATATCATCAGGATGTAGAACTAAATTCATCTGGGCCATTCCCTCTAAATACTTCCAATGCAGAAGTCAATTTTGTTTAACTTCAGGATACTAATACTAAATAATATTTCAGGATACTAATAAATACTCACATATATTCATGCCCCTAATACTGAGAGGGGAGTACAATTAATTCTTTCCATGAAGGAGTCACTCAAGCATCCTATATCTTATAAAGGTCAGTCTTCTTGCTTAAGGCTTAGCAATTTAAATAAATGTACTCTATTCTAGTCTAGAACATCTAGTAGGTCTCTTAGAGGCAAAAGAAACTACATTTAGTTGGGCTATTTTAAAAGAGAACTGGGAAAGACCAGGAATTACATAATTCTTTATTATTAATTATTACTGATTTCTATGAATCCAAACACATTCTTTATTTCTGACCCATTAAAAAAAGAATTTTTTTTCAAGTGTGCACTGAAAAGCCAAAAAAATGAAACCAAGAAGAAGCAGCAAGATTCTCTCATAAACGAAAGCAACCAATAAAGAAGTATTTAATATTCAAAAGAAGAAAAACAGGGTTAACTTTTTGTTCATGTCTTTTTAAATTTCATACCAAGTACACCTGGAATAAATAGCCCCAGGTATCGCTAAAACCCAACAATAGCCGTACCAAGAATGGTTTCACGCACTTTGAACTAGGCCAGATCTTTCAAAATAAACGAGGTGGAGGTAGGGGTACTTGCCACTCTCTAGAGATGCAGCAGAAGCCAGGGAGACAGCTGGGCCCGTGCCAAGTCCGTGGAAAGACTTGTACAGGAATAGGAACATGAGTACCCAACCTTTGTCACAATAAATTAACATTTAAATCAAATTTCAAGTTCTCAGACTCGAGAAATGCCAAAAGCACTCTAGCTGCGATGCATTACATATAATTTGGCAGATGAGGGAAGAAGGCTTAGGGATTAAGGGGGAAGTCAACCTGAGAAGAGTTTCAAAAATAACCACCTCAAACCAGCAATTTAAATTAAGCAAAGAGGCAGAATGGGAACTCTTTGCCCTGGGGTAGATTCCTGTATATAATAAAGTCTATTTATGGAAACAGCTGCAGAAAGACAGCAGCTTCACTGCAGGTAACAGTAATTAAGCAGCCAGTCTTTCTCTGTAATTAAACCTGCTTCACCATTTTTTCAAATACAAGTTTCAAGCAAGAGTATGGGTTCTAATTTTTACACTTCTATCCCAACTTTATAATCTGAAGGGCAGAAGAGAGCAAAACAAATGCTGAGTTACAGGCAGTGGGTAAAAGTGAAAAGCTCTGAAAATACAACTTTTGCAAATCAAAATACAGCAATAAAGTAAACCAACTGAAAAGGTGATAACAACGTCCACTTAGTCATGCCAGCACAGTTTTGTTTCCTATCATTTTACTTTTTTTAGCATCTAGGCACTTAGGGGGGAGGAAACAGTGACATCCTCCCCCTCATTTTCATTCTCCTGGTGAAACTGGGACACTGAAAAAATGACACAGAGATACTTCCTATCTTCGCACAAATGGACTGATTTCCCTTACCATGACTACCATCTCCAGGCCTGGTTGGTTCACTTCGACATCTCAACGAAATTAGTCGGAATATTTTGTTCAGCCAAAAGAAACTGATTTGTTTTTTCTCTGAAAGACCAATGCTGACTACAGGAACAAATTTCAGAATCACTTGCTAACTCAAGGTTTCCATAAACTATCAGAAGAATTCATATGGGAACGTACATAGAGCACTAAGGATACTTTTTGTTTGACACACAGATGTCCACCTGCACCCTTCCCAAGACCCACAGGGGAAACCACATTGTTCCAGGCAAGCCAATTTTATCCCATGCTCCGGGAATGTAGCGTGCGATCTACACTAAGGCGATCAACACATTTCCACCTCCCAGCCACTGTAATTGATTCAGGGCTGGTCATATAACTGAGCCTGAGGCTTTGGCTTGGAATATGAGGACAAAGGTTCGTTCCATCTACCTCTGGGTGGCATGATTTACAGATGTGATACTTGGAACTTCTGTGACCATGTCTGCTTTCATGAGGGGCCTAGTCTGAGGAGGAAAACAATACAAGGAGGAGGACAGGGAAAGAAAATAACCTGATAACATCACAAACCTCTGGATCAAATTACACCTGAAGCCCATCCCACAGCTCTCAAGTTGTCGGTCACAGAAGCCAATTAATTCTCTTTATTATTTAAGCCGTTTGAGTTGGATTTTCTATTATTTGCCACAGAAAGCATCTTACCCAATAAAAGAAGCTGGCATGAGGAAATGGAGTGCGTCAGTAACACACTGAAGAGCGTGGACTGGCTGAGCCAAGGACACTGAGTGGAGGCATGAGGACCTACTTACTATCTTAGACTGGCAAGATCACCTTTGATACTTAATAGAGACACAGCTGATTAAAGCATGGCCTGTTGTGCCTTATGACATGGACCCGTGCCTGCAACTTTCAAGAATTCGAGGGGAAAAAAAAAAGATGCCAGAGTATGTGTTGGCTACTTCTTAAGGACCTACAAGAAAAAGACACGCTTGCTGTGAAACTGGTCTGTCTGAAAGCCAGAGAGGAGAACATATGACGCTACTAAGTTGAGTCATTCTGCCTGGGGGCAGGGGACACAGAGGAGAAGTCCTCTATCCCAAGCACCAACTGTTTCATCTCTACAGCCTGAAAAAGGGATAGCACTCCCACCATGAAGATGCAGCACAGGGGAGGTATCACCTGCTCTACTGCTTCTTCAGCTTCTCGACTGTTCCCAGGTGGATTCCATTAACCAAGAGCTAAGGCACTGGGCACAGCAACAAGGCCAGGTCCAATCGCCCAGAGACAAGTTCTCAGACCAAGTTCTAGGTTCAAAACCTGAGGGGTTGGTAGTATATCTGGTTTTAGTTATTAGTCCATGGAAGCAGATAAACCTTGAAAGCCAACAACATTTATAAGGGATCTACACTGCCAAAGAAGTACGGCTGACAGTGACTTACAAGTGGCTTGACTCTTAAGACAATCAACCCCAAGACCTCCAACTCGTAAAACAAAAAACAACTGCTAAAGCATGACAAAGCCATCATCCCCAATGCTCCACTTAGATGGGGCCACAGAAGACAACGGACAGAGGAGGTTTTCTTGAGAACCTCTGGGGAGGGGGTGGCTCTGTTTTCAGCCATACAGGGAAGAGGTGCATTATGTTGGCTGGGGCATTTTATTTTCGTAAGCCTAAGTATGGAAAGAAAGGCTTATGTGAATGTTGGGCAGCCAAAGGGGGAGCATAGTAAACATTTGTCTTTTATTTTAAACGGGACACCATCCAGTATACAATCCTATTCCTATTTGCACCTAAACTCCCTTTCAGGGGGCCCAGTTACCTTGCGACAAGTCATCTAGTGAGAAGCAATACCCAGTTCCCATTACAGAATTCAAAGGAGACAGATCTACCCCAAGGAACATGGCTTATACACAGCCAATGACATCCTCCTGTAACTTGGAGTCCCAGGTCATGATGACAGCTGGTGGTTACACTCATTATTCACTGCAGCAACAGCAGCATCATGAAGACCAGGTGGTTCCTGTGCCACGGTTTCTGCTATGGATCCTGCTGCCCAGCCCTCCAGTCTCTCTTAAGTTCCTGCCTAGCTTCTAAGCCCGTATCCTTCCTGGTCCTCCAACCTCTCTGCAATTCTGTGAGTCTCTACATCGTTCCTGCATTGCAAGCAACCAAGATCCCTAATCGACATGAACACTAAGTACTGTGCCCAACATATAATTTTAAACCACGGTTACATCTTCAATATTACAGGTACCTAATCTTTTTCTTCCAACCTTGGTGAAAGCCATCTACAAAATACAATCACTGGCGGAGCCCTCCAAGGCACCGCAGAAGAGCCTGGAAGTAGGGCCTCTACCTAAGAGTACTGATTTAGCCCAACCACCAAGCACACCAACTGATACCCGGTGACTCCATGGCTGCCCCAGCTCTTTCCATCTGTTTGTCCATCCAAGAAAAACAAAATATATGATCACAACCATTCCTTCCCCCAACGACTGTCATCTCAAAAACTTCCAAAATTACTACCTATATTTCAGTGTACACCAATTCACTTACTGGCATCTTTTGCAGTATAAAAATACCATTTAAAGTATTGAAAGCATCATTTCAAAAATTCCTCAAAATCTGAAAGAGAATGAAACATAAACATCTTAGAGCATCTTAAAATGCCATCTGTAACCTAACATTTAAATACGAGTAGTCTATTCAGTCCCAACCTTAAATGACCAGCCACCTACCATGTTAACGTCATCTATGCTCGGAACGTCAAGACCAGCATTCCCCAAGCCAACAGCCCTACACAGACATGGCCAAACTTCATGGCACATCCTTATGAAGGCCATGGCCATTCTACTATTGATATCAAAGCAGCAACACTGAAAAGCTGTTGCAAAGTAATCGATAATTTAATAATGACTAAGAAGAGATGCAGTTTAAGTTGAAATATAGCATCTGGTGGTCTCCCATGTCATTCGAAGGTCTCAGAGTGCCACAGATGAGAAACGATGTGCATTTTTAAGTTGAAAGAGTTTTACTATAGAGTTTGAAAGAACACTCACAAATCAGAGCTTAGGGTGCAATGGTTAACAGGGATTAACATTAAGTCATGAACACGATTTTAAATTTGAAGAAACTCTGGGCTACAAACTATTACATAAAAGAGATAAACAACAAGGTCTTACTGTATAGCACAGGAAACTATATTCAATATCCTGTAATAAACCGTAATGGAAAAGAATATGAAAAAGAATATATATATATAAAAAACTGAATCACTTTGCTGTACACCAGAAACTAACATAACATTGTAAATCAACTATACTTCAATTTAAAAAAATAATAGGGCTTCCCTGGTGGCGCAGTGGTTGGGAGTCCGCCTGCCGATGCAGGGGTCACAGGTTCGTGCCCCGGTCCGGGAGGATCCCACATGCCGCAGAGCGGCTGCGCCCGTGAGCCATGGCCGCTGAGCCTGCGCGTCCGGAGCCTGTGCTCCGCAACGGGAGAGGCCGCAACAGTGAGAGGCCCGTGTACCGCAAAAATAATAATAATAATAATAATAAATAATGAGAAGTCCCTGGAGGTCCAGTGGTTAGGACTCAGTGCTTTCACTGCCCTGGGTCTGGGTTCAATCCCTGGTCAGGGAACTAAGATCCCACAAGCCTCACAGCGCCACCAAAAAAATAAATTAAATAAATAAATAATAATAAATAAATCTGAAGGAACTTTTAAAGCAAAGCCATAAAAGCCACTTGCAGGAAAACTTAATGAAAGGAGATTATCTACTGCTTTGGTAATTGTAAATGGGGACGGTTGAAACACGGCTATTATAATGTCATTAATAATACACAACAGAGGCAGCACCTTCAGGGCGTCTGCTTAGCATAGTAACAATTGTTCTTATTTGACTCGAGTTCCCCTCATTAACCTGCTTGTAGGGTGGTCATGTATGCATCCTAGACCCTTTTCTGGAGAATCAGCTCCTTGGTGTCAAGAGTCACCCTTATTCATCTTTCTCTCCCCAAAGGCACAGTGCACAGCCTCTGGCATATGGCAGGCATTCACAGAAACACAAAAGGAGAACAAGTATGCAAATTTACAGTTGACAACTGATTCATTCAATAAGGGCACATTCTCACAGCTGCCATCCTTGGTTGCTTGGTTCTGTCAAAGCAGACCAGAAGGCAAACTAATGACTGCGGCTTCCAGCCACTTTGATCCATTCCTCTAAAAACATATTACTATCAACAAAGGACAGGAAACAGAATTGAGCTATTTGGCTCCCAAAGACACTGCTAATGCTTTTAAGAATAACATGAGAAACACATTTAAGTAAGAAAACAAGGCCAATGTGGCAAGACTTCATGAACAAAATAAGACTCAGCAAATCCTGATGGCAAGACAAAGGCAAAAGAGGGACCAAGTCTATAGGACGTGGTTCCGTACCTAATGTAATGGCCTAAGTGACTGAGAAACACTGGAATTTCCAGATCTTTCAGAATAGCATGGAATCTCATCTCTGAGAAAAGTTTGATTAAATTTCCATTCAACTCAGTTCAACCACCATTTACAGTATTGAGCCCTGTTGGTCCCTGGCATCGTGTTAAGTGCTAGGGACACACTGTGAAAAATCATGGTACTTCCTCCTCTTATACACCCTCAGGAACTCACAGTCCAGTAAGAGGGTCAAGACAAGAAAATAGGCCACTTCTGAAATTTCAAATGACCCTTTTAATGATTAAGAGCAATACATGTTCACTATAGAAAAAAAAATCAGAAAATGTAGATGAGCAAAAAGAATATAAGACAAATCCAACACTCTCATGCTTTAGTTTAAATCCTTTTGGATTCATCAGAATCCTTACAAAACCAGATTTTTAAAAAATTAATTAATTTATTTTTGGCTGTGTTGGGTCTTTGTTGCTGCGCACGGGCTTTCTCTAGTCGCAGCGAGCGGAGGCTACTCTTCGTTGCGGTGCGCGAGCTTCTCGTTGCAGTGGCTTCTCTTGTTGCAGAGCACAGGCTCTAGGCGTGCGAGCTTCAGTAGTTGTGGCACACGGGCTCAATAGTTGTGGCTCACAAGCTCTAGAGCGCGCAGGCTCAGTAGTTGTGGCACATGGGCTTAGTTGTTCCGCAGGCATGTGGGATCTTCCAATACCAGGAATCGAACCTGTGTCCCCTGGATTGGCAGGCGGATTCTTAACCACTGTGCCACCAGCGAAGTCCCAAAACCTGATTTTTATAACCAATGAATTGGCCATCATTTCTGGTGTTACAAATTTTGATATATACAAATATTTCTGCCTCAGGTAGGAATGTGAAATAGATCCATAGGAGCTATGAAACTGTGGAGCTACACCAATAATATCCCCAACATTTTTAAATTCAGCCAAATTGCATGGCCATCTGCCCCCTTGTTCTTTAGCTTTTCCCCCTCCCCCAAATTAGCAACCCATATTATCAACAGCCTGACCACCAAGCATCTCTACCACTTGGCTGTGTCTAACATCTCAGCACACAAAGATGTACACAATACATCCAAAATTTGTCTCTTGTATCATCACACACCAAAATATAAGAAAACAAAAGCAAAACAAAACCCTTCCACTCCCCCTAAATTCCACAGCCACAACTGATTCAGTTTCCCATCCTTGGCCTCTCCCTGTCTCTTCCTTCCCTCACAGCCAACCTACCTCCTTGATTATATCAGCTTAATCACTCCCACTCCATCCCTTCCCCGCCCTTCCCCACTGTGACTGCCCCAGCTCAGCCTTCATTATTTCTCACGCTGAAGGCAACATCTCCTAAGTGGTCTCCCCGACAGCCTCTGCCAGCCCTCTCCTTCCCCCATACATGGGCCACACCACCGAAATCGCCTTTCTAAATCACAGTCTGATCAGGTAAGTCCTGCTTTAAATCCTTCAATAACTCTCCAGTGTCTTTAAGCTAATATTCAAATGCCTTAGCAGATGCTCAAAAAGATGAAACGGAGAACTGCCATACGACCCAGCAATTCTACTGTAGGGTATGAAAGGAGAGACTCAAACGCCCACATTCAAAGCAGCATTATTCACAAAACAAAATGTGACATATATATACAACAGAATATTATTCAGCCTTAAGAAAAGAAGCAAATTCTGACGCATGCTACAGCACAGATGAAACTTAAGGACATAATGCTAACTGAAGCCAGTCACAAAAGGACAAGTATTGTATGACTCCACTTATATGAGGTCCTAGAGCAGTCAAATTCATGAAGACAGAAACTAGCATGGTGGTTACCAGGGGCTGAGGGAGGAGGGAATGGGAAGTTGCTGTTTAACAGGTACATGGTTGCACAATAGTGCGAATGTACTTAATGCCACTGAACTGCACACTTAAAAAGGTTAAAACGGTCAATGTTACATTATGTATGTTTTAACTCAATAAAAAAAATTCCTTATCAGAGATGACATGACTCCACAGCCGGACTCCAGACATCCTCCTCCTCCGTCTCGTCTCTCCCCAACCAAGTTCCCCCGCCCCCAAGGCAAACCTCACAAGAAGGACCACCTGGGACAGACAGAAAAGCTGCTTTAGATCCTGAGAGTGGTTCAGCTGAGCTGCTTGTCTTAAATAAATCCCCCGACTTCACCCAGTGTCAGCAGCGCTACCCCATAGGCAGCACGCTCTGAGCAAGCCCTACTCCTCCAGCACAGCTGTTAGCCTGCTGGTCTCCCCCGGCCCCTGGAGAAGGCCTGAGCTCCCCATGTGCGAAGACCCCGCTGCCTGGCAGAGGGGGCTGGCTCACAGGGCACTGGGGTGCAGAGCGGGTAGATGATGCGTGTGAGAGGGACACCGCGCGCTCTTCCTTCCAGGGCTGTTTCCATCATCTCTCCCCTTCCCATCAGACAGCCTTGCATGGTTCCCCAAGAACAGGAAAGATCATGAGAGACTCGGGTTAGAAACCGGACGGCGAGACACTTTCTCGGTATTTACGAAGCTAAGGGCAAGCGGAATGAAAACTGCATTCTTTAGGACAATTTACTCAAGCAGCATGGTTCTCAAAGGAGAAGGGGTTAGTGGGCCACACAGAACCACTCGGGGTGCTTTGCAGGGCTCCCCAGAGATTGAGAAAGTGGGCCGTGACATGCTTTTGCGAAAAGGCAGAGGGGATGCCAATTCTCACTCCTATCAACACACCTCCTTAGAGAAGCTTAGACAGGGTATATCGATTCATGGCGTTTACTTCACATAGTTATCTGATTTTCCAATCCTGTGTTCCACTGTTAAAACCACTACATACTGAGGTTTTACCCACTTTTCTCTAAAGCTTTTTGTTAAGAGTATATAATAGACTGCTAGTAGGAGGGCTTTTGTTACTATCTTGGATTTAGGGAAAAACAGGCCCAACTACTGGGCAGTTTCCATACAATAACTATTGTCTTAAGTTCAAACTATGGGTAACACAAAGGACATTAAATTATCAGGCAATGATACAACGGAACAGATTTGAACTGGGAATGAAAATAAACAGCTAAAAGCATACAGAAGCCCATAAGCCATAAAGTCAGACTCAAATCTTAAAAAGCTCTGTGAGTGGGAAAGGCAATTAATGCAACATTCTGGGTACCTAAGAGTTCACACCCCAGAGGGTTCCTCTGAATAGGCAGAGACGGGCCAGGACCACTCAGTGTCAGGGGCAAGGTTCGTTTCTGTCTGGGTAGAGAAAGGCTAGCCATATCAACCAAAGCCATCAACCAGGAGCTCGGCTCCCCTCAACCCCGGGCACATTCCAGTTATTAAGGATTTGAAAGATAGCATCTAGATAGAACTTCACAGTTCATAAAGTGACAGGTTAAAAAGAAGTTTTTTTCTAACAGTGGAAATGAAAAATGTATTATCTAGACTAATTGGAAAGATTTTTGAGTCAAAAATAACTGGCTGCCATGACAACACTGAAGGTTTTGGATTACTACAAACTATCTCTTCTGATGTGTGAGCAAAATTTCTTAGGATCCCAGGCAAAACCTTCTTTTAAGAGACAGAAACGGACCCAGCAGATGTTGCACATCTGGTTTCTGGAAGAGCCAGGGTGAGGAAGCTCTCCTATCTGTTCTGACAGTAGGCTTTCACACTTACTATATTAATATTACACACACCCTTCAATCTAATTCCTAAGTCACCAAAGGTCAGAATATTCCACAGTTTTTAAAGAGAAGCTTTACTTGGGAAAGAGTAACTTTCTACAAGTTTAGTTGAAAGACTTTTCCAGGACTGAGAATTCCCTTTTGATCCACCCCAACATGGAACAGCACAGGCTTTGAATCACTGACCCAAGCTCGAATCCAAGGGAATTCATCTATGGAATTAAAGTTTCTGATCTAAAAATTCAGGGATGGCAACATCCACATCCACTCCACTTTCTCTTTTTTTTTTTTTTTTTTGCCGTACGCGGGCCTCTCACTGTTGTGGCCTCTCCCGTTGCGGAGCAACAGGCTCCGGACGCGCAGGCTCAGCGGCGATGGCTCACAGACCCAGCCGCTCCGCGGCATGTGGGATCTTCCCAGACCGGGGCACGAACCCGTGTCCCCTGCATCGGCAGGCGGACTCTCAACCACTGCGCCACCAAGGAAGCCCCACTTTCTCTTTCGAGAAAGCAAAGCCTGACTCCCGAGAGGCTCTCACCAGATGTTAGTTCCCTCCCTTCGCAATGCCCATTTCTCCTGATCCTGAAGAGCTCCCCTACTCTTCCCTGCTGTCTTCTGGCAGGTGTGTCCATGCAAATAACCTCAAGCACTGCCTCATTTGAAATAGACACCCCATGGAGTTCAGTACCCGGAGGAGGAACGCAGCCAACATCACTGTCCCCACCGTCACTTCCTGGAGGAAGCTGTGCAGAGTCATGGCAGGAACAACTGCTGAAGGGCAAGGAGACTTCAGAGAATGACACCCACCTCCAAGACTGGGTCTGAAAGCCACCCCCAGCCCTCCCTCTCCACCCCCTCCCCAAGCATGGTACCCTCACCAGCCAAAATCCTAGAAGGTCAATAATGTAGGGCAAGCCATCCTGGCTTTAGGGGGAACCTATGGTCATGCTGTCCTATACTGGATGTTACGAGAACTCATGAGCTAACGTCTGAAAAGGCTATGAGTTCCTGTGGGACAAAGTAGCCAAAAACTCTAAACCACTGTTATAGCCAGAAACACAAACTCAGCTGCACTGGGATGTGCTAATTATAACCCACAGTCCTCTCAATTTGTTCCCTCAGGCGGATTAAAAAATATTCCAATAATAAAAACGTGTTTAGTTTGGCAAACCTGACACCCTGGAACCCCTAGGTGAATGTAAAACAGCTCACGTGTAACTGGCACACCTGACAGCTCTGACTGGTTCCTGGCCGGTGTGCGGATCCCAAATACGACCAGTGGTCATTAAATAGAATACCGTCACCTGGGGAAAATCAAGTTTCCTTCCAAATGAATTGGCTTGTTAATCAGAGGGTCCCAGTCTAGTCCCACATGCTAATACACTCACCCAAGTCCTCCTGTCCTTGCCCCCTCCCCCTGCTTACATTGCTTGTACAGTGATTCTTTCTGCTCTCTTCATACTTGATCAGACCATCCAAGCACTCAAGATGTTCCCTTATAATTCAAAGTACGGTGAATTGCACCTAGGAGCCACCCAAGTAGGCTTTCTTGTAGCCATCAGTTTGGGGGTCCCTATAAATCAATTTTTGAAGACATCTGGCTGAACAAAGACTCTCACATAAAATAGCCTGGGGTACACCAGAGCAAAACTACCTTCTTTTAAAAAGGCACCTTTCAGTCATTCAGGCTCTTTTCAGTGACAATGGAGGGAAATGTATTGAATTTAGTGCACTCTTTGGGGTAAGGAAGCAAGTTATCTCTCCGGGAAATGTCAGCTGTTGCATTTTGCAACAGACCAGAGGTTGGAATGACCACCACAGTGGCTCCAGAAAAAAACCCACAAGTTCCATGTTGCAGACTCAGTTCTGCAGCTAGCGCACAGTGTGATCCTAGGCACACTGCCAACTCTGAGCCTCAGTTTCCCCACAAAGGGGTCGAATACATCATCTCCTAAGATCCTGTCCCAGCTTCCATCATTACTGATTCAACCAAAAAAAGCTCAACTCTGGAAAGACTGACTTCCTTCATTTTGGGGTGCGCAAGCATCCTGGGTCTGGTTACAAAGAATGTTAAAAACCAAAAATGCCAGTCCACAAGAAACTTGCCCAGTGACATCTAAGGAAAGCAGCTCTCTTTATTCTGACCTCACCAACAAAAAAAATGTATTAAGGGTCTAACCATACACAGCACAGAAGGAAATGCACAAAATCAACAGCATCACCATGAGCAAAGGCATCAAGGTACACGTGAATGTGTTCTCTCTCTGTTTACAACTACATGGTTAGCTGCAAAATGGCACTGGCTTTTTTAACAAATCCATCTAGTTAAGAAAGCAAAAAGGGATCTCAAATTACACATTTAAAAACCTATATAAAATCAACTATACTCCAATAAAAATTTTAAAAAAGAAACCTATACAGTAAAAGAAAAATGTGCAGCACTCAACAGTACATCTTCAGTAATGCCTTTGTGCTTGTGGTTAAGAAAAAGTATTTTTGGAATAATAAAAATTCAGAAGCTTCCTCAAGCAGTTATCCACTAAAATAAAGTCTAATACACTACGTAATCAAAGAGAGAGATGTTTATATATTTACGTTAGGGCTTCATGAATGTTTATTAGTTCAGAATCGATCAAACAAAAATAGCTAAGATGTTACCAAAATGACACTGATAATGTAAATTGAGAAGGCATAACAACTTTGTCACTGAAAAAGAATTTTTAGAAAAAATAGCTAAATTGCAGTGGGTTACTTCACCTAAGTTGATTAAAAATCAGCAATCAGATTCGAATTTGGAAGTATTTTCTCGGTTAATTTTTTTCTAGTTTTTCTCATTTGGAATTTAAAGCACCATAATTTTTCCATATCTCTAAACACATTCTAAAGTATTTCCGAAGAACTAAAAAAATACACAATTCAGCAAAGCAACTTACAAGACATGCCATAACTAAATAACCCTTTTTAAGTCACAAATTAAAATGTTTAACAAAATCTATGTTTACTAAATTTAAATTGATAAATGTTAACTAAATTTTAATAATAGTTAATTTCCAAAAGTTCTGTAGGATGCAGCAATTATTTCATATATTTACATAAGGATACATATATACAAATGCCCCCAACATATAAACACATATTTTTTCCCTTGAATAGAGCACGCACTTAACCTGTAAAGCTATACAAAAATCAATTGTTAACCAGATTGACCAAGTATAGAACCATACAATAAATTTTCCCAACGGAAGTTTTGGTAAGAAACAAACATTTAATAGTGCACTACCCTGTATATGGCTGATTAAGAAAAGTTCATTTCCTTCTACAATTAATTTATGAAAAAAAGATTTTCAAAATACCACATTGTTATATTGTAAAGCATCAAATCAAAAGGCCTTAAAATTTACACTCTACCCTTAATCATGTCTCTCAATAGGTAGGTAGGTAGATAGATATAAAAACTACAGAGCGTTCTCTTTAAATGACATTATAATTATAAGGTTTAGAAATTAAAACTACATACCAACTTTTCTTCTCCATTGTTTTTTCCACTGATTTAACTAGCACTTTAGCATTTAGTACATATGAAAGGGAGAGACAAACATTCATTGTGACCGGGAGAACACACCACGTTCAACAAATATTTTACAAACAGATAAGGAGGGAAAAGTAGGTCAATATCCTGTGGCTAGGCAGAAGCAGCGTCAGCTTCCATCCAGAACTGAATTATATGATTAACCAGGCACAGCCTACTGCTCTGACCTATGCACCTAGGATGCATAGGCACTGGGAGAAGAAAGAATTAGAGACACATCAACTGCTCCCCAGTCATTAGCAAGCTAGTTGGGGAAAAAAATTCTTAAGAGCAATATAACTGATAAAACAAGTGCTCACCTAGGGCAGATGATTCACCACAAAAAGAAGAAGATAGAGCCTACCATCTATGTTTAGAGGTGAACTATTATCATGGTCTAGGAGGATTAGAGAAGGATGGCTGAAGAGGTGAAACTTGACCTTGAGAGTCCTCTTTGAGGATGAGTAGGATGTGATTAAGCGGAAAAGAACTTGAAAGCAAGAGGTACAAGACATATTCAGAAGATGGTGTCTAGACAGAATGGCAGCAGAAGACAGCTGGGGTCGTGCCCTGCTGGGCCATGAAGCTGGAAGGAAAGGTAAGCTGAGGCAAGTCTGAGAGTGCGGGCTGAGGGGGTGGGAATGGGTGGGAGAGGAGAGGGAAGCATCACACAGCCTGCCTCATCTGTCTACACTGCTGTCATTACTGACATCAGTGCATCCAGAAGGCAACACGTGTGATCCACAGTCACTGGTGATGGTCTGATGGAAAATAAAGTTGAGGACAGCCATTATAGATGATTGGGAGTCATCAAAAATTTTTGAGCTGGCACAGGGACAACAAAAATTTTAAGGAGATTTATTTGATCAGGCAACAGTCTGAATTAGTTGGGAGAGTGACTAGAAGCAGGGAGTAGGATTGCTCTGTGCAGTTGTTCAGTTTGTGCACTGCATAAAAATGGGCCAGCCAAGAGGGAATATGGGGACTGACATCAAGTCAGGCTCCTGAGGGACTGTGTTTGCCCTAAAGGACACCTTTTTCTACTTGCATAAATGCACTGTACAAGCTAGCGGTAGAGAATTCAGTTGGGGCACGGATCTAGAAGTTCAGGAATAAGAACAAGGGTAGAACTAATAGAAATGAAATGAGGATAAGTGCAAGAGAACTAACAGACAAATATATCATAAAAGGTGGGAAACTAATTTGATGGAGGGCGCAAGAGAGAGAGGAGGATTTAAGGCTCATGTAGAGGCTCTCTCATCCAAATGCCTAATGATTGACAGTTTGGCTGGTTGTTTTTTTTTAAAGGTCAGTTAACTTTGGAAGTCATAAGTAAACGATACATACCTAAACCTATTATTTTAAATAAATCCTATAAAAATATATATTTTCCAATCTTTTTCTGTAGCGCTGAGGCCTTTTAAGTGTATGTCCACTGACTGTAGTACCCAGTGGTCTCTTGTAAAACATCCTCATGGCCTCATCCTCCAAGTCTAATTTCTTTAAAGAAGAGTGAGGCTGTAAAGACACCTGGGACGCAGTGTGGGGTGGACTGCACTACTCCTGACAAATGCTCGATAATCCCTCTGTGGGAAGACCATCTATCCCTGAATTGCTGAATTCAGGCATATGGCCATAAAGGTTTCACATCCGCCCTTCCCTCTGCCACAGGGATCAGCAATGTTCCAGAGGGCACAGCTCCATCAGACTATGTGCTGGAGTGAGGGCCAGGGTAACATGGGGCAGACCCCCACCTGACCTACAATGGCCACCCAGTGTGAGTGTGCATTATCATTTGAGTCACTAAGATTCCCAGGTTTTACATAACCACAAATTAATCTACCTATCCTGAATGACTAACAACATTAGTGGGAATACTTTTATTTTATGATCCTCCAAATCCTTTAGTTATTTCAGTTACTCCTAAATCAGCTGTAATCATTTTTAGAAACTTATTAGGTGGTTTACAAACATTCACATGAATTTTCATAGAAACAATTCTTTTTGCACGTATATTTTAAATCATTATATTAAATATAATAATAAGTACAATTGGCATAAACAGACTTGGGAATAAACACAGTTGAGTCCACATAAGCATAGACTGGTAGGAACAAAAACTCAAGAGCACACTACAGGGTAGCCCTCTGACTTTGGGCATTTTCTGTGTCATGGGCATCAGTTGATATATTTGACAAAGGAAAAGAACACCTACTAATCCAGCAAATCTGGAGGTCCCTAAGAGCTCACAGAGTTTTCTAAAGCCATGAGCCTCTAGACAATTATAAGAATGAATAGTACTATCGTATTACCAGGTTAAAAATCTGGTTGGTTTTTCAAAACCATATCCAACTACCACATTTATTCTGTCCCAAATGTATAGTCAGAAGTGCCTAAGTCATTTAAGAAAGCACAAAAATAACACTTCAAACCCACAACCAGACACATAGTCAAGAGTACAAGGTCACATCTCATTCCAATAACCTGCCTCTTAAAGATAGAAAGAATAAACACATAAGTTACTATTAAAAACTAAATTTGAGTTTCATACTTTAAAATTATATACTTCTTTTAAAACTGTTGACAGAGATAAACGTTCCTCTCCAGGTTGCCCAGCAAAATGTGGGTGCTATTTTAGGTGGCCAAACAGTAAATCTATCCGTAATTTATACACTTTTAGAAATCTGATAGTCAGCCTTTTCAATAAAAATATGAACTTTTACGTAGAAATCACACTGATATATTTCAATAGACTATTGAGAGAAACACCATGTAAACACAAGCACACCAGAAACCCCAGTGCAACCAACCACAGTTTAAATAACATATACCCACAATTTAACCCCAACTCCCTCATCAACACCATGCGTGTAAAGCCTCCCTCCTCAGCATCAAATAGGATAATCATAACTTCTATACAGTTTTAATTCCAAAAAAAAAAAAGTCACATCTGAAGGAAAAAAAGGCAGTAATAACCATACCTACCCAAATAATTCTGCCCCCAGGCACTACTGGGATAGCTACCCACTCAGTCTTATTTTAACCAAGATACGCTCTTGGGAAAAAAAGGAATCCAAGACCAAACTCAAGGGGATAAAACAACAACAACAATATTAATTTGTAAAATATGAGATAAACTCAAATATCAATTTTGACTGAACCTTGACCTAAATCAATGTTCCCACTGTTTTGTTTTGTTTTTCTTTTAAAGTGTGAAATAAGCAGCCACGAGGACAAGATTACAAAATGGTTTAGTCTTATCATCAAATAAAATTTACTACAGGGTTAACCTGACACAACTTTTTATACCTGAGAGAATTAATACTTTGCTACCCGAAACTGAGTTATAGTTGAGAAGGAGTTGAAGACAAATAAATCAACTTGATTCTAGCAGGAGAGGAAAGCCAAGGCCCAAACCCTACAGAAGCTGGACACCAAGGGACCAGGGGGAGATGAGACCAGAGCATGGGTCACCAAAGCCAAGAGACAAGAGTACGATGAGAAGCAGCAGAGGGTCAACAGTGTGTGTGTGTGTGTGTGTTTGGGGGGAGGAACGGAGGAAGGAGAAAGGATAAGTGTGTCATCAGGCCTAGAATCCATCTGTTAGGAGCTGAACTGTGTCACCCCCTCGTCAAATTCATATGTTGAAGTCCTAACCCCCAGTACCTCAGAATGGGGCTGTACTTGGAGACAGGGCCTTTAAAGAGGTGATTAAGTTAAAATGAGGCCATAAGGGTGAGCCCTAATTCAACATGACTGGTGTCCTTATAAAAACAGAAGACAGGGACACAGCCAACACAGACTGAGGGATGTGCATACAAGGGCCGGTGAGAAGGTGGCCATCTGCAAGCCAAGGAGAGAGGCCTCAAAGAAACCAAACCTGCTGACACCTTGATCTTGGACTTCCAGCGTCCAGAATGGTGAGAAAATGTATTTCTGTTGCTTACGATACCCAGTCGTGGCATTTTGTCATGGCAGCCCACGCAGACTAATATACCGTCCTATAAGCCCTGGTAAGACTGGCTACTTCTCTCTTCCTCCACCGCTAAGCTTTTGACACAGCCTACCTTTTGACAGTTGCCACCCTTCCTAAGCACCCACAGCTCACTCGGCATGTGCCACTGAAACATCTTCAAGTAGAATGTCACCACCTGTTTGCTGCCCGCGCACTCCTTCCTTAAAACTCTCTCCTACTGTAAAGCAATTATACTCCAATAAAGATGTTAAAAAAAAAAAAGTAGGCAGAAGACCTAAACAGACACTTCACCAAAGAAGATATATAGATAGCAAATAAGAAAAAAAAACAAAACAAAAAAAACTCTCTCCTGCCCTGGCTTCCCTCTGGCCACATCTCCCTGGCTCTTCACTTCCCACCCACCACTCCTTATTCTCCTTAGTGGCTTCTCCTTCCTCCGCTTGTCACAAAATAATGTCTCCCAGACTTCTATCACCCACCTTCCCTGCTTCTCCCTCCGCCCTCTAAGTGATCCTCACAACATCCACAGCTTCAACCACACCAAGATGCTGGTAGTCCCTCCATCCAGACCTCAGGCCCTGGCTTGTCCCTGAGCCCCAGCGTCTGCTGAACCTCCCTCTCTGCCTGGAGGGCCCACATCCCAAATGGAACCCACCCCCTTCAGCCTGTCTGTGACGACCATACCCAACATCACACAGACCAGAAACTTGGGAGTCATCCCAGACCACCACTTCCCCTGCCCCCTCCAATCCAGTCACTACACTACATCCACCCCACTGCTTAAAGAGGGGTACATCACAACAGTCACCACAATCATTGACCCAATCAGCTCATTCTCAACAGCTACTGTCAGAAAATAACCCAAAATAGAGAAAAGGTTATATGCACAAAAATGTTCATCACAGTATTATTATTTACAGCAGCAAAGTGGTGGAAGCAACCCAAATGCCCAATAAAAAAGAGGTGTTTCAGGAAATTACGGTACTCAGTGGAATAACACAACTATAAAATGTATCTCGAAACTCGCAGCAGCACAGAAAATACATAAACTCTATGATTACAATCATTCCAAAATATACACATAGAAAACTTGGAAAGGAATGCTCAGAAATGACCATAGTTGATATTTTAAGAGTTAGTTAACTCAAGAAGAGTCTTTTTTAGTTCCACTTTCCAAACTTCCTGTAATGTTTCTTCTTAAGATGATTTTTTAGTACAAAATATCCAAAAGTGAGTGTTAGTAATCTTGGACTTTCTGAGTTGCCTGGTTTCAGGATAAATGGGAATCTTACTACAGGATTCCCTTCAGCTGCCATGCTACCTTCATGTTACGTCTGTTGCAACATCCAAAACTAACTCCCACAAAATAACGTTCCCCCCTAAATCCTATTATACTTGTAGCCCTCAGTGTGAGATCCTAAAAATTAATTCTTTCAAGAAGTCCAACTGGACACATAAACAGCTGCAAAACTGCAGAAGTGGGCTCCCAGCATCTGCCATGGTCATTAACTGTTCTCGTAAGAAAAGATCACCACACGCGAGCTGCTGCCAAGAGGGCAACTGCAAAGCTGGAAGCGGAATCACAGAAGGTGAAGCCCCCGCTGCACCCAGGGTCTGACAGGCTCGCTGACTGCCAGGTAAGGAAGGGGCACTTTCCCATCCAAGGAGAGAACTTGTCAACTCTTCCATCCCAGAGTCCGCGAGATACAAAACAGGTCACCCCGAAGGATGTATAATGGCACATGTTTCCTGCAGCAGTTTACCTATACTTTTCTGTTTCTTTTTTCAATTGCAACAAACAGCAAGTATTAAGGTTGGGCTGACAGTTTTACCATTATTTCTCAACACCTGTGGCACGCACGTGTCAGCTAAACCCAACAGATTTCTCTTCCACCATGTATTGGGGTATATGAAGTGAAACAGACAAGATGCAAGATCACGTCTGTACCTAGTGGGCTTGTGATAATACAGACCTTTTACAACTGCTGCCTTACTCAATAGTGGTATACGTGTTGCTTCTAATTTAAAGTACTCCGCTGATGAATCCTTTTGAATAGTGAATACCAAATCCTAGTTATACCCATCCTATAAATCCAGATTTTACCCCAACTAAACTAGACTTCCTTACAGCAGAGAAAGAATGCGCATAAATATTTAGGTTCAAATTAGGCATTTGTGGTTGGAGATGAAGAACACTACAAACTATGGAATAAGGTATAGGAAAGTATCCCTTAATTTAAATCCCCTCTACTAGATTTTACATTCAACTGTGAAATCTCACTGAAATTAGCAATATTTCTCAAGTAAATAGCTATTCTGTTGAGTAGCAACATGCTGTCCTACTTTCTTTGAAATCCATGTCGGTATAATTTTGAGATACTTACAGAAAGCCACTGCTTAAAAATAAATTCCTGTAGATAAAACAAACTTAGCAGGAAAGCCCATTTCTCCACTCACAATTATTCAAGAAGAGGCACATGAAAGGAAAACTGGAAAGCTCACTGAACTTTTTAAAAGGTAACTGAAATCAATGGGCTTTTAAGGAAATGTGTCAAATTTGGCAAAGTTCTCTTTCTAAAAAATGTATTTTGGTAATTTTCCAGAATTCGGTTCTTTCAGTTTGGAAAACTTTAAAAATTCGGAGACATAACTAAGTGGTAGCCACACAGATGACCCTCAGCAAAATAAGAGAAAAAATTCAACTTCAGCATCCCCTTAATCTCTCCTTCCTTTCAGTCTTCCCAAGTCCCCCAAGATTCTTGGTGCTTTCAGGAAATCACAGACTCCCCCAGACTTCAGTGAGTTACTAAGTTAATTCACTAATTCCAGGTATGAGTAAACAAAAGGCAACTTAATGTAGATTTCTGAGGGTGAAAAGTTACATTTATTTTTACGATTAAAAATAAGAAATAAAATTTAGTCTTTACTTGGAATTGTAGCAATGTGTGCATCATTTCCATGTGACAAGCAAGTAAAGGAGAAAGATGGGGTATTGAAAGGAGTGGTTTTCAAGGGGAGGGGAGTAAAAGCAGACCAAAGAGAGTAACAGATGGCCAGAGGCACTCTCAGGGAGCAGAGCAAGAGACAACAAAGGGAAAATAATGACAGAAAAAGTAACATTCAAAGAACGAAGAGTTTCACAAGGATCCACATCCCCATCTTCTAACTTCCTGGGATGCTTCTGCTGAAGACTTTTAAATACTGTTGCATTCCTGCAACTCTAAGCGTAAATGGGAAACTACTCCACCTGCGAATACAATCAGAGCAGGCGGACCCCAGGCGTGCCACCCTCTTCGGCTCCACTTTAGTGAACCGCTGAGGCAACTGCAGCCTGAGCTTTTTCATAAGATTTTTTTGTATTGTTATTAGTTCAGAGGTAACATAACCAGATTACAGAAAATGCTGAAAATAAAGAGGGTTGTAAAAGTAAGTCATCCCTATCTACTACACTAACACAATCACTGTTAACGTTTTGGTTTCTTTGCCACCTTTCTTCCTATATATTTTTCAGAGGAGAAACTAGAGCCCCGTATCAAATCACAGATTATATGCACTGCTTGGAATCAAACAGATCTGAATATCTGGTGGGGGAAGAGGAGGAAGAACTCCAGGCATCCATTTTCAGAAAAGACTGAGTAGCAACTCACATTTATACTGCGCGCTTGCTCTGTGCCTGACCCTGTTTATTCTATGGACACACGTGTGTTTACTCATTTAATCCTTATTACAATCCAAGGAAGAAGGCTCTACTATTACCCAAATACTGCAGGTGAGAAAACGGAGGCAGAGACAGATTAAGCTATGTGGCCAAGGACACGGGCTGCTAAACAGAGTCAGGTTTCAAACCCAATACTTTCCCCAGAGCGCAGCCCATCACCATTGCACCACACTGCTTCCCACTGAGCGAGGACTCACTGCCACGTAAGAGAACCAGGCTCTGATGCGCTTGCCCCAGGTGCAAAGCCTCGATGACCAATGCGCGATGCGCGGTGATTCTAGGTGGAATGAAGTGTGCATAACTCAGACCAGACCCCTCCTCCCACCCCACCCTTTTCACATCAGAGCCCTCAGTGTGTCTCTAGAGAAGGTGCCAGAGGGAAAGGGGAGAGAGAGGGCTGAGACACTGAAAGGGCCAAAGGTGGCCCCCCCTGCTCAAGAGCCCTCCCGGGAGGAGAGAAAGGGCTTCTCCAGACCTCAGAGCAAGACCCAGTCCAATAGTACAGAACCCAGGACGTTGGTGTGCCCAGCAGCCACCAGTACTCAGGGCAATGGCAGCTCTCAAGGGGTAGAGGGAGAGTTGGGGGATGGGCAGTAGCCCCACTCAAGCCCCGTCACAGAGGCAGCGCACTCTTTACTTGGGCAGTTTCATTTGAGGAGGAAGGGGAACATACTGGTCAAAAATAAACATTTTCATGTCATCATACTTAAACATTACTAAATACCACTATTATGATGATTTACTAAGAAGTACCACTTTTTAAGTCCTTAATTACTAAAATTTCCATCAATCTATCATTAAGAGCAGAACTGCACCCCAGGGCTTCTGGGCCCGTTCTTCACTGCCTGGAAAGCTCTACCATCCTTCTCTTCCTGCAGCAGTACCAACTCACCCTTCAGGCAGCTGCATGAATGCCTGTTTCCTCAGACAGGCTCTCCCTCTACCCCCAATCCAAAGTCTCCCCTCCCCATCTTTCTTATTCTCACAGCATCCTGTCCTTTCCCTTCATAGCAAATATCACAATTCATAAATATGGCATAAATGTCTATGTTCACTTCCTCAATGTCTCTCTCCCCTCACATTCCATGAAGACAGAAACACAATTGCTCTGCTCACCATTAAAGACTCAGCGCCTAGTACAGTGCCTGGCACACACTAGGCACCCCAACATTTGATGAATGAATACATGAATGCATTAAAGAAACAAAAAACACCTCCACCTCCCCTTACTTCTAAAAGTATCATATATAATTTTTAAATTACGGTGAGTTATGACATTTCCGTTACAGGTTTGTTATTTTACGCTCTACTAGAAACGCCACGCGACTCCAGGCTCCTATAGCAAACACAGGTTGAAATGTGATCAATCAAGAACCCATCGGGGCTTCCCTGGCAGCGCAGTGGTTGAGAGTCCGCCTGCCGATGCAGGGGACACTGATTCGTGCCCCGGTCCGGGAAGATCCCACATGCCGCGGAGCGGCTGGGCCCGTGAGCCATGGCCGCTGAGCCTGTGCATCCGGAGCCTGTGCTCCGCAACGGGAGCGGCCACAACAGTGAGAGGCCCGCATACCACAAAAAAAAAAAAAAAAATAGAACCCATCAATAAACAAATACAAAATCAATCCCCATTCCTGTATACCAGCAACACCAATCAGAAATGTGTTAAACAATTCCGTTCACAATGACCATAAAAACCATAAAGCACCATGGCACAAGTCTAACAGAAGACGTGAAAGAGTTTTTACACATAAAATTACAAAATTTCATTGAAGGACATAAAAGACCTAAATCAATAGAGAAGTATATCAGGTTGCAGACCGGAAGTCATGAGACCATAAAGATCTCAATTCTCTCTAAATTTTTATATAAACTGAATGCAATTCCAATAACACAAAATTTTTGAAAAATAAACAAGTCACATGCTTGGAGAATATATGTGCAAGTTAACCTGTGTGGAGGGAGCGAGAAGAATGTGATGTGCGTTTGACTCATCAACTGACACAAATATGGAAAACGGCATTTTGTGTGAATTCCAGTGATTTAACTATTATAGGTATGCAATGTTACTTCCAATGTTTTGACTCTTTCAAATATTTTCTCCATTTTAAGTTGTGAAACAGTAAATGCTACAAGTTCAGGAAAGCTGGGTTGTGAGAGATGCGTAGGGGTAATAGGTAGAGAGGGGCTTCCAGGGCGAAGGAAAGATCCAGGAAAAAAATAAGGTAAAAAAGCAGAAGACATGTTTCAGAGAGAACCAAGTATGGCTCACAGAGAACACATATTCCCATAGAAAGCCAGACAGTGATGGATCTACAAACGGTACAATGAAGTGACTACAGCAGTATTATCTACACAATGATCCTGCCAAAAAGTGGGACACCGGTCACGTAAGTTGGGACATGTGCATACCCTATCTCCCTCTTGGAGATCCACAGTGCACAGTCACAAATAAAAGTCCGCCTTCTGTAAAGAAGAAACTTATTTTTTTAAGTTTATTTAAAGAAACTTGTTTAAAATGTTGTTTAACCAACACCTACTTGCCCAAGGAACGCTTTTTTACAGTAACATTTACAAACTTTTCATGGAACAACCCACTTTGGGAAATGCTGTATTCTAGTAAACCAGCCTTTTAAAGGTCTGAACCAGAATAGAGGTTTAAGGATTTGAAAATAAAAGGCAACAATCAACCAAACACTGTAACTGATTAGATGGATGTAAGAGTCACAGAAAATAGAGAAGTCGGTGATGCTTCTGAAATCCAAAGTCAAGATGATGATAAGAATGCTATTAGCACAGTTACATCAAAGATGGTCAACTATTAGGTAATGGGCACTAAGCGTGGATTTTGATGGGTTTGGAGAGACAGTGAGATATTCCCCTAGAAAGAAAACTGAGCAAGAAGTTAAAAGCCTTGGAGTCCAGTGCCAGATCTGACCCTGGTTAACCTTTTGAGCCTGAGCAGTTCTCAGATACAAGTAAGTAGTTATGGTGGTGGCCTAAAGGCCCTTTCAACTTCATCACTCTACCATTCCAAAAATGAAACATTCGAAGTCAAAATACCAATACAGTCAAGCTCTACCTTTAAAGGAGGTGTGAAATGTTTAAATATAGGATACAAATAAACAATTCAAGAATCTGAATATATGAGTTTAAATATATATGGATGAGAGGTTTTTAAGAGATTATGCAATTATAGATGTTGAAGAGAGAGCCCCAAAACCTACTAAAGTTATAAAGTCTAACTCCAGCCCCCTGCTCCAATGTCACAGAATACTTAGTACTCTGCTTCTGCAGAAAGCAGATTCCTGAGTCTGACCCAATGTGGCAGTTCATATATTTTTATGAATACCTCTCAACAGCCTGAAGAGTTCAAGCAAGTGAGAACTCTTTGCGAGACAGCTCACCACATCAGGGGTAAATCAAAACTGTAGTCAACTTATTACAACTGTAAGCAGACTGCATGAGGAATGCAAAAAAAAACGAGCCACGCAAATTGGCGTAGGCCCAATGTTTATACAAATTAAACTTTTCCTAAAAGCATTTAGGCAGGGACTCTAAAATGAATAAAATAGTGATGATCCCTTTGAAGCCCTTTCAAAGGAAAGAACGAGCAGCTAGGACCTGGGCCTATTTGCAACCTGAACGTTGCAAATAGTGCTTCAGAGTCTAATAATATAGAATTTAAAAGGAAGCAGCACTGAGGGAGGAGAGAGAAGGTGCACAGTGGCAAAAGTAAGTGGGGCCAGCAGGAGGTTTTCAATCAAGGTTTTTGGTTTGTTTTTAATTTTGGGGTTGAAGTGTGCAGAAAATGCTTTCACGAAACCAGTGAAAATGAGCAGGCAAATAATATGCACACACACAATAATGAAACCAGGAACGAATAACCTGGTCCGTTCCATTGTCCTTTCAATGCAATTTTCTAAAGTCTCTTCAAGGATGCTGAATTCTTTTTTTTTTTTTTTACGAGTTTAAAAACTTGTACAATTTTGAATTGTATTTTCATTTCAACACAGCAAAATGAAGCCATCTGTGTAACTTCAAAGCATCTTGAGTCCACGCAGGATTGATCAGAAAGTCCCTGGAAAGTAGAGACCTGGTCTCCTCCTGCCTCTCCAAGCTATCTAGGAAAGCCAGGCACCTGGTATTTTTAGAAGCTCAGCATTGTTGTTTATCTGATAAGCAAAGGAAGGATGTCAATTTTCACTTATCTCCAGACCTCAATTTCAAAAACTGCCTATCTTGGACGAGTATAAATTCTATACCAATTCTTTTCTTCCTTGCCTTGTCCAAAGTCTTATCCCCTAAGTTCCAGCTCTGCAATGGTGCTCCCACCAATTCGTCCACATGCATCAGACCCTGAGCTCTGACTGGATGACCAGCAGCATACTGTCCTTGAAAAGACTGGAGACCAGAGATCAGACAAGCCCCCTGAAAATCCCCAGAAGGCCAGCAGATTCCCACAGAGAAGGCAGTGACCAGGAGAGGGTGAGAAAGACAACCAGGCAGGGCTGGCTCCTTGGTCTCCCACCTGCAGGTTGAATCTTGTTTCACCATGTCCCCCTCACTTGGGGGAGGAGAATAATGCAGGGGTGCCAAGCACAAGACCCAGAAAAAAAAAAGAGCAACTCAGAAGCATTTGAACCAGATCCTCAGCCCTGGTCCAACCAAGGACACACGCAGGAACCCTGACTCCAGGGGACAAAGGAAGAGAGAGACTGTCAGGGTGGGCTCACTCTCTAACTCTGTAAAACTCACTCCTTAAAGTGGCCCAGAGCTTCCAAGAACACTGTCCCACGAGGCAGCACGCTGTTCTGTAAAGCACACAGTCTTGGGCTTGATCTCTACTAGCCCTGGGCACGTTCCCCAACTCTCCCAACTACAGACATCTCCTACTGAAGGAGAGCAATGAGGCTTAAATGAAACAGGCTGTGGAGAGAACCCAGGACGCAGCATGACACAGCGCAGTACCCACTACTTAATGACAGCAGCATGAATGTCACGCAACAAAATATAATTCTTTGGGGACTTGGCATTTCTTGTCCACTATGCAAATATGCCTTAAGTCTATGAACAGCCTTAGTGGGGTTGAATCAACAGCCATGCTGAACCAGGATGAGGAAGGTTGGGACGCTGGCAGGTGGGGAGGGAAGAAAGCAGGAGGACACCAAGGATTTGCTGTACACCAGGGCCGACCATGTAATTCAACACCTTCTCCCATGGAGTGGTACTTTATACACCCTCAGGGTCCAAAAAAGGATCCTCTCCTCTCTCCTTGGGCAACGAATTCACCAGAAAGAGGCTTCCTAACATCCCAACCAATCCAGCCTTCAGAGGCAGGTGTTCAGAGACCCGACCCCTTTAGCACCATCAGAGGTTGGGGGAAATAAAACCAAGGACAAAGAAGGAACAGGCATTGTTTGGGTTCCTCCCACTCTCATGCTTTTGTCTCAGTAGCATGTGTTGGCGTGGCCTTGGTCACCACGGCTGTCACAGTCATCTCACCAGCATCCACTCTCTGGGTACATTGCACTGCTCTGCTACATCCTTTGATACACAATGGATTTCCTTTGCTGCTTTTTAATGCATAGCCTTGCATCAACTGTGTGCTTAATACAATACAAATTGATGAAGACACTGGCAACTGAAAAGAAACCTACGACAGGTTATAAGAGCATCCTTCATCCTTCTCAGCTGGTAAGTTGGAAAGTGCTCCGTTAGAACTCAGCAGACCACGTGTGTGCATCCCCTCTAAATATCCAATGGATGAGAATCTAATGGCCTCAGGAGACAGAAGTTACTGCACCTATACTACAGTCTCTGAAGACCCCAAATGATGTCTTGGCTTGAAATAATTAAAAAGTAACAGTAGAACTTTCAGTCTTCATAGTCTTATCTTAGGAACAAAAAAAACTAATATTGACTTTTCCATTTGCCCGGGAGCATTCTGAGAAATCCATAAATAATCGATGATGACGCCAAGTGTTCGAATCCACTCTGCTCCTGCACTCGGCGGTCACCCCTGGGTCAAGGTCAGGAGGCTCCTGCCTGGCACCATACTCCATTCCACCCCAAGGACGGATACCACTTCCATTCCACTTTCACGTGGATGCCTAAGCTTGTTCACTTCCCCTGTGGGGAAAAGATGAGCACAGAAATCCTGTGGAATGTGTGTTCCCACAGAGCTCAGAAATGTGATGATCTCAGAGGATATTGTAAAGAAAGACCCTTGACACTTCCCTAAGGAAGAATGTCTTCTGTAAAAGGCGACTGCCAGGACAAAAAGCATGTGCTGGGAAAATCTACGGCCTGCTGCTGTGTATGACTC
This sequence comes from Monodon monoceros, assembly GCF_005190385.1. Taxonomy (NCBI): domain Eukaryota; kingdom Metazoa; phylum Chordata; class Mammalia; order Artiodactyla; family Monodontidae; genus Monodon; species Monodon monoceros. The sequence continues at coordinate 43,020,982 of NW_021703772.1, forward strand.
CAATTCTGATGTCCCACTTCCTCTTTATAATCACATTCCTTCCCTCCTTATTCCTCTTCTAAAAAGACACTCTGGCATTGGGTCTCAGTAAAGAAGCAAAGGGCAGTGTTCTAATAAAGGCTGGGAGATAAAAAGGGCTAAAATAGATTTCAATAAATATCAAATGACTCTAAGTCTACTCCATTCCACCACTTTTAAATGTCCCCTCACCCCCCAAAAAAACTTATTTTTAAACATTGGCAGCCTAACTTTTTAAAGTTTCATTCACTTCAAGTTTATTCACATAGGCCATCAAACAGCAAAGCTTTTGAACAAGAATACAGTTTGAAAAGTTGCGATGTCACTAATCTAGGCTTCCAAACCTATCTCACAGTGGTTTTTGAAAAAATCAATTATGATAATATATGCAAAAGTGATTTGCAATCTGCAAAGGGCTGATCACATAATCAAACTGCTGTCATTCCTAGTATTAAAAGATATCATACCATACAGTGTGGACCTTGGAATCAGAGATTGGAATTCAAATCTCACCTCTACCCCTTACTAGTTACCTACACAACTAGGCAAGTTACCAAACTCCCTGGGCCTCAGTTTCAACTGTAAAATGGAGATAATACCCACTTTACCAAGTTGTTGTGAGGGTTAATAAAATAATGTGTGTAAAATCCTTTTCACACAGTAAATACTAAATGACAGTTTTAACTACTGTTAGGCTGTTTAATTAAAATCCAAAGGTCCAGCTATTGAAAATAGCAGAAGGGAGGGGGACGAGAGAAGAATCTCACCCAAAAGGAGGACAAATGTTAAAAACCTTTAACATCCTACATTCTGAGGATTCCCCTCTTGGCCCACTCCTACACCCCACTCCTTCCCCACTGTTGTCGGAAGCTCCTCGTTGCTTTGCATAACCGCGAAGCAACCAGGGAGAGTCAGTCTTTAACTCCAGGCTTGACAAAGTGATGATTCATCCCATCCCGTGAAGAGGGTGCAGCTTGCAGCCAGCCTCATCACACATGGGGAATCCATCGGACGGCCTGCAGCCAGAGACCAACTATTTAAGAGGCTTCCCCATCCGTGTCTTTGGTAGCAGTAATCTTATGCTTTGCATTTTGTTAATGTATATTCCAATGAGTACTTGGGAGGAATCCAATTGTGCTATATTTTACAAAACAATTCACAACATAAACGAAAAGTCCAAAATGGCAAGACAACGATAACGAAGGAAGTCTCCCTCTGTTCGCTGCCCATGACACAATGTTTTGCCAGGCAGTGTGTTAGTTATAATGACAAACAGCTTGACGGTTGGACAACAGCCCACCTCAACTGCACATCATAATGGCTCTGGAGGACAAATCCCACTGTTTTCCAGCCTGGCCTGAAAATCTGACCACATCCTCCAAGAAAAAGACAAACCCTCACGGTAGCTGGTACAGCTCTTTTCCATTACCACTTAGTGGGGAGGAAGCATTTTTTTTCCCCAGGAGTAAGCTCTTCATTCCCCTTCTAAGATTAAGAGACTTTCAAACTTGGTTGTCTTAAAATGAATAGCCAATGCGGTGGTTCACCGGTTGGCCCTCAGACTTGTCGAAGAAGCAGCTCTAGGTCATTTCCCAGCCCTGCCTCAGCCAGACTACTATAGCTAAATGTCTCCTCAACTATCACCACAGTAATTCTAACCTTCAGCCCAGCTTTGGGATCCTTCCACCAGTGTCCCATAGGCACAAACCATGAATGCCTGGAAATGTCAGCCTCCTCCCAAAACGGTTTTGCTTGGAATACTCCATTCAAAAAACACTCATCATTCAATCCACCCTGGCTCCCTCCCGAGGTCAACCAATCCTCCTGGGCTTCTTGATTCCAATCTAGGAAAGGGTCACTTAACATATGCCCAACACATTACATTCAATTCTACCTCCCCCTAAAAATAATTCCCATTCACCATAGTGGCAACTGTTCCCTTTCCTAGTCCAGATGACCCACATTAGGGGAGTGAAATCACAGAAGTCACGACTCCTCAACTGAAAACCCAAAGGGTGGTGTGTATGACGTGTTTTCTGGGAAAGACTGTAAAGGGTTTTTCAATTCAGTGTTACCTAACCTGATTCATTTATTTAGCAATGTCTAATTTTCTAGTGGTTTCCCCCCCAAACATTCCTGGAAAATTGTTTTACTATATTACAACGGAGAAAATTATTCTATGTCAAAATCAATGCTATAAAATCTGCTTCCTACCCATTCAAGCCAATATCTACTAGCTACAAACACGGATCCACAGGCAGATACATACACACAAATACCCTGATTCATAGCCCAAAAAAAAGTCTTCTTCCATTGTAATTAAGAAGATTTGATTTCAGCAAACTAACACTGAGAGCGCCTAGAAGTCAGGGAAGTACACAACTTGTTGAAGCAATAAACGCTCGGCCGCAGCCTGAACAAAGCATTACAAATAAGCTCCAGAAACCCACACAGCAAGCCCTTGGACAAAATGCTGTGTGTTTGTAATCAACTCTCCAGTGCACTCACATCACCCACTCCCCAACCCTCTGCCCCGGCCCAGCAAGAACCCTCCAGGACTCCCATTCCTAATCTGGTTTCCATTCCAGCCCCGCCCCCTCCCCTTCCCTCTCTAGGACCGTGAATCAATCCCATCCCGGGCAGGAAACGAGACCCAAGGCAGCCCCCTCCGCTGCGGCGGAACAAAGGAGCATAGCTCAGCTGCACTCGCAGGATGCCCCGTCGGGTCCTGGGCCCCTTCTCCCCCGTCGCCGGGGCACGCCGCACCTGAACCCCACTCCCCAGGACGCCCCATTGTTCTCCCTCCGCTTTCCTTCCCGGAGGAGGCCACCCCGTGTCCTTCCATAGAACCAGGGGGCCAGGAAACAGCTGTGGGCCAGAGAGATGGAGGGGTGTGGGTGAACACCAGGAAGACCTGAATTCCACTTTGCCCACAGGTACGAAGGGAATGGGGCAAAGTAAGAATAACTTAGTTTAGCGCCCTCTACTCTCCCACCCACCCCCGAAGCAACTAAGGAGTCGCGACCACCCTGCCCGACCTCCAGCGTGCGCGGTTCTCGCCGCAGCGCCGCCTGGCCCCGAGGAGAGACCGCAGACCCCGCCGACCCGTGTCCCGCGAGCTGCGGCGGGGCCACGGGGACGCCGGGCACAAAGGACCGAGCGGGCAGGGCAGGAGAGAGAGGGAAAGCGCTCGCACTACCTCGCCGGACGCCACTCCGCCTCCTTGTCGTCCTCCCTCTCCGGCGCGCTCCGGGACGCTGGCCCTCCGCGAGGCTGCGGGGCTCCCGCGCAGTTGCTCGGCAGACGCTGCTGGCGGACGCTGCCGGCGGACGCTGCCCAGCGGCTGCCTGCCCCTCGCGCCCGCGCTCCCACACCACCGCGACGCGCGGCGCCCGGGTCTCCAGTGCGCGCCGGACTGCAGAGTGCGCTGCCGCTGCAAAGTGCTGCGCTGCGGCTGGAGGCGCCCGGCCACTCCCCTCTACCCCGAGGGCGGAGGGGCCGGCCGAGGGGCGGGGGCGGCGACCTCGCAGCTTGGGATTCGCCCCTCTGAGCGCCGGCAGGACCGGGAGCCGCCGCCTCCCAGCCGACTCACCTCCAGCCGCCCGGTGCCGGCGGCACAGCGCCCCCCGGTGAGCGCGGGTGCAGCCTCCGCCCCCGGGGCCAGCCTGGATGGGGCAAGGAGGAGTGGAAAAGAGGAGGAAGGAGAAGCGTCCCTCCCAGCCCCACGGAAGGCACAGCCCTTCTACCTTTCTCACTCCCGGATTTATTAACATCAAACGACAAATACAATAACTGAAGAGGCAAGCCAGGGGGAGCGGGCCGGGGCGGAGGGGGTGAGGAAGGGGGCCGCGGGGAATGACAACTGGAACCCAACCTGTGGGCAGATGTCAGCAGAGAGTGGGAGTGTTCTCAATTGTTCCTTCTCCCTTAGACAAAAAAAAGTTTGGATACCCAGGAATATCGGAAAATATTAATTTGACCGAAAGGGAAAAGAGTGTACTGAGTGGCAAAGTGTGCTTTTATTTACAAGATTTTTTAATATCTATTAACTCACTTAATTTCACATGATGCTAAGTAGACACTGGCCAATTCTCTGTTACAGAAATTAAAAGATAATTTAAAAAGAAATTTCAACTATATGTGTATATTTATATGAAAATATATAAATGAATATTGCGTATTAACTGGCACTGGGTGATGATCAACGATAGGGTGTTAATCTGCATATTATTTATGCGTGCTGGAGGAAGCCAGAGAATCAGGCCCTCCAGCTTCTCACTCCAGCTGGCTTCTTGCCTCTTTGTACAGTAGAATTTAGAGCAAGCCACTTGACCCTTGTCCTGGTTTCCTCATCCCGGAGGAGGGAAGAGTGCTCATCCAACCTTACTCACTGGGTGAGGTGAGGATTACTTGGCTAAGGTGTTAAAAGAAATGTAGGCACAGTAATTATTACTCATGGTTCTAACTACTTCGTCCAATAATGAAATAAATTGCCATAAATGGAGCCAGGTTTAAATGGACTGACCTATATCTGGAAACTGTCGCTAAAATGAGGTGAACCAAGAATTCAGACCATATATAGTAATTATTTTCCTACAGGCATAAGAACCACAGGCACTGGTATTTGTCAACTGCTACCAGTAGAGTTTGAAAAGGTAACAATTCCCCAGACTGTATCTGCTTTGGACCTACACCATCATTGATGGCACCATTAGCATCACTTCTGATCCACATAAGACATAGTGACGTGCTAAGCTTAAACATATTGAGTACCAGGTACCATTCTTTTCCTGTTTAATCTTCACAAAAACCTGGGAGGAAAGTTACTCTCTGTGTCCTTGTTTTACAAACCAGAAAAGCCAAGAACAGAGAGTTCTTCCAGCTAATAAGTGGCTATACTAGTGTGAAGACATGTCCACAAATTCTTTTTTTTTTTTTTTTTTGGCGGTACACCGACCTCTCACTGTTGTGGCCTCTCCCATTCCGGAGCACAGGCTCCGGACGCGCAGGCTCAGCGGCCATGGCTCACGCGCCCAGCCGCTCCGCGGCATGTGGGATCTTCCCGGACCGGGCACAAACCCGTGTCCCCTGCATCGGCAGGCGGACTCTCAACCACTGCGCCACCAAGGAAGTCCCACAAATTCTTTTACACTCCTCCCATTAAGGAATGGAGTCTAATTGTCTTCCTCTTGCATATAGGCTAGACTTAGAGATGTGATCCTAACGAATAGAATGCAGCAGAAATGATGTAGGTAACTTCTGATTCTAGGTTGTAAAAGGAACTACAGCTTTCACCTGACCTTCTCCTGGGCCAGTCACCCTTGGAACTCAGCAGCCATGCTACGAGGAAGCTCTAGCCATGTGGTAGGTCATGTATAGGTGGTGTTTCTGCTGCTGATGCCAGCTGAGGACCCAGCCTACAGCCGGCTGAACTGCCAGGCATGTGAGTTAGTAAGCCTTTGAGATGACTCCAGCCCCAGTCACTGACTGAGAGATCTAACTGAGCCTAGTCAGTGCCCAGAAACAGAAGGTAGCAATAATACGAGATGGGCTTCAGGGTGGTCGTTGTATAGCATTAGGCACCTGGAACAGTGGCAGAGCTGGGATTTGAACCCAAGCCTTCTGACTCCACAGTCTCCGCCACAATCCAGTACACTGCCTCAGACCTTGATAACCTAGCCTAATGAACACCCTGAAGGTCCCTGTCTTCGCAACAGACAACATATGGACCTGCTACCTGATGACACTTGTAGCCTCCCTTCTCCATTTTGCCCATCTGACTTTAGATTCCAAAGTGACTGCTTATAGCAGTTTGGCAGTAAGGGAGCCTCTGACCTCTGCTGTCCAGTCCAGCTTTTCAAAAATCACAGAAATTCAAACGGCAGCTTCACAAGTACAAAATGTAAACAGATGATTTGAAAGAGTGGGGGAAATTCTGTAATCTTTTGATCTTGGAAAAAGGCCAAGTTTTAGTAAAAAGTAGGTTTAAGACAAGTATTTGCTGCGTAGGACAATTAAGAGAACTTCTCTTAGGAAGGTTTTGGAGCTCCTGCCCCAAGAAAGAAATTGGGAACATAGTTATGTAGGAACAATTTTGCCTCTAGAAGGATCTAGCAGAGTGGGGACACTTGAGGCTTTCTCCCTGTTTTTTAGCAGGTTCGGGAAAGAAAATAGTAGAAGCTGTTGAACTCATTCTAATAACATTGAGAAAATGAACCCAAGAAGCTATTAGAAAGCCAAAAATGTTTCTAGAGCAAAGCTATGCTTCTCTTTTAAAAATACCATTAACCTAGTTTTCATAAATCTCAAAATCCAAACTTCTGAAGACATACCATGAGGTTTTTAAATACTTTTACCTTCCTGGCCATTCTTTTCAAGAGTCAATCAATCAACAACTTTTGAATTTAAAAGAAGCAGATTGCAGTTGTTCTAATAACTGTCAAGAATAGATAATAAATCCACCAAGTACAAAAGCATTTTTTACTTTCCCCTCAGTCTATTTGGAAGAAGCAGAAGCTATGAAGAAGCAGAAAGACTATTATTAAGATTTTAGGGTCATAAACATAAATTATCAAGTTATAGGAGTAAAAGAATGTAAGAAGTGTGCTTTACCTCAATGAAAACATGCAATGATTTAATTCAAAACAAGGGAAATCCTGCCGTCTTTGTGGAAAAACTTAGAAATAAAAGCACATCTGTGTGTGTCCCAGGAAGAGAATTACTACTAAAAATATAGAGTTGTTGATGTTTTTCCTTAGTTGTTTTTACTTGAGCCCCTTAAAAAAAATTTTTTTTTCAAGAATTCAACATTGGAAAATTGACCAACAAAAGGACCACGTAACCTGATTCTGCCTCATATTGGTGTAGCAAATGAAATGGTGGGCTGGAAGTCATAGTTTTAGATTTTCTCACTGGTTCTGTCTGCAACTAGCTTTAGAATTTTAGCCAGAAAGCTCATGCTCTCTGTCCTTAGTTATTTTACATCATGTTGAATGTGTTAAGAACCTCTGGTTCTAAAAAAAATCTAAGAGTCTTTATATTTGCCATATTTTCTCTCCTTGCCTACCTGTCCAAACACTTAGTTTTCACCCACTCTGCTTATCCTTTGAGACCACACTCAGTTCTTACCTGTTCCTGACCATCTTCTTGAATTGGATCTTGCTTCCTTTGCTGTGGAACATCTTGATGCCACATCTTCTCCATACTTATTAATTGGTTCCAGGTTGTGAAACCTTTCAAGTTGTTCTCTTATAAATGTTTGGCCTTTCCAACTAGATGGTAAATCTCTAGATTAAAGGAGTAATTCAATTTCAAAACACCAGGCCCATGACAGTAAGAAGTATCTTAGAGAGCTTACTGTGTTCTAGAAAATAATCTAAATGCTCTGCATGTGTGTTAATTCATTTAACCCTCATAACAGCCCAATAAGGTAGGTTATTATTATTATCCCATTTTACAGATGATGAAACTGAGGCAGAGAAAAGTTAATTACTGGCCTGAGGTTACACAGTAATAATGTTAGAGCCAGGATGTGAATCTGGGCAGTCTAGCTTCAGGGCTTGATCTCTTACCTCAATGCTATATAAATACTTCCTCTCACATCTGTGAGCATTTAATCTGTGAGCTCTTTTTCCTTTTGTCTCTGAAAACAAGTAGTGTCTCATCTCTTTAATTTATATATCTCTTAGTTTAGAATAGTGCTCTAAATGCAGTAAGCACTGCATTAGTATTTCTTAGTTCCATGCAAAAAAAAAAATCTTTTTTATGTATTTAAAGAATGCTTTGAAAATAAATGCATAATGATTAAAGTATTATTTGAAATTCAGATTAGGTATTATAAAAAATATTTCTATAGCATTTTCAGCCTCTGAGACTCAGCAGGAAAAACACAACTCTTACTCTAAGTATTAAAAAAGCTGTAGATAGAAAGTAGCTAGGAGAGTAGATCTTGAAAGTTCTCATAAGAAAAAAGTTAAAAATTTTGTAACTATGTTATGATGATGGATGTTAACTGGTCTTATTGTGGTGATTATTTTGCAATATATACAAATATCAAATCATTACACTGTATACCTGAAATTAATATTCTTATGTTGATTATACCTCAATGAAAAGAAAATTAATTAAAAAAAATTTAAAACTGTAGATAAATGACAACAAAAATATTAGAGGATAAAAAGATTGATGAAATTTCCCCTAGGCAGGAAAATTTGCTAAAGCTTTTCGAAGATGAAAAGAGAAGAACTCAAAACTCAGGAGTAGGATTCCTTATAGGTACTATGTGTGATGATCGAGAGCAACTATTCCCTAAAACAACGGTACTGATGAACCTAGTCGCAGGGCAGGAATAAAGACACAGACGTAGAGAATGGACTTGAGGACATGGGGAGGGGGAAGGGTAAGCTGGGATGTAGTGAGAGAGTGGCATGGACATATATACACTACCAAATGTAAAATAGCTAGCTAGTGGGAAGCAGCTGCATAGCACAAGGAGACCAGCTCTGTGCTTTGTGACCACCTAGAGAGGTGGGATAGGGAGGGTGGGAGGGAGACGCAAGAGGGAGGGGATATGGGGATACATGTACACATATAGCTGATTCACTTTGTTATACAGCAGAAACTAACACAACATTTGTAAAGCAATTATACTCCAGTAAAGATGTAAAAAAATAAGTACATCTGCACAAACTTGAAATATGTGTACAAGGTTAGTCACTGTGGCATTATAAAAAAAACAACAACTATTCTTTACAACATATAACAGTGTAATTGACCCCTAAAATTGGGTAGTGAAACTCGAAGTGTAATTTTTTTTTCTCCACAAAATACATTTGTCTATAGCTTAGAATACTGTGATCCCTCAAATAAATTATAGATCCATTGCCAGGAAATTTAAATTGCCTGAGTTTTTCCCCCAATGTTTTATAATTTAGCATTTTGTCTCTTCAACTAGTAGAATAATTGTCTTTTTTATTTCCTTGCAAACTGTAACAAGTTAGTACCATTATGGCAAAACCTTGCTGTTAAACAATAAATCAATCTGAAAAATGACTAGAATTTTTTCCCAATCTTTTTTAAAAAGCATTTTCATCTTTCTAATGATGACTGGGGAGCTTGTCACCTCGTTGCTGAGGAGACTTGAGGAGAACTATAAGGAAAAGCAAATATTATGGCAAAGGAAAAAGAATTAGCTGTCTATACCAAATGAAGTGCAATTTAGCAAACATATGAAGTAATATTCTGTTTCTGCTTCAGTCTCTAAAACTAAATGCCCATTTATTTGTCTCTGGTGTATACTTTCATCACAGGTGTTAGCATATGTAAATACCGATAAAGATAATTGTGTAACCAAAAAATATTTTAATTTATTAACAACCAAGACAACATATAATACAGGTATAGGGACTGTTGACTAAATAAACCAAAATTTAACTGGAACTAAAAACCAAGGCTTAGTAATAGATTTCTCATTAGTTTTAGCAGTGTTCTCAATCTTGACATCTTTTGTACAAGATGAGAAGCTCTGTGAGGGCAGGATTTTTGTCTCTTTGGCTCATTGTTGTGTCCCCAGAGCCTAGGAACATACGAGATACTCAAATATTGTTGAACTGATGAATGAATTTTTTTTTTTTTTTTTTTTTTTTTGGCCACGCAGCTTGCGGGATCTTAGTTCGCCAGCCGGGGATTGAACCCGCGTCCTCGGCAGTGAAAGCACAGAGTCCTAACCACTGGACTGCCAGGGAATTCCTGAATTTTATAAATTATTTTAGGTAAATTGAACTGGCCCATAATCTCAGTCAATATTTCCAGATGGGTCTTAGACCAATTTTAAGGCTTTCCACAGCAATGTTAAACAAAAGCAGGTCCTCGCTGATGGGTTCACACTGGTGATCTACTTCAACTCTGAATAAAGCTGGAAAACTTTAAAGAGAGTAGCACCAAAGCACTGCCCACGTCCTGCAGAGGAAGCAGCAGACCATGTGAGCCTGGGCATTGAAAAGCAACCCAGCTGCCAAAGCAATCAAGACTTCTACTGAAAAGACACATAACCTCCTTTCCCACTAGACATGCTGAAATCCATTCACATTACTAAGAAAAGGGAGCAGACACTTATGTCCTAGACTCTGGGCCGCTCTTACCAGGCCTCACCCGCCCCAATCCCCTCTAGGCCAGTAGGTGTTTTACAGGTTCTCCCCAAATCTTGCGTCTGGACCTGAGGTAATCTTGATCCAGAGACCTCAAACGTTTTCTTTTCTAGAGCACTAGGTCTGCAAATTTCTTCAAAAATTCCTGAAGTCTCCTCAGAACTTATCCCCCCCTGAGGTATCCTGCAGAGTTCTGCATGCTTCTACAAGTCCACAGAGTCCTTAAACTGGAAAGCATGCTAAAGCTTTTTATTTTTCTTTATGAATCTTTATCAGCCTAAAGCAACTAGCCCCATCCAGATGTAGCCTGGGCATGGGGAAAAGGATTTCGTTATTTCCAGACACATGGGCTTTTCTGTGCTTTTGGTCCCACTGGGTGATTTTGATTGGCACTATAATTGCTCCAGATTAGCAGCCATAAAAGAGCCTCAACCTTAGAGACTCCTTCCATTCCAGTGCCTGTGGTCCTGCACCACTACCCCAGGGCCAAATAGTGAAGTAGCTGAAACCTGTCCTACATCAAGAGGTATTACTTGAGGGACTTCCCTGGTGGTGCAGTGGTTGGGAGTCCGCCTGCCAGTGCAGGGGACACGGATTCGATCCCTGGTCCGGGAAGATCCCACATGCCGCGGAGCAACTAAGCCTGTGTGCCACGACTACTGAGCCTGCACTGTAGAGCCCGCGAGCCACAACTACTGAAGCCTGCATGCCTAGAGCCCATGCTTTGCAGCAAGAGATGCCACCGCAGTGAGAAGCACAGGCACCATAACGAGGAGTGGCCCCCGCTCGCCGCAACTGGAGAGAGCCTCTGCGCAGCAATGAAAACACAAAGCAGCCAAAAATAAATAAATTAAATAAATAAATTTATAAAACAAACAAAAAAGAGAGGTATTACTTGAGTGTCTATTCAGTCCCATACTGGCCCTGTTGCTAGGATGGGACAGTGAACTTCATGATCTCTGACCTTACAGTATGTAAGTCTAGCTTCAGGTCTTTGGCTCCTTCTTCTGGTGGCTAAAACTCCCTTTTCCCTTATAACATCCTCCCAGACCCTCAGGCAATGCGAGTCCTGATGCCTGTCTCCCAGGCCTCACCATTCCACCTGGTCCTTCAGATGCTGCCCTGAGCATTTTAGATCAGTTGTTCGCAACCTGGGGTCGAAGGACTACAAAGCGGTCCAGGATTTCAATTCTGAGTGAAAGATTAGAAAGCTGCCTTTTGTTTCTTCATTTCAAATATTTAATTATCAAATTTTAAATATTCAAAAATTTAGTGGCTAGAAAACACCCATTGACATTTTTCTAGTCAAGAAAGTCAAATACTAAAGAAACTACTTGAGTTGTTTTTTAAACTGTTGGCCTCCTGTGGGCTTTGGGATTTCATGCTATATTTACTTCTTTTTCATACAAACAATGTTCCAGTTTTTGTAATAATAAACATGCATTATTTTTATAATCAGGAAAAATAATAAAGCTATTTTCATCTTGGACAAAATATGTGGTCTGTAAATTTTGAGAGGATGTTTTCATGAATTGGCCCTACTGAAAAAAATAATAATATTGCTTGCACACTTTTTCTAATACCTTTCCATCAGAACAGTTCAGTACTTGGTGATCCTTTCCATCAAATATATCAGAAACTAGCAGATCTGATAACTAGCTCCGCTGAGTGAGGGTTTGTGCTAAGGAGAGCATTTTCTTAGAATGCAGTGTCCTTGGATTTCTTTATTGAGTGCTCTTTAATTGGAGAGGACCTTCTTTCCATTTCATGAAGTCTTGTGCCCACAGGTAGTGGGCAGAGGGTGGGAGGCAATGAGCGGTTAGAGGGAGTGCTGGGGGAAATCTCTCCATTGACAACCTGGTGGTTGACAATAATGCCTGCCTCAAAGGAAAATTACGGCTGTGAAGACATCTGCCAAGGGCAATGCATCCAAGATCCCTGGGCCAGTGGGCTCTGTTAGAACCCTCAAAAATGGCTGGAACACTGCATATATGTGAGAACTTAAATATGAAATCTTTAAATTCCCAACTAGCTATTTCCTGGGCTAGGTGCTATTGCATACAATACCATAGTTCTACCTGGTTTCTATTCAATAGTAATTCATCCATGACTCCTCACTTTTGAAATTAACCCTGCAACTTAATGACTGCAACCCCCGTCCCTATCACTGTGGTGAGGTGTCCTGGTGAATTCTACATTGGTAACCTCAATGGGTGGTAGGGCATATCTAAGTCTTGAGAAGTGGATGATGTTTTATCCTATACTATAAATTCATTTTTGGAAAAAATATTTCTTTTATAATATAAATTACTGTAAGTAAAGTTAGAATAAAAGGTGCTTGGTGGGTAGAAATATTCAAAAGATTGAGCCATGATCCTCGGGGAGAAGGGAGTTCTATCTGATGAAAATTTTGAGGTAATAAAGTTGCATTCTTATGTTTATTGAGAAAGGAACCTGGGTCTTAAAAGCTCTGTCTCCCATCAATCAAGTTTTAGAAAGCTCAGTAGGTTTGTGTCTGATTTCTCACTTCCTTTTATACCCAACCCTTTGCTCCTGTGACTGTATTAGAACTGATCTTGCCAGTATCCTCAATGAACATTCAGTCGTCACATCTTAAAGGCAGTTCTAAGTCCTCATATCATTTGACCCCTTACCCATAACACCTTGCTGCCTTCTTGAACCACTCTTCTTTTTTGGCTTCTGTTTGCCACCCTCTCTTATTTTCCCCTTAATGCTCTTGCAGCCTTTTCTCAATATTACATAGCATTCCTTTGTCTCTGCCTTTCCCCGTTAAATGTTGATGTTACCTTAGGTTCTGTTTTCAACCCTCTCTTCTCTCCAATTTCACCCTCACCCAAGGCGTCAACTACTGATGACTCCCAAATTTGTGTCTCTTAAGATCAAGTTCCCTATATTCAAGTGTCTACTGAACGTCTACCTCAAACTCAGTATATTCAGAACAGAAACTCACAAGTACCTCAGACACAACATGAAAAAAGAAACCATCATCTCTGCCCAATCCCAGCCACATTCCTTGTCCATTATTCTTGATTATGGTGAATGCCATCATTACCAATATAGTCACCCAAGTCGGAAGCAAATAACATTCTAGACTCCTCTTTCTCTGTCATCTTCTGAATCCTATCAGTCCTGGAGCTCTTGTTATTATACACGCCAGCTGACTCAAAGATTCATGCTCTTGGCCGCTGAGCCTGCACGTCTGGAGCCTGTGCTCCGCAATGGGAGAGGCCACAGTGGTGAGAGGCCCGCGTACCACAAAAAAAAGAAAGAAAGAAAGAAAGAAAGATCCATGCTCTTTTCTCCATACTCACTGCCCCTGCCTTCTTATCCTAAAGCCTTTGACTTCATATTACTCCACTGTTAGCAGGGCATACATGTGACTTGTCCTCCCTCTCCAGCCCATCTCCCATCACACCCCCCACCCAGGCCTTCTGCACAAAGTCATTCCAGTGCCTGATCTCTCAGGATTCTTACTTTCACCTTTGCATACGGTGTCTCTGCTGCCTGGGGTGCCTCTCTCTCCTTTTTCCCCTAGCCAATAACTTCTCATTCTGGGAAACATCACCTTCTCAGAGAAAGTCTTCTGATCTCTCAAAACAAGAAAAGAACACTTCTTCAGTGCTCCGATAATACTGTGCACCTCTGTCATAGAATATATCACACCATGATTAAATTACCTGTTTATCAGTCTCTCTTACTACACTGAGACAATATAATGTCTTATTCATTTTCTTATTCCTATGTTTAACAGAGGTCCTGGAATATAGTAGGCACTCAGTAATGCTTGTTGAATGAATGAATGAATACCAAGCATTTCCAGTATCTTCTTTCATGGGTCCTGCATAACTCTTGTCACTCAGTTTGAAAGATTACCCCTTTCCTATTATAGAAAGCCTCAAGAATTTTAGTGTAATATCCTCTTCTAATAAACCCAAACACAAAAAACAGCTACAGATGTTTAAAAGAAAGCCAATCTTTCATTTTTAATCAATCTTGGAACTGACATCTCCTATACTTCTGTACACAAACTCATACCTTAATGCTAAAAGATTCTCATTTCTGTAGAAACAGATACACTAGGCTGACTCCACTGAGCTTGTCACTAATACACAATAATGGTTTCTATCTCTACTTCAGAGCCAGTACATAGTTTTTCCTCGTCTTTCTGCCCAAGTCAGTCCATCAATATTTTAAATGTATGAACTTTTAAACTCAAAAAGATTTATTGGGCCACTTAAAATACTTATTTCTTGCTTACATGGGATTGAAAGATCACAATGGCTCAGAATCAATTGCATTTCATCTTTTCAGTGCTTATTTCACAGCTGAGCACGTCTCAGAGTTATGAACATGAGTCCAGTCCCTGACAAGCCATAGAAAAGGCCAAAAGAATGAGCAAAATTATCCACCGTAGAACCCACATGGGATAGCAGAGATTGAACAGGGAGCATCTGCTGTGACTTATTATAGCATGTATGTTGCACCAGGCCCCAGATCAATCCCCAAACAGAAGTCTTGTGTCATGGGTCTTTCACCTTAGGAAAGCAGCATACATATACATTCAACAATAACGCTACATAAATCTCTGTCCCAATTACAGAACTTTATCTCATGTGGTGCCAATAAGAAAAAGAGCTATCTCAAAACAGCAGGAGAAAACGATTGTTTCGTGTACAGAAGCATTTAATATCACTATAGAGAAATCTTTTAACACAAGCAAGACGTGGAAATATCTGCCTAAGGATTAGTCCAAAAGAAGGAAGAATCTCTCCAAATAATGTCTGACAGATTTTGTATTTTGAACTTAAATCCATCCTTTAAAAGGACATAAATGGAAATAAAATAAGTTATTTGTAAAACTACAGTCTTACAAATAAAAAATACATGTATGTTTACATACATAGGCAAAACCCAGGGCATCCTGGATATTAACAGAAGAATAATATTTGACCAAGGACCACGTGGTTGGCCAAGGGGATGGGGTATTCTTAATCTGGAATCAACAAGCCTGCTAAGATGTATGTCAGAGTGTGTGTGTGCATGCGTGTGTGTGTGCATATGCATGCGTGTGCATGCGTGTGCACCTGAGAGGTGCACCAGAGAGGATTCTGACCAGTCCCAGTATTCTTCCAAAAGGCCTTTGACTCATAAAGTGTTGCCAACCACTGCTCTATAGCAAATATTTCCAAGATTCACAAACAAAGAGGTGTTGCTGTCAGGTGAGATTCAAGATCATTGAACCTAGTGATGATCAAAACCACATTACTGTAAGGTAGATAGCTGGTGGGAAGCAGCCGCATAGCACAGGGAGATCAGCTCGGTGCTTTGT
This sequence comes from Monodon monoceros, assembly GCF_005190385.1. Lineage (NCBI taxonomy): Eukaryota > Metazoa > Chordata > Mammalia > Artiodactyla > Monodontidae > Monodon > Monodon monoceros. The sequence goes on from NW_021703772.1 coordinate 43,036,495, forward strand.
GACCACCTGGAGGGGTGGGATAGGGAGGGTGTGAGGGAGGGAGACTCAAGAGGGAAGAGATATGGGAACATATGTATATGTATAACTGATTCACTTTGTTATAAAGCAGAAACTAACACACCATTGTAAAGCAATTATACCCCAATAAAGATGTTAAAAAAAAAACAAAACACATTACTGGAGTCCTGAGGCTGTGGTGCAAAGTGGATGGGACCTGTCTACTCAGATGGAAATGAGAAAGTCACTCCCAACTCTCATATGACATTTTGTGTAAAGTCCATATTAGTAAAGTGAGAGCAGAAAATCCTCCTCTCCATATTTAGGAGAGTGAAAACAATAGGATGTCCTCAACAGGTGCAGATACTCCGTTTACCTAGTGCACCGCTCATGTGCACCCCAAACTTACCCTTGACTCTGGGTTTTGAGAGCTATTGGTTTTGTAAGGTGTGCCGTGTGTATAAAATCCCCAAAGGAGAGAAGAATAAGGTCATGCATAGCAGCACTCCACTCTGAGGAACTGTTGATCTGAGATGTTGCTATGTGGTGGTTTATCATTGCTGCTGTCATTGTTTAATTGTTTTTAATTGCTCTTTTCATTTTTATTGTTTTACTACATCAAAATTATGATTAACCCTCTGTCTGGGAATTCTGTGTCTCTTTCAACATTGGCAGACATACTAAAGCATTAGTCTAAACATGTTTACAGTGTTGATTCAGTTATACACAAGGAAGATTCCATTACCATGTGTAAATTGGATCATCTCATCAGTCCAAAAATCAACTAAAATTTGTAAATTTATTGTAGTATTATTTATGTAATTACTCTTTTAAGATTTAAGCTATTACTTGAGTGTCATCTCCTCTCTACCTATAACTTCTAGAGTTGTATGAACTGCTGTAACAAATAACGATCCAAATATATAATGGCACAAATGCAATAATGGTTTCTTTCTTGTGCATGTGCCAGTTTGAAGATGGTGATCCTGTTCCGTAGGCTGCTTTCCTCCATGTGGTGATTAGGGACCTAGGCTCATTCCATCTTACGGCTCTGCCATTCTCTGAGGACTTGTTGTAATCCAGATTCAGCTTATGAAGATGTCATATAAGACTTGAGTTTTGAGAGGTTCAGAGGAGGTTATAATTCTTAAAATTGATTTTAGATTACCAATTTGTTATAAAAGGATATAACTCAGGAGCAGCCAGATGGAAGAGATGCACAGGGCCAGGTATGTGGAAAGGGTGAGGTGCTTCCATGCCCTCCCTGAGCCTGCCACTCTCCTAACACCTCCACGTGTTCACGACCTGGGAGCTTCTGTTTGTCGTTGTTGCCATCAGGAGCCCCCTACTTCAATCAGGGCCCAAATGAGAAAACAGAAACCACTGTTGGTGTTCGAAACAGAGGGAATTTAATACAGGAACTCATTATACATGTGACGGTAGCACTGGAAGAACCAGAACCAAGGAGTGAAGTGGGATGGTGAGGGTAACCCAAACATTAACAATAGTCAGAAGCCATTAACCTCCATGCTTCCCCCCTCCCCAGGGCTGGAGAGCCTCAGGGAGAAGGCAGTGTTATCAGAGCCTAGAAGGTAGGATCATCAGAGAGAAGTCAGGAGCACAGAGGGAGGATTCCTGGCAGAGGCTGAGACCAGGAAGGAAGGGACTCTCTGACAGCAACTGAAATCCTGGGATAGAAGCAGCTGCTGCCAGAGAAACCGCTCACAACAGAAAAGAGAGGGGGAGGAACTGCCTGGCTTCTCCTCTCCTCCCTCTCCGTCTTCTGCCTGTGCCTCCCATTGACTCAGCTTGTGTGGAAGCCAGAGGGCAATGAAGCTGGAAAATGCAGTCCCCCATGACAGAAAGCAGAGCAGGGGAAAGGCCAGAGCAACCAGGGAAATGGTCAGCACATTCCTTTTTATGAAGATGGATTTGAGAATGAAACTGAGGAAGAAAGCCACATGGCTATGAAATTATTTGTTGATATGGGGAGGGGAAGGGAGGCAAAGGAAAAAGGTAGGAAGGGAAGAAAGGGTAGCAAAGATTGCAAGTCAGGAAGAGGTAGAAGTGGGGGGATCTCTCTCCAAGTCTGCTAGAGCCGCTGCTGAGATCAGCAGCTCCATTTATACTCACCGTCCAGTGGTAGCTGAAACAGGCCAACAGAAGAATTAAAGAGCTGCAAGCGACCTTAGATACCACTAGAGTACTCAAACCCATACTTAGATGTTATTGAAGTTTGTATTTAATACGTAATTGATTGAAACTAATGTGAATTTAATTCTCTCTTGTCAAAATGGAATTTAAACATCGTTCAGGAGATGAATGAAGGGATTTCAGAAACCCAAGCCACTGCAGGTCCTTGTGTTGAGCACAAAGGCAAAAAGAACTGAGAACAAACAAAGCAGCAAAAAATATCTGTGTGAGGGGAGAGGGTGTGGGAGAAGAGAGCCCAAGGGATTTCTTTAGCAATGTTTGTTTATGGCTGTTTCAAATTAAGGAACTAATTTTGGATTGGGGAATAAATAAAGAAGTTCTTCAGAAATAGACTACTGCTAAGAAAACAGCACTGCCTGTAGTTAAGTCGGGGTGGGGGAGTCTATTCCCACTAATACCTGTCATATTTATTTTATGGTGTTAATGTGTTTGTGAAAAGACCCCAATTTGCACTATTTTTCTTAATATTTCCTATTTATCTGCTCATGCAAAGACCATGTTTTTAGAAGATGCAACAGAGGTACCCCTGGAACCTGCATCAGCTCCTTCAGGCACTATTCAGCAGTGATTAAAAGCCTGGTACGGTGTTCCTGGGTTCTGTGGACTCCACTGCCTGGACTGGTGCACGTGCTTTTTGTCAAATAAGTGAAGATGTCTTGGGCCAACAGTAGACTTTGGTTAAGAGCTTAGTAGAAGAGGGTCCATGTGGAAACAGCTGACGGTTTTTGAAGAAGGCCAGTCCATGGCTGACAGCTTCACTGGGCCAGGCTCAGCTGAAGAAAGGAAGCAGAAAAAACCTGCTTGAAGCTCTAAAGTGTCTTATAAAACATTTTGCCAGTATTAAGACTTCATCCAGGAATAGTTTTAGTTTTTGCTTCTGTTTTTTGAGCCACTAAGAAAGAATATTGCTAGGGAATGTTCCCATTTAATATTCACTTTCATCAACTGAGTTATTCATAGAAAGCAGTTCACGGCAACTATATCTAAGGTGCCGATAAATGCCTAGTATTGCAACAGCCAATGACATGTTGATCTTAAATGGATTTTCCTAAAATTGTAGCTTTGGTTCTACCTTCTAGAATGTTGAAAACATACCATTTCTGAAACACATCTTCTTAGCCATTCTTATTGTAGCTTGCAGGCCACATTTTTCAAACTCATGTACATGGGGGTCCATGCTTGGTAAAACAGACGCTGGTACTGCAGAGAGTATGAGATACTATTCCTACTTTAAGGAGTTTATGATCATCAGCTGAATAATCAATCTGAGTTACCAGCTCAGTGGTTCTTTTCTCTTCTAAAGCTCCCTAAAAAGGTAATCATTATATCTACAACTTTTCAAGTGCCTATTATGAGCCAGGCACTGTATTTACTCCATTTAATGCTCACAGAAATCCCAAGTAGCAGGTAAATTAATCACACCCATTTTAGAGAAATTGAAGTTGAGGTTTAGAGATATTAAGTAGCTTTCCCAAGAGTCACACAATTATAAAGCAGAAGGGCTGGAATTCAAACTCTTGATTTCAATGCCCATGCTCTTAACTACTCTACTCAGGACTGCCTTTCCTGGGTGTGTCACCTGGGCAGTAGCACAGGGCCTGGCTCCTAGAAGGGGCCCACACTTGGTTTAATGTTCTGCTGTCACTGTCTTGAAATTCTTAATAATTCTTAAACAAGTGGTTCTGCATTTTTATCTTGCACTGGGTCCCACAAATCTTATAGCCGGTCCTGAGCATACTACATTTCCTGATATCCTAAATGAATACTATTGGGTGGGCCAAAAAGTGCCTTGAGTTTTTTAAGTAAAAATAAAAGACACATTTTTCTTTTTCAGCAAGAACTTTATTGAACAACGTATTCACCCTTTTGTTCCACTACCTTCTGCCATTTTTCAGGCAACTCCATTATTCCATCTTCCCAAAACTTGTTATCGTTTTGAGCAAGGAACTCTTCCAGGTGTCTTTTACAGTCTTCCAGGGAACTGAACTTTTTTTCCATTAAGAGACTTTTGTAAAGAATGAAATAAATGGAAATCCGAAGGTGCAATGTCTGGTGAATACAGTGGATGAATCAGAACTTCCCAGCCAAGCTGTAACAGTTTTCGCCTGGTCATCAAAGAAACATGTGGTCTCGCGTTATCCTGATGGAAGATTGTGTGTTTTCTGTTGACTAATTCTGGACTCTTTTCATCGAGTGCTGCTTTCAATTGGTCTAATTGGGAGCAGTACTTGTTGGAATTAACCGTTTGGTTTTCCGGAAGGGGCTCATAATAAAGGACTCCCTTCCAATCCCACCATATACACAACATCACCTTCTTTGGATGAAGACCGGCCTTTGGTGTGGTTGGTGGTGGTTCATTTCACTTGCCCCACGATCTCTTCCGTTCCACATTATTGTACAGTATCCACTTTTCATTGCCTGTCACAATTTGTTTTAAAAACAGAACATTTTCATTACGTTTCAGTAGAGAATCACACGCGGAAATAGGGTCAAGAAGGGTTTTTTTTTTGCTTAACTTATGCGGAACCCAAACATCAAAGCGATTCACATAACCAAGCTGGTGCAAATGACTTTCAAAGCTTGATTTGGATATTTTGAGTATATCGGCTATCTCCTGCGTGGTATAAGGTTGATTGTTCTCAATTAATGTCTCGATTTGATCAGTGTCAACTTCAACTGGTCTACCGGACCATGGAGCATCATCCAGCGAGAAATCTCCAGCACGAAACTTCGCTTTTGACATGTTCGATCAGTCACAGTACCTTCTCCATACACTGCACAAATCTTTTTGTATGTTTCAGTTGCATTTTTACCTTTCTTGAAATAATAAAGCATAATGTGCCGAAAATGTTGCTTTTTTTCTTCCATCTTCAATATTAAAATGGCTACACAAAAATTCACCAATTTTGATAAGTCTTTTTTTAAATGCACGCTGATATGACAGCTGTCACATACAATCTAACAAAATTGTTTCAAATGAAGTTAAAGACAGCTAAGTGCTACTAGAGCCATCTTACAGAAAAAAATGAATGAACCTTTTGGCCCACCTAATATATGTAAGAGTTTAAAATTCTTCAACAGTTCGTCCTCTAAAAGGTAGAACCAAAATCCCACTCCCCACTTGACTGCAGGCTGGACTTAATGATTCTTTTATTTATTTAGTTAGTTATTTAGTTAGTTAGTTAGTTAGTTTTTAGCTACGTTGGGTCTTCATTGCTGCGCAAGGGGTTTTTCTCTATTTGAGGCAAGCGGGGCTACTCTTCGTTGTGGTGCACGGGCTTATTTTTGTGACTCCTCTTGTTGCGGAGCACGGGCTCTAGGTGCACAGGCTACAGTAGTTGTGGCATGCAGGCTCAGTACTTGTGGCTCATGGGCTCTAGAGTGCAGGCTCAGTAGTTGTGGCTCACGGGCTCAGCTGCTCCGCGGCATGAGGGATCTTCCTGGACCAGGGATCGAACCAGTGTCCCCTGCATTGGCAGGTGGATTCTTAACCAGTGCAGCACCAGGGAAGTCCCCAAATGGTTCATTTCTAATGAATGGAACGTGGCAAAAGTGATAGTGTGTGTCTTCGTGATCAATAATAAAAGGCATTGTGGCTTCTGCCTTGTTCTTGGGTCACTTGCTCTGAGAAGGCAACTGCCATGTTGTGAGGATGTTTAAGCAGCCCTTGGAGAGGCCCTTGTTGTGAGGAACTGAGGCCTCCTGCCAGCAGCCATGTGAGTGAGCCATCTCGGAAGCATTCAGACAAGCATGGAGATGACTGGGTCCCTTCACCCTCACTCCGCCCCGCTCTGGCCCAGAACTCAACTGCAGCCTCATGAGAGAGACCTGAGACAGAACCATCCAGATAAGCCTCCTTCATTCCTGACCCTCAGAGACTGTATAAGTTTGTGGTTTTAAGCTGGGATAACTTTTTATGCAGCTATAGGTAACAAATACTTTATTGCAACCCTGCAACTCAAGAAATGAGAGGAACTTTTGATTAAAAGATGAATACAGGGCTTCCCTGGTGGCACAATGGTTGAGAGTCTGCCTGCCGATGCAGGGGACGCGGGTTCGTGCCCCGGTCCAGGAAGATCCCACATGCCGCGGAGCGGCTGGGCCCATGAGCCATGACCGCTGAGCCTGCGCGTCCGGAGCCTGTGCTCCGCAACGGGAGAGGCCACAAGAGTGAGAGGTCCGCGTACTGCAAAAAAAAAAAAAAAAAAGAATACATTCACCAGTATTTGGTGCAACATTAAAGGTAATTTAGTTGTCTCTTCAGAGCATATAGGTGTTTTATTCTAGGGGACATAATAGCAGTGCCCTTCAGTGAGGATCAGAGGGCTTCTTTCCACATGGTCATTGTGTAAAGGCTTTCCTTCAATTTGGGGGCACAGCTTTTGATGGTAACACTTGACATTCTATCCTGATTGCTAATCCACAGACTACCAAGCACCTTTCTTCCATGACAGCCACCTCTTTTCTGATTGAGAAGGTCTCTTGTTCTTGGTATTCCCAGTTCTGCCACACCTGTGCCATGTGGCCTGGGGCTGTACTTCACGGGGCTCTGACAGCATTTCTTCCACCTGCCTGGCATGGAGTTGGGCCCCCTGGGCTTGCTCCCCAACAGCTGCTGGGCTTTGCTGCTGTCATCCAACTCTGCCTGGTCCTGCCTACGGGATAAGTAGTCCCTAAGTGCTGCCAGACTGGCTCCATTCCATGCCCTTGTTCTTCAGGATCCAGTCACACTGGTTCATAGGAAAAGTAACAATGGTTCATACACAACAACAACAGACCAACTTGGAAAACAGATTCAACACTGGCTGTGCATGACATCCACGCATCAGAGTCCTAAGTGTGAATTCTAGTTCAACCACCCAGACATTTAAAATTTGATGCTGGAAGTCAAACCATCTCTTGGGGTGGGAGGGAGATGCAAGAGGGAGGAGATATGGGGTTATATGTATATGTATAGCTGATTCACTTTGTTATAAAGCAGAAACTAACACATCATTGTAAAGCAATTATACTCTAATAAAGATGTTAAAAAAAAAAAAAACCCATCTCCTGGCTAGGGCCCCATGTATGTGACACCTAAGGGCTTGCCTGAACCAAGACAGATGAAACAAGACTTCAGCTACATCTTGCTGTGTAGTAGAGGAATCTTACACATAAAAAGCAAATTATGACTACTTTAACATGGAAAGTTAGAGAGTTATAGCACCCTCTTTCAGGGCCACAAATGAAGTGAAAATTGTCTGGTATCAGAGGATGATGTGGGCGAGCCTTGTTGAACATGTCAACTCCAGATCCTGCTTTTTACTCAGTTATATAAGACAAACAAAGGAAGATGGTAGTGATAAAGATGGGGGTGAGGAACAGTGAGGGAAGACAGGGAATTGTATGATAATCTCTGTTCTATAGAACCAATTGTATATCCATTCTTCTCAAGGAAATCTATTCACTTTAAATTGTCTGATTATTCTGATGGCAGATGCAGCTAACTAAAGCCTTACATGCCCAAATGAGCATTTTTAAAGTAAAGACATATGAGATTTGTTTATTACCCTGACAAGTCCCCCCTCCCCCAGAGCAATGGCCCTCTTCTGCTCCCCGTTTTTTAACTGAGGACTTCAGAAGATGAAGGTTGAGCCAGTCAGGCCCCTAGGGCAGGGGACGGGGGCAGGAGCTCCCAAGAGAGGCCCTCTTTGCTGTTTCTCATACCAGGCATGTCCTAACCTCGATGCGGACAGGACCTGAGCCATGAAGACTTGTGCTACCCAAAGTTACTGACTGGTCTGCAGGGATTTTGTTTGCTTGTTTGTTTTGCTCTCCATCTTTGAGGATGTCAGCTCTATAAGAGCACTGTCTGTGATGCTCACAGTTGTATTTTCAGTCTCGTGACACATGGCAAGCATCAACAGATAAATGAAGGAAGGAAGGAAGAAATAAACTCACACCTAATGGAAGTAAACAAGACTCATTGATTCTGGAGTGTCCTAAATGACAACCCTTAAGACCCCTAACAACCAGTAGCTTTCTCCATCATTAATTCATCAAACGTTTAACCAGTACCTACTCTGTACCTTGAGTGAAGGCATCACCTGCTGCTCTTAGTACCTACACTTCTCATTTCATCTCTTCAGAATATATTCTCTCCTAGAGTTGAAGCCTGAAGCAATCCCATCCTCAATTCCAGGACAAAGTTCCACAAGGATAGTAATTTTTCAAAGTATTTTTCCAAGGAAGGGCTACCTGCTTCACTACAGAAAGGACCACTGAGCAGCCAGCAGCTACCTTTATGATTACATTGGTTTAAAAATTCACTACATATTTCACTTGAGAATTCTATTAGTACGTCAGGCGATAGTTTCCCCAGATGGAATTAATTTTCCTACTTAACATGTTTTAGGTTATTTTTATCATGGGAATGTTAGCAAAAGTAAGGCAAAATTCATATTTGAGGGACCTGGTTGATTTTTCCCCTTCCTTAGAATTTATTTTCTTAGAGAAGAATAACAGTTAATCTGTACCTGATGTAGTGGCCTCTGCTGTTTATCTGTCCAATTATGGAAGTAAACTGAAACAAACTTTTTTTTTTTTTTTTGCGGCACGCAGGCCTCTCACCGCTGCTGGCCTCTCCTGCTGCAGAGCACAGGCTCCGGACGCGGAAGCCCAGCGGCCACGGCCCACGGGCCCAGCCGCTCCGCGGCACGTGGGATCCTCCCGGACTGGGGCACGAACACGTGCCCCCCCGCACCGGCAGGCGGACCCTCAACCACTGCGCCACCAGGGAAGCCCTGAAACAAACTTTTTAAAGAGTGAATAAGCTAGGCACCATGCAGTTTTAATCTCAAAAGTGAATTTTTTTTTTGCATCTTTTATGGTGTATGTGAAAGAAAAATAATATAACGCTCTCTAGAATCCCATCTTCTCTATCATATGGCAGATGACACTATGAATGAAGAAAGTATGCATAGAATGTTTGAAAAAGTTATTCTGAGGCATCTTCATCCTCTTCTTGAGTGGCTTCTCTCAATACTCGGTTCAACTATCTCTTTCAGGCGAATGGAGGATTCCTTTGGGACTCAGAAAATGTTTCCCATCCTAATGCAGGTCTTTGTAGGACATTTAGAAAAGGGGGAGGGAAATAAAAATATTTTCCCAAGTCAGAAGACTTCTGGTCAATAGGAACAAACGTGGAATCTGGAGAGATTCCAATCAGAATCATCCCAAGGTTTTTCTTATTTTTAAAACATATCTTTCACTCATGTAGGCAACATGAACAAATAACTGATAAATTTCATGAACATAAAACATGGATCATATGGGATAAAATATCTTCCTTGAGAACTAGTTGCTTTTGAAAAAATTCTTAGTGCCCTCCACTCTCAATTTTTTTCAGCATATTGATATTTCATGGTTTCACAGGTGACTTAATTGTTTTTATACACACAGATGGGATATGAGTTATTGTTATTATCTGAATGTACTGAAAGTCTATTTCAAACCCCTCTTTAAAGAAAAAAAGCTACTGCTTGGGACACTCAGTGGAGTCTTGTAACCAACCTTCATTTTCATCCTTGAACAGGACTCTGCAGGGGAGAAATCTTGCCCTGGACCTCAGCAGGGGTAAAATCATGAGTGAAGCAAGAATTTCTTTTGTTTGTTTTTCCAGAAGAGAAAAGAGACTGCAAAATAAATAAAATGTTTTTCCTAAAGAGAAAGAAAAATATATGGTTGCTTCTTTTCCTCACCTCCTGCCTCCGTACTTAAATGGAAGAACAGAGAGCCAGGAACCCCCCTGGGGCCCCTAGCAAAATCTCAGAAGTCATAGAGTTCACAGCACTCTCTCTGGGCCTCAGTTTCCTCATCCATGAAAGAAGATATAATATCCCCCTCATAGAGTGGTTCAAATACAATGGAAGGCACTAGGACAAAACCTGCCACATAGTAAGTGCTCAGTAAATGTTAGCTTGCAATAAAGTGGAAATGGCCCTGTATAATATTGATTATAAGAGTCAATGATTTGCAGTTAAGAGTTTGTTCGAAAGATCTGAGTAAGGATATAGGAGTCTTAGGGAAAAAGCATTCGATCTGGCACTTTCCATAACTATTTTATCCTCCAGAAAACGCACATGGATTGTTTACTGTTTATGGGCTACACTGCGAGGAGGGAGAGAGGTTGGATGAGAGAGGTCAGGACCTCACAGTCCAGTGAGGAAAGCATTCCTAAACCAGTAATTGCAATGCAACTCGGCAAGTTCTGTAATAAAAATAATTACACCTATTAGTTATTGACTGTGTTTTGGGGCAGATCAGCATGTTGCAAATATTGTCCTACTTGTTTGTCACAACAACTCTATGAAGTAAGTATTATTATTCCCATTTTACAGATGAGAACTCAGATTCAGAGAGGGCTAAACAGCTTGTCCAAGGTCACACAGCTAGCAAATGGTAAGTCTGGATTTTGAACTTGGGATGTTTAAATCCAAAGTCTATTCTTTTTAACCACAACACTATATTGCCTCCCTAAAATATAATATAGAAATAATAGTGTATATTATTTTATTAAAATAATGAATATGTTATTAAATAAAAATAGTAAAAAATATTTGAGAGCCAGGAGGGACTAGCTGGCTAACACTGCCGGAGCGAAAAGAGGAGAGTTTCAGTGAGGAGGTGACATTTGAGTTAATCAACAGAACTATTTTCATGGAGCCATCATGGATTAGATTCAAATGTATGTTTTGTTTGGTTTCCCATCCCACTTGGCTACCAAAAACCTAATTTTCATCTTCTAATCTGCAATACACTTTCAAATTTCTTTCATCAACGTACTGTAATTGGTCACTGAATACATATAGTCACTGAAACTCTCAAATACCACTATCTCCTTTCTAGGAGAAAGCAAAAATCACACATACACACACACACACACACACACACATACACACACACTAGTATTCCAGGGTTTTCTTTAAACAACAAACTCCAATAGATCGTGATACATTTTTACAATGCATAAGTAGTGATATACATCAAAATGTCAGCATTGACTACTTCTAATTTTACAGATACTGAGTTTGTCGGTGCAATTTGTTTACTTCTAAATTTTGCAAGTTTTCTCGGATAAATATTTGTCACTTTAGCAATTAGATTATATGTGTATTTAAAATAACAGGCAACAAAACCTCCTAGCTGTTGTCCTAAAGTCAGTGCATGGTCAACTCCCTCAGCTACATCCCGTCTACATCTCCAATAACAAGTTCCTTAATGACAAGGGCTGCATCCCCAGGAAGAGGTCCAAGTAGGCTTTGCACATGGTGGGCGCTTGGCAAATATTTGTTATCTCTTGACGTGAAAAATGAATACTTGGGGGAACTTCTACAACTTACAAATGAAGTCAGAGCTGAGAGACTCTTGAAATGATACTTTGGCAAATAACACGCAAACAAAACCACCATGCACATCGTGTTCCATAGGTTTTCTCTCAGAAATGGAGCCTGTTATGTATACAAGGTGCTGAGTAGAAAGAAGAGGGCAGGAAGGGGCTACTCTCTAGCCTTTTGCAGTTCAGCTGCAGAGACCAGACATTAATGCAGGAAAAGATCGCTAGCAAAACGTGTGTAGAATATGCATCTCTGTTCACAAACTCAAGTGTGCAAGAAAGGTAAGTTTTATTTCTCAATAATAAAAAAGATACATTCCTTTAATATAGAAAATACTGAATGTCCACAATTGATATCAGGTTCAGATTCTTCCAAGAGGAAAAACCATAATCTTAGGCAACTCAAAGACCCCCTCTCCTCACCCATGGTATCAGTTCTAAGTTTGAGGGGTCCAAGATGATGGGAGGAAGAATGGAGAACAGGCAGGGCCCAAGCTGACACCCACTGAGATCTATCGTCTCATCTGGCCCTGGGGGATTGGGCTGCCAGATGGCTGCTTGGAAGGACCTTGTTCCAATCCAAAGGGTCCCTTAAGGTCGGTGACTGTCCTTGCTACTAAAGCTCTCCCTGAGGCCCCTGCATGTCAGGCAGTGGTGTCTGGGGGGCTGTCCAAGGGCCTTGGGCAGTTCTGTGCTCCCTGTGAGCACACTAGAATCATTCCCCGGAGCCACATCAACTTGGGCTGGGGGTGCTCTCTGAGGCACCCTCAGGCCCACAAGTTGAGACAAACTTCACAGCCATTTCCATTCTGACATCTCAAAGCTTCCTGAAGCTCTACCTGCAACAGGGGCAGTTACCTCGACACACCTGGGATTTCTGTTGTCTCCTACCTAACAGCTGGGTGGGGGGTGGGGATGAGATGTCTTTTTTTCTAGGAACACACTAGCAGCTCGTGTACTCTCTTTCCCCTCTGACACTCAGTGAAACTTATCAGTCTTGACCCATCAAACAATCCTTTGGGGTGGAAAATCTTGTTCCTGCATCATTCTCTCAAATCCATCAACTTGTTCCCTGTAGGGTCTGTACCTTTGAACTCAAGTCAGGAAAATACTTCTTTTTCCTCTGAGTCAGGGTGTGGCTCGTACTCTGGCTGTAAAATGGGAGAAGAGCCGGAGGGTTACAAGAAAATACATGAACAAAATCCTCAGGTAATAAGTCAAAGTATCTTGCTACCAATTGTTTGAGTGCCAGCTCAAGATGATAAAGGAAGAGATGGGCTGGCCTAGACCTCAGACCAGCCTGGGGCCTGCTGGGGGCTGCTTCTTCTCTCCGCCCAGTCATGTAGTCAATACTCAGGGATGTGCAGGGCTTGTTTTACATATGCCTGCTCCTGGTGGACAGGCATGTAGGCTGCTAGAATTTCCACAATGGTCAGGCAGGAGGAGAGACCAGAATAAAATAAAGTCACCCGTGATTATGGAAAAGGGTCCATCTTGCCCTGTCACAACCCTCATTCTACATGAGAAACATCAGAGAAGACATCTGGGTATCAAACCTCCATGCTGTGTAACCTCCTGTTTTATATCACTGTTCCCTTTGTGTTTCTGTCTTCCTTGCCATCAGTCATGTCGTTGGTGTCATTCACCCGTCTGGACATACATGCAAGTGTCACAAAGGTATAAAGTATAAGAAACACATTTTATACATATTAATATTGTTATTCTTTGCAAGCCCAAGCAATGCCTTTTGGCAAGTCACAACCTCTTTATTTATCCGTTCACTTAACAAATATTTTTAAGCAACTCATATGTACTAGGCACAGGGCTCGTTGTTGCAATAGGACAAGAAGCAAAGTAGGCATAGCTGCTACTCTCGTGGGGCTTATTTCTGGGAGAGATACAAAAATAATTTTTAAAGATCACACAAATATATGATAACCTGTAATAGTCTCTATGAAGGAAAAGTTCACGGAACTCATCTGAGGGCAAAGGAGCTCTTTTTGAGGCAGTGATATTAAGCTGATACCCAAATACAAATGTTGAGGAGGAGATAACTGGATAGAGTTCCTGGGTGCTGGCCAAGGGCATTTCAGGTCAAAGAAACAGCATTTTCAAAGGCCCTGAGGTAGGAGGCCGGAGTGGCTAGAAAGAAGCATCATGAGGTGAAGGTTGAAGGGTGAGAAAGGCCTCACAGACCATGTTAAGGCTTTTTATTATTTTTCTTAAGAACCACCAAAACGTTGTAGGTGTAAATGACACATTCAAATGTGCATTTCAACAGGGAGATCAGCTCGGTGCTTTGTGACCACCTAGAGGGGTGGGATAGGGAGGGTGGGAGGGAGACGCAAGAGAGAGGAGATATGGGGATATATGTATACATACAGCTGATTCACTTTGTTATACAGCAGAAACTAACACACCATTGTAAGGCAGTTATACTCCAATAAAGATGTTAAAAAATAAATTAATTAATAAAATCTAAAAAAAAAAAACCAAGAAAGAAACCAAATGTGCATTTTAAAAAGATCTCTCTGGTTGCTGTGACATCATTGTTTCTTCACCTCACCTCAGCCCCCAATTCTAAGAGCCACATCAACAGTTCGGAACAGTAACTTAGAAATCTTAGTCTGGCCACAACCTCCTGTTCTCCCAGGGTTGCAGCATATACCCCAGGACACCTGTTCATTTATTTCGTGGAGACCTCCAGTGGCTTTCGCACTCTACTGTCTACATACTCGTCCGTCTCTCTCCTTCACTCTCCTCCCTATCTAGCTGAAGGGGATCAGAACCTACCGCCCCAAAATATGTCACTTTGCCATATTATTTTGAGCCCAAGGCACTTAAGAAACAGCAGATGTGGGAAGGGCTCTCTGCCCTCCCCCTTTCTACCTAAATGCAGGATATAAATTTCCAGTGAGAAAAATGCCCTCACTGTACCATGAAAAGGGGAACATTCTTAATCATGAGAAACGAGATGAGTCTGTACAAACAGACCTACTAAGATAGCCCATAACTTTCATCTGTTCCCCCCACATATTTCCTAATCCTTTTCCCACAATCTCCTGCCCCTCACCCCAAACCCTTCTTCCTTTGCCTTGCTACATCCCCACAATGTCCTGTTCTTTGTTGCTGTGGTATACAAGCTCTCAGAACGATCTGCTCCTTTGTGTCTTCAGTTCTTTTCTATGAAGTCTCCTGTGCCACATGAAGATAGCGCCGCCCGATAAAACGTGTATGCTCTTCTCCTGTTCGTCTGTCTTTTGTCAGTTTAATTCTCAGGCCCAGCCGCAGGACGCAAGAGGCCAGAGGAAAAGTCTTTCTTCTCTTACATAGCTAAGATTCAGTGGTCCATCATTTAAACCACACCCTTATTAATAGCCACAATTACCTTGTCCTAGTCTTTCTCGTATGACATCTGCCCAGCAGAACCTAGCACACAGCAGAGGGCCTGGCACAGAGCAGATACACAAGAAAAATTTGTGAGTGAATGATTCCAACAGTTCACCATTTCCAAGTAAACTCTGCGTCATGAACGTAGCTGCAGAAGATCACACACCGTCTACCTGTGTCACTGTGAGTCAGTGGTCACCAGCCTCAGTTGGTTGGGTCCTCATCTTGCTTAGTTAGCACTTTGACTACTTCAAATCTTCCCTCTGAACTCACCTCGCCCTCACTCACTGTTAGCAGACGACACCCTTTGTATTGAAGAGGCGTCACAAGCATTGCACAGGAGCTACACCAACTTCTGGCTACCAAGTCTGCAAACATACCTGAGTTTGCCTCACCCTTGACCTTCTCATGCGGAAGTTGCCCTTCCTCCCGTGTCCTGGATCCTATCCCCTGCCGCCTTCTTAGGAATCTTTTTCTTGCCTAGATTTTCAACATCTCTCTCTCTACTGGCTTTGTTGTATCAGCATTTAAAACTGCTCATGTTTCTCCCCTTTAAAAAAGCCCTCCCTCCACCTTACCTTCCCAGCCAAATTTCTAGAAAATGTTTTTGTTACCAAGGCTGTTGCCCCAGAATCATACCTCTGCCCCCCCTGAAATAGAAACCCATCACTCTTATCTAAGTTTTAGGAGGAAGCTGCAAAGAGAAAAAAACAAGAACTGGTTAGAAACAACTAGGTCCAAGGTGGTGGAAGATTTGACTTGCAGTGACCTTGGGCCTCATTACACACTCACTGTAATGCATTAGCCTGCTAAATGACACACCCACCAGTGCCGTGAGGGTTGATGATTGCCATGACAGCAACTAGACGAGTTCCTAAGAGGACTGAAAAGGAAAGGTCCAAACCACACCCCTGTTCTTGGATAAATCATGAATATTCTACTATGTTCAATTTCCTCCTTTTTATTTTATTTTTTTAACACAAAATACATATTTATTATAAAATAATGTTTGTTGCATGATGAGATTAGAAAAATAACAGTATGGGCTCCAGAAAAAGTTCTGGAGCTCAGTCTCTGAGAAATGGGATGAGTGGCTTTTGCATCACTCTGGAAGCAAAACCTCCTGAGGTGCCCCGTGCTCCTGCAGGACGTGGGGCACAGCATACACAGGGAGTGTGTGGCTGAGGTCCTGCTGGAAGCCCAAGGAGCCTACACGGTCCACACAAGATGCTCTGGCCACGATGATCAAAGAGGAAAACTTGAGGTCAGAAGGGAATTGGTTCTGAGAAGGGCCAGGATGGCGACAGCTTCGCCGCTCCCTATACTGGAGTGTAGAAGAGTCTCTTGGGCTGATGATCCTGGTTTAGAAGATGGTGCCCAGTGGCCTTATGCTTGGTTTGTTCCCCAAGGTGTCTGTGCTGAGGAAAAGCTGCAACCTTTCCCAGGACAACCTGACCCACCGTTTCTCACTGGTATGGCTAAAGTACCAGAGGTATGTGTGGTCTCAGCCTGTGAGGGCTGCTGGCTGAAATTTTTGTACTTCAAATCCTGTCCATACTGGAGAAAGCAGCCAGGGTGAGCACCTCAAGCAGCAGCTCTGAGTCACAGAAGAAGAGCGAGATGCCGTTCATGACGGCTTCCAGGCGGAGCACGTAGGTCTGCAGCAGCAGGTAATAGGAGGCCATCATGGCAGATGGGAAGGTCAAGGCCACACTAATAGCAAGTGGCATCTTTCGTTGGCAGAGGTTTCCCTTTGTACCAAAAAATAGTCGAATTACTCCAATTCCAAGATAAAGGAAGAGTATCACCACATCCAGTATTAGATTGGCTGTTGGATATGGTAACAGGAGACCTGCCGATACAAAAGTCAGAGCTTTATACAGAAATATGAAGAGTTCCAGCAGGAAATAGGTAGCATAATACCACCCGTTCAGAAAGAACAGGATTTCCAGGGGGGTGGAGGACAACCGTTTACCTCCAGAAACTCACCTCACAGTGACATCTTCAGCCCTCCTCCTTTTTATTTTGACCCTCTTATATACTGTATTTGGTGTCTCCGCCCAAACTGGGTTGAGAAATTGATTTGCGAACCGGGTTCCCACTTCTCCATTCTTTGGTCATTGAATAAAGCTTGTGCTGTTCCACTCCCAGCATCGTCTCGTTATTGGCCGCACAAATCGATTGGAAAAAGAAACTCCCTTGCAGAGACAAGGGGCCTCAGCCCAGGCTAGGACCCAGGCTCCGGTCCAGTCAACTGGATTACATTTTTAGCGTAATTATCACCATTTCCTTACCTCACATTCAACTTTTCAACTCACTGCAATCTGGCCTCAGCCTTCAGTGTGCCATAGAAACTGATCCCACCAAAGTCACCAGTGAGCTCCTTGTCCCCAAATCCAAAGAACACATTTTAATTCTCAGCTTCCCTTGCTTCTCAGTAGCTCTCAATATTATTGACCCCTTCCTCTTTCATAATCATTTTTGGGGAGGGGAACTGGGCCTTCTGGTTTTCCTTCTGTACCTACGACTGTTCCTTCTCTGTTTTCATTACTGACTATTGATTCCTAATCTCTACCAACTTGACAATGGTGGGATTCCCTAGAGTTCTATCCCAGGACATCCTCCTTTCTCACACTTGACTTTGTCCTTACAAGGTCTCATCGCATTTTCTATTTATATCTGTGTGCTGCTAACACCGGAATCTGAAACAGGAGGGAAGAGGGCAGGGCACAACCTTTAGAAGAATGACATAGCCCAAGGACACAACACAAACTGATTAGAACCAAACAGGTCCAAGATGGCAGACAACTTCCACTAGACCCTGAGCCTCAGGATATGGTCATCGTATCATATCAGCAAGCTAAATGACACACCCACAGGCGCCATGACAGTTCCAAGGCTGACCATAAAGGTCAAAAAGTGGGTGATAGCCCAATTTCTGGAAATCCCCGCCCCTTCCCCAAAATAGCTGGAATACTCCTCCCACTCATTAGCCTATGAAGTTACCCACCCCTAAAAAGCTGACAACCCCATACCTTGGTGCCTTTCTCACCTTCTGAGACAGCCCACACTCTGTGGAGTGTGTTTCTCTCTAAATAAATCCACTTCTTACTTATCACTTTGTCTCTCACTGAATTCTTTTTGTGATGAGACATCAAGAACCTGACCTTCATTAAGTCCTGAGACCAGGTGTGTGATCTCAGTTGGAAGACTGTGGGTTCAAGTCCCAATCTGAGTTATATGGTGTCAAATCTATGTGAACAACCACAGTCTCTCTTTTGAGCTCCTCATATGTAAATGCTTTCTTAATTGCTCCTCTTGAATATTTTTTAAGTGCCTCAAACTCAAAATATCCTGAAGTGAACACATGAACTTTCCTCCAAATCTGCTGCTTCTCTGATGTTCTTCTCTACCTTGGCAAATGGCAATACCATCGATCCTCTTGTTTAAGCCAGAAACCTTGACTCTTCCCTCTCACACCCCTAATCAATGAGCTCACACTTCCTGCCGCACTGGGTCAGGCTGCCATCACCATTTTACTAAAACGGTATAAAAGCTTCCCCACGGGCTTCCCTGGTGGCGCAGTGGTTGAGAGTCCGCCTGCTGATGCAGGGGACACGGGTTCGTGCCCCGGTCCGGGAAGATCCCACATGCCGCGAAGCGGCTGGACGCGTGAGCCATGGCCGCTGAGCCTGCGCGTCCGGAGCTTGTGCTCCGCAACGGGTGAGGCCACAGCAGTGAGAGGCCCGTGTACCGCAAAAAAAAAAAAAAAAAAAAAGCTAACCCTTGGGTCTCTCCCCATCCAGTCTTATCTCCTCAGTCCGGTCTCCCCATTTCAGGCAGAACAACCTTTTAAAAAATGCACATCCGATCATGTCACTTTCCTATTTAAAATACTTTAACACTTCTTATTGTCCAATAGGCAACCTCTCCAGCTTCCAACCCCTTTGTCCCACTCTTTCTCCCCTCCGGCTACACTGGAATCTTCTCAGTCGTTTGAATTGAGCAGGCTCCTGCCCACTTAGGGGGTCCATACAAATGATGTTTCTTTCACTTGGAACGCTTAGCCACCCTCCTTTTGGCTAATTACCTGATTACCCCCCATTATCACTTCTTGGAAGCCTACCCTGACCCCGCCCCCCCCACTAGGTTAGACCCACCTGTTTCACATTCCTGTAAGACCTGGTACTTGGCACACTTGTAATTGTCTACTTTTATGTCATTACTTGTTTCATGTTTATCTTCCCAACTAGATTACAAGCTTCGTGAGGGTGAGGCTAGTACCTGCTTTGCCCGTATTGGCAGCAACAGCAGCACCTAGAGAAGGAACTAGCTCATTGCAGATGCTAAATCCGCATTTCTTCTTCTAATGACCAGCTTACACATAGCTAATTGTAGTTTCTTTACCTTAGCATCTAAAAGTGAAAGTGGGGAACTTCCCTGGCTGTCTAGTGGTTAAGATGCCGTGCTTCCAATGCAGGCGGCTCGGGTTCGAGCCCTGGTCGGGGAGCTACGATCCACGCTGGTGGGTGTCTGACAGCTCCTCAGCTCGCCGGGGATGCAAAGCTGGGGCCTAGGAAACAGAAGACCGGTACTTGAATCTTTTCGTCAAGGGTGCTGACGGCATGATCAGACGTGTTCCCACCCACGCCCCTCATTTAGAGGCGCTAATGCCACCTAGTGGACAGAGTTGGTGTGCCGTCTTGGATCCTCCACTTCTTAATATTTATGGCTAACACAGCTCCACGTTCTTGTGGGTTTTAGGAACTTGTTAATAGATTGTTATGCAATGATATACTTAGGCACCATGCTATGCTCCTCAGGGATGAACACTTTGTCTTTCTTTAATTGCATTTAATTTTTATTGAGTCTACGTTGAAGTTTGATAAATGCAAATAGAAAAAACTTCTTTGGTCATTGTCATTCAGCGCTTTTTCCTTTCTCATAACAAGAAAGGCAACATTTATATGCAGGAAGACTCAAATTCTGCACCTCAGTGTCTGTATTTTAAAATGGTAATAATAGTAGCATTTACCTCAGACGATTATGGTGAGAATCACATAAATTAATCTGTATAAAATGATTAAAAAGTACCCAGCACACAATAAACACTCAGTAAGTGTCACCTATCTATTATTTATACTGCTCCACAGGGAAATTGGATACTTTTCTAGAGTATTAAAACAAAGATAAACATTTCAATTTCTGGCGTGCTCCAGAGTCATTCCTCTTGAAAACAAAGATGGCATAATCCAGAAGCTTAACTATTACAACTAGGCATAAAATTATGGATTAAAGTTTTCATTCATTCTATAATGCTTTCCTGAGTCTCTGCTATATGCAGAAATGCTGGAAAGCAATGGTGAGGGACACGAGTCGCTGACCCCAAAGAACGCAGAGTCTAGGGACAGAATTAGTGTGTTGACCAAGCAAATAACCTGAGTGATATGTGCTGTCAGGAGAGTGCAGGGGCCCTGCGAGCAGATAGTGGAGGCAACTAATACAATTTTTTTTTAATTGGATTATAATTGACATACATTATTATATTAGTTTCAGGTGTACCACATAGTGAATTGATATTTTTATACGTTATAAAATAATCACCATGATAAGTCTTGTTACCAGTTGTCACCATACAAAGTTATTACAATACTATTGACTCTATTCCCTTTGCCATACATTACATCCCCATGACTTATTTTGTAACTGGAAGTTTGTACCTTTTAATCCTTTTCCCCTATTTCACCCATCCCCTCACTCCCCTCCCCCTTTCTGGCAAACCACCAGATTGTTCATTGTATCTATGAGTCTGTTTCTCTTCCGATATCTTTTTTCATTTGTTTTTTTTTTTTTAGATTCTACATATAAGTGAAATCGTGCAATACTTGTCTTTCTCCATCTGACTTATTTCACTTCATGTAATATCCTCTAGGTCAATCCATGTTGTAGCCAATGGCAAGCTTTCATCCTTATTTTATTGCTGAGTAATATTCCATTGTGAGATATATAAATGTAGCCATCTATCTTTTTTAGCCATTCATCTATTGGTGGACACATACGTTGCTTCTGTATCTTGGCTATTGCAAATCATGCTGCAATGAACATTGGGGTGCATATATCTTTTGGAATTAGTGTTTTCATTTTCTTTGGATAAATACCTGGAAGTGGAATTGCTAGTTTGTATCACTGTTCCATTTTTAATTTTTTGAGGAAACTCCATACTGTTTTCCGTAGTAGTAGTACTAATTTACATTCCCAGCAACAGTGCACAACAGTTCTCTTTTCTCCATGTTCATTCTCACCAACACTTATTATTAGGTTTTATTGTTTTGCCTTTTTTTTTTTTTTTGACCGTGCCACGCGGCCTGTGGGATCTTAATTCCCTGACCAGGGATTGAACCTGGGCCACGGCAGTGAAAGTGCTGAGTCCTAATCACTGGGCCACCAGGGAATTCCCTCTTTGTTGTCTTTTTGATGATAGCCATTCTGACAGGTGTGAGCTGATATCTCACTTTTTGATTTGCATTTCCCTGATGGTGACGTTGAGCATCTTTTTATATGCCTGCTTGTCATCTGTATGTCTTATTTGCAAAAATGTCTACTCAGGTCCTCTGCCCATTTTTTAATCAAATTATTTGTTTTTTTGATATTGAATTGTATGAATTCCGTATATATTTTGGATACCAGCCCCTTATCCGTCATATCATCTGCAATTATCTTCTCCCATTCAGTAGGTTGTCTTTAGTTTTGCTGATGGTTTTGCTCACTGTGCAAAAGCTTTTCAGTATAGTCCTATTTGTTTATTTTTGCTTTTGTTTCCCTTGCCTGAGGCGACATATCTAGAAAAATACTCCTAAGACTGATACCAAAGAGCATACTGTCTATATTTTCTCCCAGGAAAATATATGGTTTCAGGTCTTACATTTAAGTCTTCAATCCATTTTGAGTTTATTTTTGTATTGGTGTAAAAAAGTGGTCTAGTTTCATTCTTTTGTATGTAGCTGTCCAGTTTTCCCAACACCATTTATTGAAGAAACTCTCATTTCATCAGTGTTTATTCTTGCCTCCTTTGTCATAGATTAATTGACTATATAAACATGGGTTTATTTCTGGGCTTTCTATTCTGTTCCACTGATCTATGTGTCTGTTTTTGTCCCAGTATTACACTATTTTGATTACTATAGTTTTGTGACATACTTTGAAATCAGGGAGTGTGATGCCTCCAGCTTTGTTTTTCTTTCTCAAGATTGCTTTGGCTATTTGGGGTCTTTTGTGGTCCCACACAAATTTTAGAATTATTTTGTTCTAGTTCTGTGATGCCATGGGTATTTTGATAAGGATTATATTGATTCTGTAGATTGCTTTGGGTGGTATGGAAATTTTAACAATATTCTTTCAATCCATGAGCACAGTACATCTTTCCATTTATTTGTGTCACCAGATGAATTCAGTAAAGTTACAAGATATAAAATATACAGAAATCTGTTGTGTTTCAATACACTAATAATGAACTATCAGAAAGAGAAATTAAGAAAACAATCCTAATGCAGTTTTATGGGAAAGGCTGGTAACAGATGAGGTTGGAGTTGGAGAGATGGACTTTGGCAGCCCCATGGATGCTCACTCCCCTCCTGGAGGCATCCTCATCTTCTAGATAACTTCCTTTACCACCATAAAACTCTTCTCTCTCTTTTCAGGTAACGCCAACAAATCCATGTTAATATGTGAACAATCACATTTTAAGCTGTTACCTAGGAACATGTTTCTTCCAAGGGGTATATGCATTTTAAGGAAGAACTCTAGATCTTCTCACAATTTGTGCCCCAGACCAAAAGATCACCAAATGTCTTTTTTGACCTTAAGATTCTTAAACTTAGTTCAACAACACAACCTACAGGATGGTGGCCAAATAATCATTAGGGAAAAAAAAATTAACAGTGAACTTTAGTAAACAACACCATTTCGTGTTCTCATAGATGTGAAAGTATTTTGAAAGAAGAACAAAGCGCTATGCAAATGTAGGATATTATATTCCCCTCTCTGCATGCATACTCGCTCCTTCATGCCATGGGTATTGAAAGATTCAGTTTGGGACTGTGTTTCTGAACCTGGGTCTAGATATCATGGTCATAACAGCTGTCATATAAATGAGCCGCATAAAACAGGGTTGCTTGTATGAGATAAATACGGCCTGACTTTCTGAAAAGATCTGTCTGGATTAAACATTGGGTTGAAAGACTTTAATTATATCTGTGTTACTCTTCAATACCAAATAATATCACAATTCATCAACAGCCTTTTGTTCTTCCAATTTAAACATAAAATTGTATTTTGTCATTTTTGTCAGCTTATCTATCTGCTTCCTATCTGCTTCTGTCCTTCCCCTCCCCACCACCAATCATCAGGAGGTAAAAAATAAAAATAAAGCAAAATTCTCCTATTCAAAGAGCAAGACTCCAGACTAGAAGTATGTAGTCAAATAAAACTAATGGCTGGGTGAACAGTGATGCAGAAAGATTGTGTCAACCCATCAAGGTGGCCACAAAATCCTGAATGTCATATCCTGTTAGGATTAAGTCACAGGTCCTCATCTAGTATCGGAGAGTAGATCTTAAGATCTTACCTCCTCAAATCCCCAAACCAAAAAGTCCCTCGCTGCACTAGGCTTCCCACCTCACATTTGTCGGAATTTCCACTGGGGAAGAAAGAGCAACAGAGCTACTCCCCTCAGGGTGCCTATTCACGCCCTCCCTCCTTTCCCCAGTCTGTTCAATTAGTTTGGAGATAAATAGCATCTCCTCCTCAGAATAAGATAGGGGACCTGTTATAACCTATCTGAGACCTTCCCAAGTTTCCCAGTCCATTAGGAAAGCAATACAGTATTAGCAGGGTGCCTAGTACTGAGCTTTTGCATAAGAGGCACTAAATAAATATTTGTTTAATTGAACTGAATAGTCTAAGAGGCCACAGCCTAGCAGAGGCATGAGGAACCAGGGGGGCCTGTTTGGATTCTACCACTGATGAACATGGCTAATTTATCCAAGACATTTTGTCTCCTGATAACTGGCTTTCCTAGACTGTCAAATAGTTCGTTGAGCAACCAGTCTGGTTCAAACTAAGGAAAATGTTCAACTAAATGACTAAAAAGGTGGGAGGGGGTATTGACTCTCAAAAGATGACTTAAACTGACAATCACTGTGTTTCACCTCTATTTTCACAAGTGGTCACTTTGTATTTTCTTAAAAACTCCTGCTGGGCTTCCCTGGTGGCACAGTGGTTGAGAGTCCGCCTGCCGTTGCAGGGGACACGGGTTCGTGCCCCGGTCCGGGAAGATCCCACATGCCGCAGAGCGGCTGGGCCCGTGAGCCATGGCCGCTGAGCCTGCGCGTCCGGAGTCTGTGCTCCGCGACGGGAGAGGCCACAACAGTGAGAAGCCCGCATACCGCAAAAAAAAAAAACCCAAAAAACAACAAAACAAAACAAGAGCTCCTGCTGTGTGGTTGTTTTCTGATCCACTGTGTTGAACCAGTTTCCAAGTCTAGTTGGTGTAGCATGAGTGGTCTCCTGGCTGGAGAATGCTTCTTCCAAACCTCTCTGCTTTGCTCACATTGCTCAATCCAGGTCAGCATGAGGGCCTGGTGGAGTACCCAGGCTCCCCTTCTAGTGAGTGGCTTTTTCCAGCCAGCCACAAATTACAAGTTAATTGCTCTAGTCTCAATAAAACTAGCTAATTCAACCCCTTATTTTAAAGTTAAAAATCTTAGTGTAAACAGCCTTAAATTAACTACAATTTGTAAATATTGCCCAAATTGTTGGGTCTTTCCAAAGTCATTCTGAAAACAATAGTGATGTTGTACAAATTACAAAAAGATGACATCTTTGTTTTAAAAAATATGGGGAGGGCTTCCCTGGTGGCGCAGTGGTTGAGAGTCCGCCTGCCGATGCAGGGGACATGGGTTCGTGCCCCCGTCTGGGAAGATCCCACATGCCGCAGAGCGGCTGGACCCGTGAGCCATGGCCACTGAGCCTGCGCGTCCGGAGCCTGTGCTCCGCAACGGGAGAGGCCACAACGGTGAGAAGTCTGCTACTGCAAAAAAAAAAAAGGGGGGGGGAAATCTGGGTGTGGTGAATTAAAAAAGAAAACTCAAGACACTATGGCCTGGAGGGAAGGACTTATTTTGGAGTTAAAAAAAAACAAGATCAGAGGATTGGTTCATCTTCCTAGTAGGATCGTAAAGTACCACACCTTAAACATCATTCAAAAGTACCTGGCTTTTATTTACTTATCTTTAAAAGTCACAGAATAGACCTTCCAGGAAGGAGACATGGATTTGTTTTTCCCTACTCCCTGGAAACCACAGGGAACCACCAGCACATCAAGGGTCAAAATTCAAACTATTTATATCAATAAACTAAACAAAGAGTTTTAGTATTAGAAACATCACAGGGGGCAGATTTCTAAAGAAGCTCGTACTATATATTTCTTTTAAATCGTTCCTTGGTTTCAGCAACCCTGCCTTTGAAATAGCTCATATTGATCCTCTCCTCTCCCTATTGCCCTAATCCAGGTTCCCATCAACTCTTTTCTAGATTATGACAATCACCTCTAAAGAGTCTCCCTGCTTCCAGGCTTGTTCCTGCATCCATCTTTCTTCTACAAGGATGTCACAAATCAAAATATAAAGTGCAAAACCAAACAAAGGTAAAAACAATGAATATATGTATATGTATAACTGAATCACTTTGCTGTACACCTGAAACTAACAACATTGTAAATCAACTGTACGCCAGTAAAATAAAACCAAAAAGCAGAACAACAAAAAAACCAAACAAAGCTAAGTGATATATTGTTTAGGGATCTATACATAGGAGGTGAAGTAATTCTTCAAAAAAACAAGGGAATAATGAACACCAAGTATAGGGTAGTGGTAATCTCTTAGGAGAGGCAAGGAGATGACACAGGAAAGAAGTGTACAAGTAGAGCAATGGAGCTGGAAATGTTTTAGTTCTTAAGTTGGATAAAAATGTTTTACTTCTTCTATCGGATGACGAGTTCACAAGTATCCATTCTACTATTCTGATTCATAATTTATGTATGTGATATATATTCTTTTTAAAGAATATTTAATAATTAAATATTATTAAATATTTAATAAAATATAAAAATATTTAATAATTAAATATTACATAATAAACTATTTTAAGTAAGGTGAGTTAGAGTCATTTAAAGGAAAGTATTAAGTGAACATTGGTACAGATATTATGCATTATATATGGTGATAATGTGAAAGTGGTAGGAACATGACCAAAATTTAGGAAATATAGGCCTATGGAAAAAAAATCCATATTTCTTAACAGATCATAAAAAGGGCAGTCTGGCTCAAGTGTACTTTTCCAGCAATTTCCTCTCACTGCCTCCCTCCCAAATGTACCAAACAAACCATAATCTTTCATGTTTTGGGGCCCTTGCACGTGCTGTTTCCTCCTCTTGAACTCTTCACCTACCTCTCTCCGCTTGATGAATTCCTACCCATTCTGAAAGACCCAGCTTAGATGTTACCTTCCCCACAGCCTCCAGGCAGAGTTATTTCCCCTTTACCTTTCCAGAGTGTTCTGTTACCCATCCTCTGTTATTGCACTCATAAATTGTAGGCTTGTTTGTTGTTTACCAATCTCTCCATCTAAACGATAAGTTCCTTGAGGCCAAAACTTACTCAACTTTGCACCTTCAGTACCCAGGGCAGTGCACAGCATCCAGAAGGTGTTACTCCATAAGTAACTGAGGACTGATCTCAACAAAGAGCCAGAAGTATATCAGTAAGCCTTCCCCTGCTTGAGTTGCACTGTGACCTCCACCTCACTTAGACAGTCAAAGAATATAGCAATTTGAAGACTAATTCTGCAGTCAAAGGGTGGTTAAAGACAAATAAGCCAACACACCGAGGAGAGAAAAGTTTACAGAGGCAGAAAGCCACTGAACCCAGAGTGTTCTCAAAGCAGGAAGCTGCACTAGAGAGGGACTGAGAAACTGTCATTTAAACACACACCGCTACTCTCCATGGGCAGGCAAGCATACAGAAATGACTGGAACCTTTTGTCATTAGCTCACAGAAGCTTCCAGAGCTTCAAAGTTTGAGGGAGACTGACAATGGGGTAGGGGATTGGCAGAGGAATATAACAGACGAAAAGGAGAAGAAACTTGGTCTTACTACCAATTCAGTGAACATCCACCCACCATGGCAACTCAGAATGAAGAGAAGTTGGCATGAGCTGTAGCCACATCAGGACCACTGACCTCTGAAGCAGGCATTCAGAGAACAATGATGCCTGCATTATTAGACTACGATGAATAGAGCTGGGTTTAGGTAAAAACAGTATATTAAGGGCAGCTTGTCTTGAAAGCCTTTCCATTTTCCTTCACCATTCATTCAACAATGATTTACTGAGCACAATTATTTCACAGGCATGGTACAAGGTGCTATAAGATCTTGAAGATGATTAAGATTTAGTCTTTCCTTCAATGAATTCACAGCCTACAGGGGGGCAAATGTGACATCTGTACAAATAATTACAATATAGTTTAGAATTAATAATTATCCTATGTGAAGTATAAACCAAGAAATGTGGAAACACAGAGGAGAGGAAGCTTAAGTCTCAATTTAAAGATACTGACAAGGAAGGAATAACTAAAGGAGGTGACATATCATTTGAATACTGAAGAAGGAGTGGAATTTTAACAGATATGGACAGAATTGAGATGTTCAAGAAGAAAGGAAAATGTGAGCATGGAGTAAATTCTGAGAATCTAGTGTACCCTTTTCATTCTGAAAGAATTAGTCCAGAAATCTTTGAGACTGTCCCAAATAACAAGTACTCCTAAGGCATATAATACCTCTTTATAACACTTAAGAGAATTAGGCCACAAC
The DNA here is from genome assembly GCF_005190385.1 of Monodon monoceros. Taxonomy (NCBI): domain Eukaryota; kingdom Metazoa; phylum Chordata; class Mammalia; order Artiodactyla; family Monodontidae; genus Monodon; species Monodon monoceros. Next base: position 43,064,395 of record NW_021703772.1, read on the forward strand.
AGAGAAAAATAAAGGGCACATACCAGCCCCACAATTGTACACCATAGCCAAAATTATATACTGCTAAATGATGTGAGCTTTCAGCATTGAATGCAATAAGAGATAATACAAATGTGGAATTGGTTTTTTCAACTTATTTTGAAAAGGGCCTTGGGGGTGTGGGATTGGACTAATCATAATTCATGGTCCATGATACTACTCTTCCTTGGCTAGTGCATGAAAACCTTTATTTAATTGCTTGTTAGTTGGGTAGTTATTTTTAATAATGTAACAATTTCTGATTTTGGCAAAAATAACAGGGTAACTGGTACTGGACTTATGCTCCCACTGTAAACAACTAGAAAGTTGAACAAAATATAGGGAAAACCCCCCAAGCTTTCAGATACTGGAAGACAAGCAGTTCAGTTAAGCGATCCCTGAGGAAAGGCAATCAAATAAAATGGTCCTATGCTCACTCTGGCTTTCTACGTGGAGGTACTTTCCAGACCCTACCACAAGGTAGAGGAACCCAAACAGAGTACAGAAGTTGAGTAATGAGTTGAGGAGACAGAAATCAGAAAGACAGCAAAATCCAGACATAGAACAATGCAAAATGACAATTTCCAGCATCCATTTAAAAAATACTAGACATGAGAAGAAACAAGAAAATGTGACCTATGACCAGGAGAAAAGTTGTTGAAAATAGAATAATAATTTCTTGTCAAAAATAACATAAGCCAGAAGATAATATTTCTAACACACTGAAAAGCAAAACATGCTTGAAAGTGCTGAAAGTAAAATGCTGTCAACGTAGAATTCTATATCTACCAGAAATATCTTTCTAAAATGAAGGCTATGGCCATTACGGAGTAACAGGGACTGGGTTTGCCCTCCTGTATTAAACCACTTAAAAAAACAGGCAAAATATATGAGCCAATGATTTTTAGACAGTGAACAATAGTCAGTGCAGGACAATGACCATTGAGAAAGACTAAACAAACCAGGTTAAGTTCTGTGATCACTCCAGAGATTCATTCCAGGCCACATTACAGGCAGGAAAAACTCAGAGTCTGGTGGGATGAGACCTCAAACAATGTGCCCAACATGAACACAAAAATAATGAGGAAAGAAATGGAAGGTATTTTAAAATCAAAATTAAACTGCTAAGACTGAAAACTATAATATATGAAATGAACAATTACTGGATGGGATTAACCGCAGTCTAGGTACTTCAGAAGAAAGCATTAGTTAATTTGAGGACATAGAAGTATCCAAAATAAAATACACACAGAAAAAAAAGACTGAAGAAAAAATTAACAGAGCGTTAATAATCTTTGAGACAATATCAAATTACCTAAAATATATGCAATTGCAATTCCAGAAGCAGATGAGAGACATGGGGGTGACCAAAAAAATTTTTTTGAAGAAATAATGTCTGAAATTTCAGAGGGAAAAAAGAAACATCACATGAGAGAAATAGAACACAGAGACCAAGATGGTAGATTTAAGTCCAACAATGACAATAATAAAAATAATTGGTAAAAACAGTCCAATTAAAAAGCAACACTGTCACACTTGAGAGAAAAACAACCCCCAGCTATTTTCTGTCTGCAAGAAATGCACTTTAAATGTAAAAATATAGACAAGTTAAATTTGACAGTTGAAATAAGATATACCATGCCAACACCAAGCAAAGGAAAGCTGGAATAGAGATATAAATATCAGATGAAGTCCATTTCAGTAAAAGGAATATTATGAGGGATAAGAAAGGAAATTTCACGATAATAAAGGAATCAATTCATTAAGTGAACATAAAAATTCTAAATGAATATGAAACTAAAAAAAGGGCTTTGAATATAAAATGCAAAAACTGACAGAACTAAAAGAAATAGACAAATCTATAATTTTTCAATACTGCACTCTCAATAATTGATAGAAATGACAGGCAGACACAAAATCAGGGAGAACACAGAAGATCTGAACTGCACCGTTAAACAAGTTGCTCTAGTCAATAATTATAGAACAGGGCCTTCCCTGGTGGTGCAGTGGTTGAGAATCTGCCTGCTAATGCAGGGGACACAGGTTCAAGCCCTGGTCTGGGAGGATCCCACATGCCGCAGAGCAACTAGGCCCATGAGCCACAACTACTGAGCCTGCGCGTCTGGAGCCTGTGCTCCGCAACAAGAGAGGCCGCGATAGTGAGAGGCCCGCGCACCGCGATGAAGAGTGGTCCCCGCTTGCCACAACTAGAGAAAGCCCTTGCACGGAAACGAAGACCCAACACAGCAAAAATAAATTAATTAATTAATAAACTCCTACCCCCAACATCCTCTAAAAAAAGTAATAGTCTCCTCAGCTGTAAACCAGGGACAATACAAAAAATAAAAAATAAAAAAATAATTATAGAACAACTCATATTCACTAAGCCATGAGATATCTATCCTACCATACAGAAATTACCCTTATCAAGAAAAAAAGAGAAACGACATTACTACTGATCCTACAGACATTCAAATGATAATAAAAGAATATTATGAATAATTTTATGCAAATACATTTCAAAACTAAAATGAAATAGGAACATTCGTTGAAAGACACAACAACCAAAGCTCACTTAAGAATAAATAGATAACCTGAATGGCCCTATATCTAATTAAAAATTGAATTTGTAGTTAAGAATGTTCTCACAAAGAAAATTCCAAGCCCAGATGACTTCTCTGGTGAATTCTACAAAGATTTAAGGAAGAAATAATGCCAATTCTACACAAACTCTTCCAGAAATCCCAGGTGTGAAAATTCTTTCCAACTCATTCCATAAAGTTATAAGGAAAAAAAAAGAAAAAAAAGACGAACATTCCTCAAGAAACAAATGCAAAAATTTTTTAAATATTAGCAAAACAAATCCAACCATAGTTCAACCATATATAAAAAGGATAACATGTCATGAATAAGTAGAGTTTATCCCAGGCCAAAGGAACAATACAAATGGAAAAGTATGTATCCTACACCACATACAAAAATCATCTCAAGATGAATTAAGGGTTTAAATACAAAAAAGAAAACTTTAAAATTCATGGTAGAAAATAAAAGAAAATGATTTAGACCTCAAACAGGGAAAGATTTCTTGTATAAGACATTTTCTTAAAAAGCATCTGCTACAAACATTGATAAATTATATTAAAATTAGTATATATTATTCATCAAAAGATATCTTCAAGAAAATGAAGAGTAAAGTAAAATGGAGATAAGATATTTGCAATACACATAGAATTAGTCTCAAAAATATAAAAAGAGTTTCTACCAATCAATAAGAAAAAACACATAAAATTAGAAAAAATAACAAAAGAAACCTTAAAACATTTGCCAGGAGCAGAAACACATACAGCCAGTAAACATATGAGGAAATGTTCAGTATCATTAGTAAATAAAACCAAACTCACACTCACTAAGCCATGAGACAGTTTATTATCTTACACAACAAGAAAGTCATGTGTAGTGTGGGCCTCAGGCAGACCACACACAAGTTCAACTTCCCTTCTCTGTGCTCTCCAGGTGCCTCCCTCCTCCTTACTTCTACTCCATCCTTCCCATAAGAAAAGATACTCTTTCTTCCACATGACTCTTTTCAGGAGTAAGAAAATCTTTGTTCCCTTTATATCTTATTGGCCAGGATTGAGTCATTTGCCCCTTCCTGATCAGATTGCTAGAAGGGGAGTGAGAGTACCATGCTTGGTTTAGACTTATGACTCAAGGAGTTGTGGCGTCAACAGCACATCCCCTACACAAGGGACTGCAAAGTGTTATATATGGCTGTAGCATAGCACAAACAGAATGAGGTAGTGAATGACAATAGTTGAGGCACTGGAAGCTAAAGGAGAGAGAGACTGTTTCCAAAAGGACCGTGGTCAAAAGTGTCAAACACTACAGAGAGGTTACTTGAAGGAACTTGTCAAAGTGCCCATTAAAATTACTTTTGGGAGATTACTGGGGCTCTGAGAGGGTAGTTTTAGGCACAATGGGTGAAGTCAGGTTTTAGAGGCTTGAAGACTAAGTGAGAGATGAAGATGGAAAGATCACAAGTGTAGATATTCTTACAAGAAGTAAAATGGTAAACGGGGAGAGACAAGGGGTTGACAGCAACACCCTGGTTACCAAATGCTCTGAGAGAGGAATCACTCAACCTGAGCTGGTCCTAGTTAATAATATGGTATTGCATATTTGAACATTGCTAAGAGTAAATCTTAAAAGTTCTCATCACAAGAAAAAAAAATTTGTAACTGTGTATGGTGACAAATGTTAACTAGACTAATTGTGTTGATCATTTTGTAATGTATACAAAAATTGAATCATTACGTTGTATACCTGAAACAAACAATGCTATGTGTCGATTACACCTTAAGTTTAAAATTCTTTTAAAATATAGAAAATAAATTTTAAAAGAAAGGAAGAAAGAAAAAGACCCCGAAACAACGGACCTCAGGGCAAGAGATCCCTGGAGCCAAGCGGGGCCACAATCTCTTGCTTGACACCATCCTTCCCACCCCCCACCCCCCATTATGGTCCTGCCTGGCTCTGTGACAGCAGAGTTATCCACAGCTTCTAGAACGGAGCCTGGGAGGTACTCGATGATGACTGTTAACTACTTTCTTGGCTTAAAAGTGATTATGGAGACAGAGGGGCTTTCCTATTCCTGTCAGCATGGTCAGGTCCTCATTCGTGGACCAGGTCCAGTTCTGAGAGCCACAGCTGAGAAGAGAAGCAGGGCACATGGCCAGGGCACACAAAGGAGACCATGATTAAAGGGTTGGAAAAGAGAGCCTGTGAGGCAGGTTTTAAGGAACTGGATTTTTTCCTGGAAAAAAAGAGGCTAGAGGATGACTCAATTGTCATCTTAAGTGTCTGAGGGGTAATTATGATGGGAGTGATACCCAGCTCCTCTCCATCCCAAACCCACCCGAGGAGCCATATTTATCCTGTGGCAGGAGGGAGGCAGCCGAACAATACGGAGCATTTCACTTTAGTAAAAAATGACGTTCATAGAAGCCTCCATCTGCCTCAGGCCATCACGAGGGTCAGGCTAGACTTTCTGTCTAAAACTCAAAAAGTAAACTGGGTGACTGCTTGAATTTTTCTCCAACTTTAATTCTTAATGTCCTCCTCTACCATATTCTCTTTTATTTCTGTAGGCTTATCAGAACAAAGTTAGCAAAAGCTTTCTCCAATGAGGAAACATGGTATGAATCACTTAAAATTCTCTTTGGTGGCATCTATCCTTGAAGTAACCACAGTAAAAAATGTATGTATACTCTTTCTAAGCAGACAATTAGAACACAGCTGGGAAATTATTTAAGATTTCTTTTTCCCCTCAAGTTAGTGTCTTACCAGTCAAATTGCTATGGGTATAGTTTGCTCAACAGACTCGAGAATCATTTGGAGGTCTAACTCAAGCACAGGGCTTATAAAAAATATTCCCTAGATCATCCATTCTTAGTTGCTTTTATTTAAAGATAATGGCAGGGGTTTCCCAGGTGGCGCAGCGGGTAAGAGTCCGCCTGCCAATGCAGGGGACACGGGTTCTGGCCCTGGTCCAGGAGGATCCCACATGCCGCGGAGCAACAAAGCCCCAGCGCCACAGCTACTGAAGCCCGCGCGCCTAGAGCCGGTGCTCCGCAACAAGAGAAGGCACGGCAATGAGAAGCCCGCGCACCGCAACGAAGAGTAGCCCCCGTTCACCGCAACTAGAGAAAGCTGGTGTGCAGCAACGAAGACCCAATGCAGCCAAAAATAAAAAAAAAAATTAAAAAAAGAAAAAAAGATAATGGCAGGTTTTCATGTCTCTGCTTCTTGTGAATTCTGTGTCTCTACAGAGGAGCTGGAGGAATTTCTCAGGGTGTCAAAACTACTGAATGACATTTGGTACAATAGATTAGAAAACAGACTCTGGTCAATAAACAGCAGAGTAACAATAGCTACCCTTTGTGTGAGGCTAGTGGGTGCCATGTGCTTTTCCGGTTAATCTGCATAATGGCCCTGTGAGGGCGGTATCAGTATCCTCATCTGACAGACCAGAACACAGACTCAGAGAGACCTGCTCAAGGTCATGTAGCTAGCAAGTGGTGACAGCCAGATTCAAATCCAAGTCTGCCTGACTCCACAGTCTGTTGTTTTCATGCTGCTGCCCTGCTCCTGGTGTAGAAATTTGCTGTTTGGACGGGCTAGCCTCTAACATAGGACCATGCAATTTAAGAGGTTGTTTGGGTCCATCTCCTGATTTCATTATTTTGCTGAGAGAGCTCATTAGCTCCCAAGGTCGATGAAATCAATGGTTGACAGGGACATCGTAATTGAACAGCTTCACCACCTTTCTGCAGTTCCATTTCCCACCCTCTCCATGAAATAATCTGTTGAATTTTTTTTGGCCTGCAACTTTCAAAAACATTTTATTTTTTTATTGAGGTAAAATTGGTATATAACATGGGATAAGTTTTGGGTGTACAACATTATATAATTCGACATCTGTGTACACTACAAAGTGATTACCGCCAAAGGTCAAGTTACCATCCATCACCATACAACTGACCCTGCAACTTAAAGTCTTCAGAGCTATGGCTTCTTAATTCCCATGGGTAAGCACAGTCCTTCCTCAAGATTCTTTAGGTAGTCCTGGCCCTAAAGTAGTGCTCCTTAAGGAGTGGTCCATGGACCTTCTACAATAGCACCTGGGCTATTTGCTAAAAACATAAATTCCTGGGCCTTACCATTGATCTACTGAATCAAAATCTCTGGGGGTAATCTAAATATTTAACAAGTATTTAATCTAAATATTTAACAAATATTTATACATGTTAAAATTTGAGATGTATTGCTCCTAAAGCAATGTGTTTCTTAACCATGGGTACACATTGTAATCACCTGGGGAATTTATGTCTGTATTCCCCTTCCAGAGATTCTGATTTGTCTGGGGTGTGGCCATGGGCAGATTTTTTAAGAGCTCCCCAGGGAATTCTTAGATACAAGCAAGACTGAGAATCACTTTCCTAGTCCTAGAACACTGCTTTGCAAACATAAGCATGCGTCAGGATCACCTGGAGGGCTTGTTAAAGCACAGATTGCCTGGCCCTACCCCTCAGAATTTGATTCAGTAGATCTGGAGTGGGACCTGATAATTTGCATTTTTAACAAATTCCCAGGTGATGCTGTTTCAGGGACCACATATTGGGAGCCACTGGTTTAGAGATTCTTGGATACTAGCACGTATCACTGCTAGATTTTAAATAAGAAAAAATCTCTTTGCTGCTTTGAAATCCTCAGGGACACCTTGTACTTTCCAGTCCTAATTTAAATAATTTTTCATATCTTTGGTTCACCAAGATCAAGTCAGCCTTGTAAATAGAAGAATTACTAACCTATTTTTCCCAGAGGAGATTTAGATATTGGAGGGACTGAAAGCAACATTTACCTGGAATAAATAATTAGATTTCTTAGGCAAATTGCCCCTTGCAAAGCTAGAAGAAAGCTGATGACTGGAGATCCATGAAAGTATAGGTCACTTCCAATATCAAGGTATGTACTAGAGCAATAAAATAGTATGGAAAATCAAACGTTTTGCACAAGCACTTGAATAAATCTTGGCCTTGTCATTATTGGCTCTGTTTGCATTCCTGCTAGCGCTAGAGAAGATGGGTGCAGTAACCAATTCCTTCAGGACTAGGGATCACTAGGGAGAGGCAGGGTCACTTTGAATGGCCTGACGGGCCCTGCACTGTGCAACTCTGGGGCATTGTTCATGTAGACTTTGGTGTGAATCATACCCTCTGCAGTTGTGCTACATGGCACACCTGGGAGAGGGCTACACACTTTCTGGAGTTATAGAAATCTTAGCAATCTCTCCCTTGGAACTGTTATACACATGCCCAGAGGTCAAAGTTCAGTCCACTGCTCCACCCTGACCACACCTGCTTCTCCTGCTTCCAGGCACTGGCTCTGAGTGACCCACCAGGGGAGGGATGGGGAAAACAAGAAATTCCCACGGTATCTGTTCACACACATAGAGAGAGACGTGGGAAACCTAGCTGGGGAAACCTTGAGAGCCCAGGGCAGCACAGAAAGGAGGTCTCTGAGTGAGGCGTAGACCTTGAGCACACAGGGCCTGAGTATATGCCTGTGAACCGCAGATCCTTTTCAGAGCTGTGGATAACAGTTAGATCTTGCCCCTCAGCTAGGTTCCTTTATTTTCCCTACTGCCTCCTACACCCTAGAGCAACCATATTCTATTCAACTCAGTCTGGAGAAGTTCCAGTTCTAAACATTTTTCTCTCAGCCTGGAGGTCTGCCCTGGCTTTAGCTCTAGAAATGTGGTTATTCTAAACTGCAGTCTGAAGGACCATCAGGATGTTGCCCCTCCAACGGCCCACTCAGGCATCTACTCTGGCTCTTTCTAGGACATCTAGCATCACCCATCCCCCTCAAATGGAAGTAGCTTCTGCGGCTGAGGACCTAAGCTAGGAGGTGGGGAGCGAGGCCAATGGGGACAATTCAAGGGAATTGAATCCGATTTGGATTCCTTTTATTTCTTTTTCTTCTCTGATTGCTGTGGCTAAAACTTCCAAAACTATGTTGAATAATAGTGGCGAGAGTGGACATCCTTGTCTTGTTACTGATCTTAGTGGAAGTGGTTTCAGTTTTTCACCATTGAGAACAATGTTGGCTGTGGGTTTGTCATATATGGCCTTTATTATGTAGAGGTAGGTTCCTTCTTTGCCTACTTTCTGGATAGGTATTATCATAAATGGGTGTTGAATTTTGTTGAAACATTTTTCTACATCTATTGAGATTATCGTATGGTTTTTATCCTTCAATTTGTTAAGATGGTGTATCACATTGATTGATTAGCGTATACTGAAGAATCCTTGCATTCCTGGGATAAACCCCACTTGATCATGGTGTATGATCTTTTTAATGTGCTGTTGGATTCTGTTTGCAAGTATTTTGTTGAGGAGTTTTGCATCTATGTTCATCAGTGATATTGGCCTGTAGTCATCATTCTTTGTGACATCTTTGTCTGGTTTTGGTATCAGGGTGATGGTGGCCTCGTAGAGTGAGTTTGGGAGTGTTCCTCCCTCTGCTATATTTTGGAAGAGTTTGAGAAGGATAGGTGTTAGCTCATCTCTAAATTTTGATAGAATTTGCCTGTGAAGCCATCTGGTCCTGGGCTTTTGTTTGTTGGAAGATTTTTAATCACAGTCTCAATTTCAGTGCTTGTAATTGATCTGTTCACATTTTCTCTTTCTTCCTGGTTCAGTTTCAGAAGGTTGTGCATTTCTAAGAATTTGTCCATTTCTTCCAGGTTGTCCATTTTATTGGCATAGAGTTGCTTGTAGTAGTCTCTCATGATCCTCTGTATTTCTGCAGTGTCAGTTATTTCTTCTCCTTTTTCATTTCCAATTCTGTTGATTTGAGTCTTCTCCCTTTTTTTCTTGATGAGTCTGGCTAATGGTTTATCAATTTTGTTTATCTTCTCAAAGAACCAGCTTTTAGTTTATTGATCTTTGCTATTGTTTCCTTCATTTCTTTTTCATTTATTTCTGATCTGATCTTTATCATTTCTTTCCTTCTGCTAACTTTGGGGTTTTTTTCTTCTTCTTTCTCTAATTGCTTTAGGTGTAAGGTTACATTGTTTATTTGAGATGTTTCTTGTTTCTTGAGGTAGGATTTTATAGCTATAAAACTCCCTCTTAAAAAAAAAAAAAAACCTCCCTCTTAGAACTGCTTTTACTGCATCGCAAAAGTTTTGGGCCATCATGTTTTCACTGTCATTTAGTTCTAGGTATTTTTTGATTTCCTCTTTGATTTCTTCAGTGATCTCTTGGTTATATAGTAGCGTATTGTTTAGCCTCCATATGTATTTTTTACAGTTTTTTTTCCTGTAATTGATATCTAGTCTCATAGCATTGTGGTTAGAAAAGATACTTGATACAATATCAATTTTCTTATATTTACCAAGGCTTGATTTGCGACCCAAGACATGATCTATCTTGGAGAATGTTCCATAAGCACTTGAGAAGAAAGTGTATTCTGTTGTTTTTGGATAGAAAGTCCTCTAAATATCAATTAAGTCCATCTTGTTTAATGTATCATTTAAAGCTTATGTTTCCTTATTTATTTTCATTTTGGTTGATCTGTCCATTGGTGAAAGTGGGATGTTAAAGTCTCCTACTATGATTATGTTACTGTCGATTTCCCCTTTTATGGCTGTTAACATTTGCCTTATGTATTGAGGTGCTCCTATGCTGGGCGTATAAATATTTACAATTGTTATATCTTCTTCTTGGATCGATCCCTTGATCATTATGCAGTGTCCTTCTTTGTCTCTTGTAATATTCTTTATTTTAAAGTTTATTTTGTCTGATATGAGAATTGCTACTCCAGCTTTCTTTTGGTTTCCATTTGCATGGAATATCTTTTCCCATCCCCTCACTTTCAGTCTGTATGTGTCTCTAGGTCTGAAGTGGGTCTCTTGTAGACAGCATATATATGGGTCTTGTTTTTGTATCAATTCAGGCAGTCTGTGTCTTTTGGTTGGATCATTTAATCCATTTACATTTAACATAATTATTGATATGTATGTTCCTATTCCCATTTTCTTAATTGTTTTGGGTTTGTTATTGTAGGTCTTTTCCTTCTCTTGTGTGTCCTGCCTAGAGAAGTTCCTGTAGCATTTGTTGTAAAGCTGGTTTCGTGGTGCTGAATTTCCTTAGATTTTGCTTATCTGTAAAGGTTTTAATTTCTCCATCGAATCTGAATGAGATCCTTGCTGGGTAGAATAATCTTGGTTGTACAGTTTTCCCTTTCAACACTTTAAATATGTCCTGCCACTCCCTTCTGGCTTGCAGAGGTTCTGCTGAAAGATCAGCTGTCAACCTTATGGGGATTCCCTTGTATGTTAATTGTTGCTTTTCCCTTGCTGCTTTTAATATTTTTTCTTTGTATTTAATTTTTGATAGTTTGATTAATACATGTTTTGGCATGTTTCTCCTTGGATTTATCCTGTATAGGAATCTCTGCGCTTCCTGGACTTGATTGTCTATTTCCTTTCCCATATTAGGGAAGTTTTCAACTATAATCTCTTCAAATATTTTCTCAGTCCCTTTCTTTTTCTCTTCTTCTTCTGGGACCCCTATAATTCAAATGTTGGTGCATTTAATGTTGTCCCAGAGGTCTCTGAGACTGTCCTCAATTCTTTTCATTATTTTTTCTTTATTCTGCTCTGCAGTAGTTATTTCCAGTACTTTATATTCCAGGTCACTTATCTGTTCTTCTGCCTCAGTTATTCTGCTATTGATTCCTTCTAGATAATTTTTAGTTTCATTTATTGTGTTGTTCATCATTGTTTGTTTGCTCTTTAGTAGTTCTAGGTCCTTGTTAACCGTTTCTTGTATTTTCTCCATTCTGTTTCCAAGATTTTGAATCATCTTTACTATCATTACTCTAAATTCTTTTTCATGTAGACTGCCTGTTCCCTCTTCATTTGTTTGGTCTGGTGGATTTTTACCTTGCTCCTTCATCTGCTGTGTATTTCTCTGTCTTCTCATTTTGCTTAACTTATTGTGTCTTGGGTCTCCTTTTTGCAGGCTGCAGGTTCGTAGTTCCCGTTGTTTTTGGTGTCTGTCCCCAGTGGCTACGGTTGGTTCAGGGGTTGTGTAGGCTTCCTGGTGGAGGGGACTAGTGCCTGTGTTCTGGTGGGTGGGACTGGATCTTGTCTTTCTGGTGGGCAGGGTCACGTCCAGTGGTGTGTTTTGGGGTGTCTGTAAACTTAGTATGATTTTAGGCAGCCTCTCTGCTAGTGGGTGGGGTTGTGTTCTTGTCTTGCTAGTTGTTTGTCACTATTGCTTGCTGGTCATTGAGTGGAGCTGGGTCTTAGCAATGAGCTGGAGATCTCTGGGAGAGCTCTCGCCGATTGATATTACATGGGGCAAGGAAGTCTCTGGTGGTCCAATGTCCTGAACTCGGCTCTCCCACCTCAGAAGCTCAGGCCTGACAGCTGGCTGGAGTACCAAGACCCTGTCAGCCACACAGCTGTTGGAGGATAGCTGCCTTGAATAAGTTTGATCAGGCTTATTCTGCTGTTGGTTACGTCTTATTTTTGAATCTGTGTGCTGGTTACATGGCTATACTTAGTGTCCACTGCTAGCTGGCTGGGAGCTCAGCTTTGCATCCTCATTCCAGGATCCAGGCTGCTGAAGCTGCCACAAAATGGAACATTACCTATATTATGGAACCATTGACCGAAACTGCCCACTTTGGCCAGGCACGATAATAACCACTTGCCTGAGTTATCTCATAACAGGAGGTCGTGATAAAGAATGAGGTTCTGCCACCAAAAAATAACCAGGAGAATTCGGGAGGGGCCGAAAACAGGATTAGTGTCCTTTTAAGCAGAGACACCAGACAGCTTGGCAACTTGCTCCCCCCAGTGCACAGACTGAATAAATGCCACATGAAGACAAGCAAGAAGGAGCTGTCTGCAAGCCAGGAAGAGAGCTCCAGCCAGCAACCAAATTGACTTGAACCTTGATCTTGGACTATTAGCCTCCAAAATTATGAAACAATAAACGTCTGTTGTTCAAGCCACCCAGCCTATGATATTTTGTTATGGCAGCCTGAGCAGACTAAGATACCCATTCTTTCTCTTCTCCCCTCGCTTAACTCAAGTTCCTTCACAGGAGGGCCTGGGTTAGGTCAAGATCCCTCATCTTCATCATTGTGGCTTCTATCACCATTTCCACACTGGATTGTAAGCACCTGAGGGCAGGGACTGACTTGCACTTATTTCCATAACTCCCCAGCATTTAGCAGATTATTCCCCTGCAGTAATACGTGAGAGATCAGGCAGGACGCACAGAGGAGGCAGATGCCTGCAGAAGGTGCAGAAGGAAGGTGCCTAAGCTGTCTTGTTATTTCACCTTTTCCTTTTAGTGGTGTGTCAAGAAAGCGTTTACTCCCATTGTTATGACTGCATGTGAACATATTGAGGCCAGGAATGGCTGAGATGCTGGAGTAAAAACAGAGTGAACCATGGTCATTATGTCAAATGTGGAAGACAGAGAACTGCATCATCTGCCCAGTGCAGGCACCTCTTTCCAGGCTTGGCTGGGAATCGCAGACAGCTTGAGGTGCAGGAGATGGTGTGGGGGGTGGACTTCTAGAAGCACTGGAAATCTTGCGTTGGTGAGTCCTTGGTATATAATTAGGAAGATCTATCCAATCCGTATTAGGGGAGATATTCAAAATATCTGACATCTGGTAGGGCAGTTGTAAACAACCAGTGCAGCTGTATTGGTGCACAGCAGCTGCTCATCAGCCCAGTAGTGAGCTAAACTCTGTTTCCACTTTCCACATTTGCTTCACATACAAAAGTCACATTTGTGGGCACAGCTAGGTCAGGGCAGTTAAAATCCAGCCTGTATAATTCACCAGAAGAGCATGTGTGCTGCCATGAGAGTTACCCAGAGAACTAAGTCACTCAAGGGCACAGGGGCAGGAGACCCCGTTCTAGATCAGACACCCGTCTAGCTCATGCAAATGTTTTTCTTTTTTCTTTTTTAAATATTGATTTTGTTTATTTATTTGTTTGTGCCGGGTCTTGGTTGCGGCAGGTGGGCTCCTTAGTTGCATCATGCGTGGGGGATCTAGTTCCCTGACCAGGGATTGAACCTGGGCCTCCTGCATTGGGAGCACAGAGTCTTAACCACTGTGCCACCAAGGAGGTCCCCATGCAAATGTTTTTAATTTAAACCAAATACCAGGGAACCAAAAATAATGCCCACAGTGATCCTTGCCAAACACAAATATATTAAATGTACAAATTGGCATCCTGTTTTCATGAGTACTTCATCTTCTTCACTGCAAAGTTTCAAATATTGCAAGGAATAGATTTAGAGAGACAAAATGTAGAAAACAAACCAAATATAAGATTTTTCTTATACTCTAGGAATTATGTAATGTGAAAAAGTTATTTCTAGTAGGTCCTGGCATAAATTCCATAAGATGAGAAACAGTGACAAGGGGAGTAGATGTAACCAAATGTTAGGCTCCAGTCTAAACTGTTCAGGCCACATACAATTCCTGCACACACTGGAGGCACATACTTCGAGAGGAAACTCCCACATTTGGAATGCATCTATGCGATATGGCAAAGCAGAATTTCTTGAATTCTAGAAAAGGATTTTATATATAAGTATTCACTTCAGCCACAATAGCACCTCCATTGTTCAAATGCCATTTATGTAATGAATTTAGTTATTCAGAACCCAGCTGGGAATCTGGAAAAATTTCCAGAGGCCTTGTAGTGATTAAGGCATATAAGTCCATGCATTAAATGCCATTCATTTTACTTCCTAGGAGAAACCCACATTATTCAAGACCTCTACACAATTTTCTAAGAGGCTTGGATATTTGGTATTGGAATATGGCAGAGGCTGCTAGTGGTTGGCCCCTGCATCCATTCTTCCATTTCTACTTAGTATCAGAAACTCAAGTTTGTTCAGGGGAAGTCGTGCAGCCAGGTAAAAACTATATTTACAACTATAAAGGTGATAAACTTTTGACCAATGAAAGACAAGCAGAAATGTTGTTTTATAGGCCACCCAGGAAGTATCCCACAAAGTGGGACCCAGCCCTTCTGTCTTCTCACCTTCCAATCTGCTGGCTGCCTTGCTATGATGATTCTAGGAGTCTTCTTGGACTGTGACTATGAGGACTATGGCCTAAAGATGTTGCAGTGGAGAGCTAGAAGGAGACTGGATCCCCAAGAAATTCAAGATGTGTCCTACTCATCTTGGACTGCCTATCTCTGGTTTCTTACACATGAGACAGAAATAAGCTACTATCTTGTTTTAGCTGCTATTACTTTTGTTCTAAATGTTATATGCATCCAAGTTTATTCTAATAAATATGTTCAACATAAATCAAAAGTAATAAATTGGGCTTCCCTGGTGGCACAGTGGTTGAGAGTCCGCCTGCCGATGCAGGGGACACGGGTTCGTGACCCGGTCCGGGAAGATCCCACATGCCGCGGAGCGGCTGGGCCCGTGAGCCATGGCCACTGAGCCTGCGCATCCGGAGCCTGTGCTCCGCAGCGGGAGAGGCCACAACGGTGAGAGGCCCGCGTACCGCAAAAAAAAACCAAAAACAAAAGTAATAAATTATTAGTTTTGTGGTTACTAGAAGCAGATACATGAAACCTGGAAAAAGGGATGTCTGACACCCCTAACAAGACACCAAAAAAAAAAAAAAGAAAAGAAACCCAGAAAACACAAACAACTAAACCTGTAGTAGGTTTTCCTGTAAATACTTTTAAAGTAAAGCATTCTAGTCACACCTATTGAGATAAATTGTCCCAGACCTCTTAGGTAGGCTCCAAGAGTATCAATATGCTACAGAAAATTAAAATCATCTGAATTCATGTGTAATTATGCTTGGAGTCATCAAGAATAAATTATGTTTGGTTTAAGAGATAGGAAACATCATAGAAATATTTTAATTCAAAATACTTTCGTTTTTTTAAAAAAATTTGCTCACAAAAGAGCATGCAAAAAGAACAAGTTTTCTAGAAATTCTGTGATATGGAATAGTACATTTTTCCAGGTTGCAAAATAAATGAGTTTTCACCAGATATGGTTCTGTTGTTTTTAATGTGCTGATTTTATGTAAGAATAATTTTCTCAAAATATCTCTATACTTAAGTATTGTATTCATTTTGTTTGGTCAGCATGCCAACTAGGTATACATTTTTGCCACAAAATAAAAAAGTTAAAAGAAAACTACAAAATAATATCTTGAGCCTTGGAAGCAACAAAATAAATGTTATGCCCTTCCTGCTCTCTTTATTTCCTGGAAAGTTTTAGTTCTTCTGTTCAAATCATGTGAAAATTCTCACCTGAGCAATGCTTTACACAGATGAGTGGAGAAAAAGCCAGCTTTTTCTGGCAAAGATCAGAAGTAGGCCTAAAGGCAATTTGATCTTTAAGCTAAAACCTGATAAATGAGAAACATATTGCAAATGGGAAATCAACTGAGAACTTGCTGGCTATTTGCCATTCTCCAAACAGAGCTAAAGATAACAATGGCATAAACAGTGCAAGCAAAAGGTTAAAGAACAAAAGCATTCGGGCATAAAATCCCTTAGTAGTGCCTTCATTTACATAGAGTAACAGGAACTCTCCCCTCTAATGCTTTACCTTCCAGGAGATAGATGCCCACACCACACGTTCCCTCACAATCCCCAGCTTCCAGGATTTTCAGTTCTTTTACCAATTATTACATTTTTTTCCCCACAAAAGTTTTCAGCACTGTGAAGGCAAAGGCTGTATTGTTCTTATGCAGTTATATCCCTGTTACCTGCCTACATAGAGCCTGGCAGATCATAGGTCCTCATTTAGGTGTTGGATGGATAGATGAATGGATGATGGAGAAAAAGAAATTTGGAGGAAGGTATGATTAGGTCCATAGGCCAGGGACATATTTTAACCAGAAAAAATCCTTAATTCCCACTCCCTCCAACCTATCTTTGACTCTCTGAAAACATAAGGGGCTCCAGAGGAAGAAAGGGAGAGAAAATGTAAAGAGGAAATAGAGGAAAAGGAGACAGTAATGAGAAGCTGACCAAACTGATTTTGTAATATTCATCCCTACACACACACACACACACACACACACACACACACACACACACACGCTTCTAACATACAGAGCTGTTCAACACAGGCCAGACGTTGCCTCAAAAAACGGTTACTTTGGGCTTCCCTGGTGGTGCAGTGGTTGAGAGTCCGCCTGCCGATGCAGGGGACACGGGTTCGTGCCCCGGTCCGGGAAGATCCCACATGCCGCGGAGCGGCTGGGCCCGTGAGCCATGGCCACTGAGCCTGCGCATCCGGAGCCTGTGCTCTGCAACGGGAGAGGCCACAACAGTGAGAGGACCCCGTACCACCAAAAAAAAAAAAAAAAAAAATGTTACTTTGAATATTGTGTTAATTAGATAATGGTCATATGCAAATTTCTGCAACCTCCAAGCCTGACAGTGGGCCCTCAGCGGGGACTTTCCTAGGTGGATGGTACAAGGCCCAGGAGCCACATCTGAGGTGGATGAATTTGCATTTTATGCTTCTTTCCCTCTGGCTCTTTAGTGCTTTGCTTGCTGAGTAATAACAAGCCTAGAGGCTGGACGAGAAAAGCAGGACAAAAAGAGGCCCGCTTTATCCAGAAACTGAATAATACACCTGTAAGAACATAGAGTAAACCATTCCTTAACTAGGAACATAAAGCTCAGCAAAAATATAGCCACAGAAAGAGATGAACAGCAGAATGATGCAATGTACAATAGTCAGGACCAGGGCTTGTGTTTCTGGTCGTCTTCCTGATTCTGCTCTTCTAGGCTCACAGGTGTGCTTCCTTACCTCCATATATTGAACTCAGATGTGGCTGTATGATTGTCTACCGTCAATAAAACATGAAGGCAAGTGATACGGGTCACTTCCAGGTGAAGCACTTAAGACCTGGTGCACGATTCCTCGTGATCTTTTTTCTCCCTGCTGCCATGATGGGTGCCTTCCAAACAAGGGAGCCTCTACCAGCCTAGGTGTCAGAGTGAGGATAATGTAGAACAGGCATCAGCAATCTACAGCCCCTGGGTTGGCTGCCTGCTTTTATAAATAAAGTTTTATTGGAATAAAGCCATATCCATTTGCCTATGTTTTCAAGTTGCAATGGTAGAATCAGATTGTTGAGGCAGAGACTGTATAATATGCAAACCTAAAATGTTTACCAAATGGGCCTCTAAGAAAAAGTATGCCAACTGTTGATATAGAGCACTGTTTCCACAACCCACATACTTGAGAAAGACATGTAGATTGAAAGGAAAGACATGCCTTTGCTATTTTAAACCAACAAAAAGTGGGAATTATTTGTTAGTCATACATAACCCAGGTTATTCTGACACAAAACTCTTAAAAAAAATCACCCAATTTGTGTGTATGTCATTAATAGAAATATATTACTCAAGAAACAGTGAAAACACAGATGTTAAAAACAAACTTATGGTTACCAGGGGGTAGAGGGGGAGGAGGGATAAATTGGGAGATTTGGATTGACACATACACACCACTATATATGAAATAAATAACTAATAATGACCTACTGTAGAGCACAGGGAACTCTACTCAATATTCTGTAATGACCTATATGGAAAAAGAATCTAGAAAGGAGTGGATGTATGTATATGTGTAACTGATTCACTTTGCTGTACAGCAGAAGCTAACATTGTAAATCAACTATACTCCAATAAAAACTTTAAAAAAGTAGTGAAAACAACTAACACAGTACTTGGTGCAGAGTAAGCACTTAGGTAGTAGTTTCTCTTTTCCTGGTTGAACATTCCCCGTGGAAAAGAGACAGAGCACTGCTGTAATCAGGAAGGGACTACTTGTCACTCCCTCAGAACACATTGTCTAAAAGTGGTGGCTTTTCAGCAATTTTTAAAGGAAAGATGTTGACTTGTCAGTTATTAAAATGTTAGAAAACATTAGAAGAGCCAGAGAATGAAAGCAAAGGTGAGTCTGTTGAACACGTTGAAATCAATTGTCAGAACAGGAGGCATGTAAAGAAAGGGGGCAAAGAGTGGCCCCTTTGCATCTGATTGCTCCTGGGATGCTGGAGCCTGGCTACACGTTTGAAGCAGAGGTGAAAAAGCTGAACTGGATACAGCTACTTCAGTAATGGAAATGATTTCCGCCCCCCCACCCCCACCCCCACCCCCCGCACTCTGGAAGAAAGTTTAGGGAATATTTATTGTTTTAAATATCAACACCAACAACGAACACTTTGACAGCTCTTATAATGTTCTAGGCGCTATTCTGAGCACTTGACACATTTTCCCTCTTATACTCATCCTACGAGTTAGGTATCATCATTATCTCCAGTTTAAATAAAAGGGTGAAGCATATAGAAATTAAGTAGCTTTCCCAAGGTCAGCAATTACAAAGAAGTGGAGCTGTCCTTGAACGCAGGCATTCTGGGTCCAGGGCAATGGCTCACAACCGTTTTGCTCTATTGAAGTTCTAAAGTTTACTGCTGGACTTGGGACAGAGTATGAAGGCAAAGACTCATTGCTAGGCTGCTGTGTTCGCTAGGATGCTTTGGCTCTGTGTATCAGAAAACCCAACTCAAACTGCCTTAAGCGACGACGAAATTATCTCGTGTAACAGAAGTCAATAGGAAGGGCAGCTGCAGAGTTGGTCGTCAATGGTTCACCGATATCATGGAGAACCCAGGTTCTCTTTGCCTTTTGATTCTGTTACCCACAGCACTGACTTCACCTAAGGCTCTTTGCCCTTACGGTCAGTGACGGCAACCAGCAGTAAAGGTGCATATGTGCTCCTTTGCTGCCACCCAACAAGAAAGAGACCCTTCCCTCCATTTTCCATTCTTTCTGGGCCAAATTAGGTCACATGTTTATGCCTGGGGTGGGGTAGCAGGGGGGAAAGGTGACCAGGGCAATGCCGATGCTGTTTGGCTTAGAAAAATCGGGGTTCCTGGAATTGGAGAAGGAGTCAACTTCAGTCCTGCTGCACGGCAAAGGGACTTAATACCTGAATAAAATCAGAGTTTAGTTAGGAAGGAATATGGGAGCTGGATGGATGAGCAACTAACCATGTCCAGCGGCAGGTATCAGCTAAAATGCAACCATATCTGCCAACTTGGTTATCTCTGCCACCCTTTCTCTGGGAATCCTTTCACAGAGAGAGTATACTGAAGTGATAAAAACTCATACTCTTGTTGCACCATGAGTCTGAATCTTAATTCTTTTATCTGTTCAAAGATAAGTTGCTTAAATTCTTGAGAGACTGACTGTACAAACAGACAAATATATATTAAAACTATGAATATATAAATATATATATGAATATATGTATAAATATATTTAAATATATATATAAATAGGACTCTGACCCACAACCTGCAGCAACCCACCCAGAAAGCCAGCCTAGTGTGCAGGCCAGGAAGTCAGACTACTACCTCTAGCCATCAGTTCATGAACCCAAACGGTACCCCTGTAACAATAGGCCCCAAACAGTCAGGACTTGATTAATAACTGACACCTTTCATCATTTTTGGCCTCAATTCCAACTCAGGATCAACCAGAGAAAGTCAAATATGCACCCCTAACCAATTACACAGCAATTCCACAATTCTAGTTAGCAGCTTACAGCTTTCTCATGTCAACAGCCTCCAATCAGGATAGACCTGAAGCCTTCCCTTTGTCCACTACAAAGCTTTAATTTGAATTGCATGTTGAAACCATTTTCATGTAGTTAAGAAGCTAAAATGTTAAGGATCTATGACGGAAACATATACTTAGTCCTCATAAATAATATTTCAAACCACAAAATTATAATTCATTACCCCTACTGAAAGGAAGATACAAAGAAATATGATTAAAATATAATGAAGAAGAGGAAATACCAAGGGAGAAAGAGGAAGAGAGAGACAGGCATCTTTTCCCATGTGCATTATGAGACACATGAACAGGGCGGAAGAGGCTCCCAGGGGGAAATAAAAAAGGACAGGATGGTGTAAGTGTCTTACAGAGAAGGAGATGATTTATTCCCTTTATATTAAGAAACAGTAAAGTGTTTGTTTTGTGCACCCATCTGTATTATAGATTATTCTGATTAAAAGGAGTTAAATCTCAGTGAAAGGTGGAGAGAGTGAAGATGAAAGTAACTATGGTTGGGGAGCATTCCAGGTTATAATCAGTTTATCCCTCAAAGACCTCTCCAAGTGATCAAAGAATGTGAACAAGTTCAGGACAAAATCATTTTAATCATACTGATTCAGAGAAAATACTATGAGGCACCTGCATGAGGTAAGATGAGTCAGGGCTAGGTTTCTCAAAGATGATTCATGGGGTACCCTGGATTCATGGTGACCTATTCGCATGAAAACCCCGAGAGACATCCCCACTCAGCCACCTGTCTGGACACTTGAAAAATACATGGACAGCAGGGGGTTAAGGGGAGGAAACACTTCTTTGAAGGTGATAATTATAGCCTCTGGGAAACACTGAGAGCTCAAAGAGATATCCTAAAAATTAGTCTTTGATTATCTGTAACAGAAAGTAGTGGGGAATCAGAGTCCCATCTCCTGTAAGTGATAAAACAATAAAAGACAATAGGGAGGCAGAGAACTGACCACAGTCTTCTGCTGTATGCCTTAAGCAAGATTGATTTATTTATTTTTTTTTAAAGCTCAGGCTTGATGTTTCAACAGTTGCCAGGCAGATTTTTCCTTTGTGAGCCAGGTTCTGCGCTTACTCACTGATTCTGCATTTGGCCCTCTTACACTAATAACCCCACAGAGACCCCTCTTCTTTCACGCACAGTGAAGCAGTAACTCCTCATTCTCTATCTCTCCATGTGAAACAGATGCTGTGTCAAAATGCTGTCGACACCCAGAAATAGATCCACACAAATATACCCAACTGATTTTTGACAAAGGTGAGAAAGCAGTTCAATGGAGATAGGATAGCCTTTCAGTAAATGGTGCTGGAGCAGTTGGACATCATAGGAAAAAGAGAGAAAGAGGGAAAGAGAGAGAAAAGGAGAAAAGGAAAAGGAAGAAATGAGCCTTGACCGAAGTCTCACACATCATAAAAAAATTAACTCAAAATGGACCATAGACTTAAATGTAAAACATAAAAACTACAAAACTTTTAGAAAAAAAAAACAGAGAGAGTCTTTGAGACCTAAGACTAGGAGAGTTTTTAGACTTGGCATCAAAACCATCATCCATAAAAGCAAAAAAAAAAAAAAAACCCACAAAATCGGACCTCATCAAGTTTAAAACTTTTGCTCTATGAGAGCTCACATGAAGAGGATGAAAAGAAAAGTTATAAGCTGGGAGAAAATATTTGCAAATTACCTACATGGTAGAGGATTAATATCTATAATGTGAAGAACTCCCCAAACTCAAGATTTAAAAGAGCAAACAATCCAATTAGAAAAGGGGCAAAACAGACATTAATAGACATTTCACCAAAGAGGATAAACAGATAGAAAATAAGCACTTGAAAAGATGGTCAACTTCGTCAGCCTTTAGGGAAGTGCACAGTGAAACCACAAAGAGATATCACTAAGACATATCAGAATGACTAAAATTTAAATAGTGGCAATACCAAATGTTGGGGAGAATGTGGGGAAATTGGGTAAGTCATACATTGCTGTTGGGAATGTAAAATGATACAACCACTTTGGAACACACTTTGGAAGTTTCTTATAAAACTACATGCAACCATCATATTACTCAGCGATTGCATTCCTAGGGTATTTATTTCAGAAAAATGAAAATATGCAGTCACACCGAAACCTGTACACAAATGTGCACAGCAGCTTTACTTGTAGTAGCCGAAGATAGGAATCAACCCGGGTGTCCTCCAACATGCACATGGTTAAACTGTGGTACATATATAACATGAAATACTGCTCCCCAATGGAAAGGAACAGACTATTGTGATGGCTGCAACGATTTGGACGAATCTCCAGGGATTTATGCTGAGTGAAAACAGCCAATTCCAAAAGGTTACATGGTACATAATTCCATCTATATAACATTTCTGAAATGATGAAACTTTGGAAATGGAGAACAGATTAGTGGTTGCCAGAGATGAGAAACTGGGGAGGTGGCACGAGAGGTGCGTATAATGATAAAAGGGCAACAACATAAGGGATACTTTTGGTGCTGGGACTGTTCAGTATCTCGACTATGGTGGTCACAGACCTACACAGCTGGTAAACTCATATGGAACTTGATACAGAAGTGTGCCTGCACCTACAGGAACACATGCAAATGAGCACAAGTAGAACTGGGAAAATCTCAATAAGATCAGTAGATTGTGTCAATGTCCATATCCTGGTTGTGACATTATACTATAGTTTAGCAAAATGTTACCACTGGGGGGAACTGGGTAAAGTGTACAAAGGATCCCTCTGCCCTGTTCCTTACAACTGCGAACTTATAATTATCTCAACTAAAAAAAATGTATGTATACGTATTACGCTGTTGATGGAGTAACAACCAAAGTAACAACACGTGTCAGAAAACTAAACTAGGCCCTTTTGCAGGTAATTCTGACCATTCTAGATGTTTGTACGTTTACTCTCAGGCTGTGCCCATATCATACCCAAAGTTTTGGTTTTTAAGTTTAATTTTTATCATAAAGGTAATATTGAACTGTAGAAAAGAAAGAAATAGACATAAAAGGAAAATAAAATAAAAATCACTCTAATCCCACCACCCAACAATAACATGAGATTTGGCTTTTTAAATAGGCCATAATATAATTTTTAGTTTTTATCATTTTAGTATTATGATTAATGCTCTCATAAATATCTGAGGCTTTCTTAAAATATATATATTTAAAAAAAATTATCTTATTAAAGATACCATTACTATACATAAAAATAAGATCAAGAGATTGTATGTCAATATCCCAGTTATGATATTATACTACAGTTTTGCCTTTGTACACACATGTACAAGATAGTTTATCTACTCCAGTACAGTGATCATGAACATTCCTGCTGCTCATTTTGGAGATAACTCTGCATCCGTGTTCATATAGGAGGTCAGGACCCTCAATGCGTGCCTGGAGAGAACATCTCTTGCTGGTGCTGTTACCCGACTGCTCTACTAAGGTGTTGGGCTGCACCCCGTGCGCAGGCCTGCAAGCGCTGTAATTGTCCAGCCTCAAGACCAAAGAAAGAGCCTGGAGACAGCAACAGAGACATCAGTGACTTACTGGGCAGGGCATCCTACATGTATGAAGCGAAGGATCCTGGAGCAACACCCGCCATGTGTGGTATGCAGCAGGCAGGACATGGCAGCAGTCCTCACTACTCCGGGGAGAAGGAAGCTACCGTTAATAGGGGGAATTGATGTCAGTTGGGCTCATCAGTTACCAGGGAAACCAGTGGCTGGGGCTGGGGTCGGGGGAGAGCATGTAGGCAGTTACTAATTAAGCCTTATAATTAAGAGCTTGGATAGACATGTGAGTGAAGTGGGGCTTGTCCAGCAGGGATGTACAGAGAGCAAAAGAATAGCCATCTTGAATGGCCTGACCATATGCTCCACCCCTACATACCCTGCATGACCCTTAGCGTCCTGGTCCACCCCTCTTCCGGGATATCCCTGGAGCCAGATATGTAGAGGGGCACCGCAACCAATTACCACGAATGCAATACAGATGGCAGCAGCTGAAGAGTATTAGGAGTAAGACACCTAGTAGACTAAAGATAGTAATTCACCAAGAGGTGGGCAAACTTTGGAGCCAGATGCTTATCGGGTCAAGTTTTCATGGAAATCCAGAGGAGGATAACAACAGCATCTTGCTGGAGATCCAGCAGTCAGACTTTTTCCACAGGTGAGACCACCACTGTCACCCAGTCTGCAAACAGATTCCTTCCCCTCAGACTAGGGATGAAACGTAAGATGTTTAACAGGCACAGTACAGGTAAGTTCATGACCGTTAAGCAGCATACAAGCAGTAACAGCATTCTGAGATAATACCAGCCCTGCACGTGGTTTTTGTCCTGGCCTGCAGTTCCATACCCTCTGTCCACACTCAGTCCCCACAGCCAGTACTGGACACTGGAGAGACAGTGGAGAAAAATGGAAAATAGGGTTAACATATTGGTGCATTTCTCCAGTAGGGGGCCTGGATTAATTACCCTAGTAGTCTCAGGTGGGGCCGGGTAGAAGACAGGTGAAATCTGTACATCGTTTTTTTAAATTCTATTCCCCAAGGGGGGGGTGGCAAACCCAAACCACCAGGGACTTACCTTACCAGGGCCATTTTGTAGTGTGTTCACCTGGGGTAGATCCTGTGAGGAGAGCAAAAGTGAGTTTTCATCCTAACTGACAGTTGGCAATGGTCCTTTGGTGGTCAGCAGTTGAACTCAAATTGTGTTGACTAGTTGCCTCTGGATTAACTTGGTGTAAGCACTGGGATGATTGCTCCTGGGATGTTTGGTTATAGTTTGCAGGGCTTGAGCTAGCCTCCTGGTCCACGTGTTGAGACAGTGGTCTCCCACCTCAGTCGTTCGCAGCCTGGCAGCAGTCAAGTTGTAAGGCAGGTGGAAATGCCAGTGTATGTTATTTTTATTGGCCCATTCCTGAACTTCATGGTCCTTGGTCGCTCTCCATGTCCATGGGAGGCCCGTATGTCGCACACAGCTGTTCCAGACCCCGAGCAGCGGTTTTCTGTGTTGCTTGACGACTCAGGTAAGCCTTTTGTAATGTCTTCCACCTGTTGTAACACATCACAGACTGCATACAGCTGCTGTTCCATCATACTCTTGTTGCTCTGCCCCCTCCAGAGCTGGGACCGGAAGACCATGGGTACTCTTTTATTGTTTTGCCATTACCACTGGCCCCAACCAATCCGTCTGGGTAACTAGCCACGTCCAATTAACATGCCTGTCCCTAAGTTAATGTCCCTGAAGCCTGTGTCTGTAATTCTTTAGGGGTGGTGGGCTGGGGGTATGCCCACCCTTGTCTTACCCAACCAGAAAACATCCAAGTATTTAATAATCCAGGTCCTTGCGTTCTGTCTGTATTCACCAGCCACACCCCGTGCAGTCAAATGAGCCATGAGCGTGGGGCTGCTACTTTTAAACTGGAGAGAGGCTCTGAGGTTTACAGGATATCATCCATGCAGCAGAAGAGAAAGACATCCCTCATGGTGGTCAGCTGCCACAGGGCCCCACATGCTAGTGGATGGCCACCTCAGGATTACCTCCTGAAACTTTCCATTCCCGTCCTTATTTCCCAACATCTCCATGCTCACGGAGTTTCCTCAGCCTCCTGGCTGGCTCACCAGTTGTTGGGCTGGCTGCACCCTCACAGGCCTGCAAGCCTTGTAGTTGTCCAGCCTCAAAACTGAAGAAAGAGCCTGAGACAGCAACAGAGACATCAATGGCTTATTGGACAGAGGATCCTACACGTCTGAAACAATGGATTCTGGAGTGACACTGTACCATGTATAGTGGGTGGGTGGCAGGCAGGACGTAGCAACAATCTTCACTACTCAGGGGAGGAAGAGGCCACCATTTACAGGGGTAATTGATGTCAGATAGGCTCATCAGTTACCAGGGAAACCAGCGGCTGGGGCAGGGGGTGGGGGGCCAGCATGTAGGCAGTTACTGATTAAGCCCTGTAATTAAGAGCTTGGATGCTCGTGTGAGTGAAGCAGGGGCTGGTTGAGCAGAGGATGTACAGAGAGCAAGAGAACAGCCATCTTGAGTGGCCTGACCATACATAAGGGTATACATTCAAGGAGGGGCAGAAAGTCCTCCAATATCTATCAAAGACTAGGAGATTGCCCCTCCTGGATTTCTGTGGGCTTTACTGTACCTCCCAGGTCTGAGAGGCATGTACATGCAACAAGCTTCCTTCATATAAAAAGAAAAGGAGAAAAAGCAAAACAAACAGACAACCAAAAATCACACTTCTAGAGAGTCCAGTTCTGCGGCCCTGGCTTAGTCTCCATGAGTAGGTGAAAATCTGATTTTTTGGCTCTACTTGTGCAAGCCTGGAATGGATTCTCCTAGGCAGCAGGTAATAGACCCTGACATTTCAGAAAGCCTCCAAAGTAGAATTCACTGGAATGAATACCCTGCATAATTCAGGAAACAACCAAAGAAGTGCATGACTATATATTTCCAAGTCTTCGTCATCACAGTGCCACAGAAGGGCAGTAACCTTTCTTAAGCTAAAAGGGGTAAAATAGGAAACTCTACAGGCACAAAAGTGTGCTATTACTTCCATTCCAGGAGAGGTTTCCAGCATCAGAGTAGCACCTGGCAGTCCCTGGAAGCGAGCATCCTTTCTGTGGTGGAAACACTAGTTGAAATGCTTTACTTGCACTGCTGATGTGACAGTCTTGCCTGGAAACTACCTATGCTTTTTCTCACACTTCACTGAATTGCATTTAATCTGTATTTTTCTTGTTGTATTTCAATGTATCTTTCTGTGCTGGAAAGGGATATAAGGAGAAGAGCTGACAGATTGAATAGATGCTGTTTCCCCCCCCGCCCCCGCCCCGTCTATAGCTGTCTTCTCATTCAGGGCTTGATTCCCTGGGGAATCAGAAGTGAAATTTTGGCTTGGCAAAAAGCCTCTGAAAGCAGTGCCAGGGCACACCGTAGTTGGCATCCACCTGTGGAAACTCAAGCCAGCTCCTCAGTTCCCTCCCACAGCACTGGGGCAGATATTCAAGCAAATTGATGCCAGGCTAATTTAAGACATGATGGGAAACTGATTTCAGCAAAGCCAGAATGACTTTTTTAAAATTTTCTCCGACAGGAGATAAAAACAAGAAGTTCCCTAGGATATTATTTGGAACATAAAGTGAAAGAAGATTAGAACATCGTCCCTGTGTAGCTTCTGTAGCTCCAGAAATGGGAGCTGTCAGAAGGTAGAGTTCAGGTCTTTACATTGTCAGCGCACATGTCAAGAGGGCAAGAATCTCCAGATGTCACTGAAGTCAATGTGTCCACCAAGGGCAGAGCGAGCAGGTTGGCTAGAAATGAGGCTATTTTCAAGGAACAAGGGGTTTCTGCTCTAGGTGCACATTGAACTTTAAGACAGCTACGAATGCTGCTTCAATAGCTGTGCTGAAATGGGCACAGACTGTTATGTCTCCACTTCGGCATGAACATAGAACAGAGGAAGAAGACCTCCCAGCCAATCCTCGAGAGTTGTTAACATAGATTTAGAATTCAAGGGAGCCAATAACTCCACATGACACACTCACCTTTGTTTGTTGCACTTCCTTCTCTGTATTACACTCTATTTCATATCCGAAGACGAGGTGTTGCTTCTGGAAACATAGATCCTTCTAACACCCACTGTGATTCACCAACAAGCCAGGCTAGTGTTGTTTAAAGACTTTTTTTTCCAAAACCAACAACAGCACTTCAAAATTACATAACATCTTTCCTTCAGTGTTCTTACAGCAGCTCTTAGACATCACCTCACTAAACCGACACCTTCAAAAGACTTTGATAAAGGCAAGAGTGGGTGCCAGCTAACCCCCCGCCCCCCGCCCTACACCTGCCTTATCCGTGTGATATTGCGGAATGAGGCCTGCGCTGGAGGGAGGTGGTCTCGCTTCTCCACTTACTGTTTGGCTTGAGAGGGTCACCTAAGCTTTGTAAAGCTCACGCATCTCATCCGAAAAATACGGAGGCTGAACAAAATGATGTGCACGCTTTCCAGTCCTGTGAGCCTATGAAATTCTGACATGGGGAAAGGTTCTCATGACGAGAGGTAGAGCGCCAACTTGCCATGCAGTTAAGTGGGCTTAACTTTAACATCAGGCTTTATTTCCTTGAAGGGAAAGTGAATATACTAGGCCCAGTTTCTGTGCCACCCAGATCCACACATCCTCACCTATTCAATAAAACCTGGCTTTGGCCATTAGCCTTCTTTCCTAACTAGGAAGGGCCTGACTGCAGCCCATCCATTGCTGCAGTCGTAAGGCCTGGCCGCTGTTGCTGGAGCTGTCACCACAGACGGAAAACCTTCAACAGACGTGACCAGCTAAGGAGAACAGACGACTGTGACCACGCGCTGCCTGGGTTGGGCCTTCAGAAGCTCCGGGGTCTTCCTGGAGGGGGTGATGAAACAACTCCGATGTGGCAGGAAATTGACATAATGGGGTGAATTCTGACCAATGGGAGACAAGAAATGAGAGGCCACCTGCACATAAACTCCTTGCCTTTTTCCCCCCAACAGACTGTTCCAAATGCAGTTATTTTCATATTGTCCCTCTGGGGATGTCCTTATTTTATTTATTTACTTTGTGTGTGGCCGTCGGGTCTTAGTTGCAGCATGCGGGCTCTTCATTGTGGCGCGCGGACTTCTCTCTAGTTGCAGCGCGTGGGCTCTGTAGTCAGAAGTTGTGGTGCATGGGCTTAGTTGCCCCGAGGCACGTGGGATCTTAGTTCCCCAACCAGAGATTGAATCCTCGTCCCCTGCATTGGAAGGCGGATTCTTAACCACTGGACCACCGGGGAAGTCCTGGGATGTCTTTTTAAGACTGAGAAGCTAATGTGTTTGTGGCGAAACTCTGGCTAGCTAGGTCATGCACTTCCTTGTGTTTGTTCTTCCTCATTCCCGTCCTCATTTCTCTTTGCCTGCTGCGATGCCACCCTACAGTTAAGTGTTAGCACAGAAAATTTTGCCTCAGGTTGTGTTTTCTGAGAACCTAGGCAAATACAGTGGTATAGGGAGTGCCCTTAGAAGTCAGACATTCAGGATAGAAGTGTGGATCCCCATTTGTGGTGGTAAACTGAAAGCCCCTAATCCCTGGCATGCAGTGAAGTCATGTCCCTGGCATGCAGCCCCTAATCCCTGGCATGCAGGTGATAAAATATTCACCTGGGTTTAGTTGGTATGTGGTATAGGTGGAAGGCAAGATATTGGTGTGTCAAGTGGCTGCTGTACCTTGACATGAAGGGGAAGTGATAATTACCAGAACTGTCTTATGGAGTAGCTGCGTTTGATGGCTTTGGAAGATTTACAAAATGGAATAACAGGCTCAGGAAAGCTAATTGCCCACTTACAGCATGCTGTGAGAGCCAGAGGGTCTCTATGGAAGCTTTTAAAATCCTCTTGTCTCCTACAGCTGCAAGGCAGACGAGGAAGAAAATCATGTCCAGGATTGCATGTTATAGGGTAGCAAACTTTCAAAGTAGACAAAATGCACAGCCCAACGTGCTCCTATGTCAAAGTGAGGGTCTGGAGAGGAAGAGTAATAACCTGAGACCTAGAATGGGGACATTTGAGTGAACAAGCCTGATCATCGTGAATGTCCAAATGTCCCTGCCCCTCCTTCCTGCCTGGGAGAAATGGCCCCTTCTCCCTCCCCAGAGGAGAAAAACTTCTACTCGTGCTGAACAATGTAAGGATCTCATCTGAAGTCTTGTTCTGCTCAAGATCTGCCCCATTGCCTTCAGGTTGATAATCACGGTAACATCTCAGAACAGCCTGGCCACGGAGGGTGCTTTGGTCCACAGGGATTGCTGGTGATGGGTAATGGATCATGACCATCCTAGGAGTGAGAAGGATAGACAGACAGCCAGAACTCTCTCGCTTTAGCTACCAGATCTCTATAAAGAAGGCCCAGTTTCAAAAGTGGCCCAGAGGCAAAAGGGATGTGCAACCAGTCCAGGCTGCAGTGAGGGCCTCTCTGCCACTTGAGCCATGTGACTCACCTGGCTGGAAGGTTCTAAATGTATCTGTGGGTGAGAATGCCGTGTAGAATCTCTGAAAAGTCTCATTAGAAGAATCATAGCACAGACCCTCATGATTCTGGAGCACAGTTTCATCTTTTGTGGCAGAGAACAACTCCCTATTTGGAAAAATAACATGATGTTCATCCCAAATAACAATGTAGACCTCATCATGGAACACCAAGTGACTGTGAAACACAGCTGCTCATCATGAGCTGAGCGCTATCGGATCCACCAAATCACAGGGCCGGGTGGAGACGACAGCAATGCACGACACAATAGAAGAGGTACATTCAGGATTAGACTAAAGTCAGTCCAGGACACCTGAGTAAATTACGGAGGCAGGGGGCCTGGGCTCGTTTTCCCTAACTCTGTTGTACTAGTACCTGTCCTTCAATCTACATCTATGGCATCATCAGGGGTTCCCTATGGCAACTGTCAGAGGGAGAAAGGACTTGCGCCTGGTCACAAAAGGGATAGTGTAATATGTTGGTTCCAGCCAGGGGTGAGCTGCTGCTCAAAATTGACCCTGAAGGAAAGTGGCTAAGAGAAATCCTTCCACTGGGCAGAGTTAAGGGCAATACATTGGTTATCCATTTCATATTGAAGGAGAAGTGGCCTGAGGAAAGGATGTATACCGACTCCTGAGCAGTGGGAAGTGATTTGATTGAATGGCCAGTACTTAGACGGAACAAGACACGAGACAAGGATGTCTACCAAAGCTGCACGTACACAGACTAATGGGAGTGAACAAAACACACGCAGATCTGTTATCACATACTAATACGTACCAGAGAACAGCAATCTCGTACCAAGCTCTCAACAAACAATGTTAGTCAGCTCCTTACTGAGGCATCCAGTGCTTATGCAATGGGGCCATGAAACCAATGTGGCAAGAAGGGAAACTAAGCATGGATCAAAAACACATGGACTCCCTCTCAAGAAGGCTGAGGCTAGCTCCTGTCGCTACTGAATTCCCTACTTGCCAGGATCAGAGACTAACACTGAGCCTTTGATATGGCCTCAGTCTTGGAAAGACCTGCCAGCCAGCTGGTGGCAGGTCAATTACAGCAGACCCCTTCTACCTTAAAGAGAGCAGTGATTCATACTTGCCTAAATTGATACTTTGGAGATGGATTTGCCCTCCCTGCCCACAGTACCTGTGCCGACACCACCATCTAAGGACCCACATAGCGCCAAATCTACTAACTTTATACATGTGACCTTTCCTCAGAGTAAAGGACTAATTTTATAACAAAGGAAGTGCAACAACAGGCTCATGACTGTATAGTTCACTAGTCTTAAAATGCATTCTATCACTCAGAAGCAGCTAGCTTGATAGAAGAGTGGAATGGCCTTTGGAAATCTCAGCTAAGGTACCAGAAAAGGGACAACACCTTGTAGGGTTGGGGTGCTGTCCTTCATGGTGTGATTGATTAGATAGCTAGTAGATGTCCTATATGGTATAGCGTTGGACCTGTTCCACCATAACTCCAAGTGACCCACCTGCAGAATTTGAGCTTCTCGTGCCCACAGACTCGGTCTCTGCTAAATTAAGGTGTTCTGCCTCCCCGGGTGGGAACTCTTGGGCCTGGGGTTCCACTGAACTGAGGGCTAAAACTACCACCTGACCTCTTTGGGCTTCACATGCCAGTGAACCTGTAGGCAAAAAAGAGAGTTACGATACTGGCAGGCATGATTGGTGATGATTCCCTTGAAGAGAGAGGGTTGCTGGTACAGAGAGGAATATGTCTAGAACCCAGGGGATTCACTGGTACTTCTCTTGGCTCATCTGTGTCCAATAATATCTATTAAAGGGCAATGCATCAAAAATAATTTGATAAGAATAAGGCAACTAAGGGCTGAAACACTTCAGAAATGAAGGTCTGTGTCACCATACCAGGCAAGCAACCAAACCAGACCAAAATGTTGGTCAAGGGTAAGGAAAATCTAGAAAGGGTGGTCAGGGGATGAATGATGAGTGTCGGTGCTGCCCAGGGATTGGCTGCAGCAGCAAGGGCTGTAGCTTGGTTTGTTAACCTTCTTTAAGCCTTTTAAGAGATTACAACTGACCAAAGGACTGGATTGCATTCCCGCTTTCAGGAAAAGAAAGAACTTCTTATTACCATAAGGATAATACAGTCAGGATATCAGGTTGGAGTAGCCCAAGGGAGGGGTCATGTCTGTGAAGGGACAACTACCAAGTTGGCAGCATCATACACACCCTCAGACTCTGTCGTGATGCTTCTCATCATCAAGGGAAGAATCAAGGTGTTTCTGTGAAACCAGTCCAAACAGTAAGTCTTGATAAAGGGAAGCACTGGGATGGGGGAGGGGACGAGGTCAGGGCAGGAGTGATTCAAGAGCCAGTTCTTGATTCCAACACTGGTTCTTGGAACAGCAAGAAGAGCCGGCACATGCTGCCCCTGAGGGTACGAATTGGCTACAAATCTAAAGTGTGCTTGATGTTCAGCAAGGCTGAGGCTTGCCCAGCAATTTTCCACAAAGAAATGCAGAGTCATCAAGGGATGTGCAACCAGTCCAGGCTGCAGTGAGGGCTTCTCTGCCAGTTGGGCCATGTGACTCACCTGGCTGGAAGGTTCTAAATGTATCTGTGGGTGAGAACAGACCTCCTGTCAACTGGATCAGCCACCTCAGAACCAAGGTGTGGAATGAAGAAAATGAGAAGACTTTTGCACGTTTTGTTTGTGTTAAATAAAACCTCAAATGGTGTGTGTGTGTGTGTTTACGTACACAACACATATACAACAGCAGTAGAGGGTAAAAGGAAGAAAACTTAAACTTCTCAGAAAAACCCACGAAAGCAATCTGGGGAGATTCCGAGAGGAGCATAGATACATATCAGTTTGTTTAAATCTGAATTGAAGAGGAAGAGAAAAGAAGACTAGGACTTTGTCATTGAACTCTCTACACTGATAATCACTGGATTGAGGTTCAGGTGACCATGAAATGGGCTGTACTTGAGACTCAGAAAGTAAAGACAATGAACCTAAAGAATCAAAAAAATCCAGTCTATGTGACAAGTCAATACTCAATGAACTAAATTGGGCATCTATAAAGGATCTCCCTACCCACTGCCCCCATAGTTTCTGCTCACGTAGTAAATTAGTTTTGTATTCAAATTACACAAGAATGTGATGAACTATAGGAAGACTCAATAAATATTTATGGAATGAAAAATAGTTACTGCAGAATTCTAAGGCAATGCTAGAAAATCCCTCTAAATTTCTAAGGCCCAAACAAACAACTTTATCGGGATATTAGTCTCTAGTGAAGACTTTTTTTATTATTCCTGGTAATTGTAAAACTGATTATTTGGAAGGAAGGACTTAAATTGTGTATTAGCAGTATAATAGGGTTCTTCGAGAAACAGAACCAATAGGATGTGTGTGCACGTGTGTGTGTGTGTGTGTATGTGTGTGTGTGTGTGAGAGAGAGAGACAGAGACACAGAGACAGACACAGAGAGCAAGAGACAGAGACAGAGACACACAGAGAGACACACACAGAGAGACACACAGAGAGACACACAGAGAGACACACAGAGAGAGAGAAACAGATGCACACAGAGAGAGAGAGAGACACAGAGAGAGAGAGAGAGAGAGAGATTCATTTTAAGGAACTGGCTCACACAACTTGTATCTCTGTGGAGATACAAGTCCAAGATCTTCAGGGTAGGCTGGCAGGCTGGAGACTCAGGGAAGAGTAGCAATTGAGTTCAAATGCAGTCTGCTGGCAGAATTCAATCTTCGTCAGAGGACATCTGTCTTCTTTTTATTAAATCCTTCAACTGATTGGATGAGGCCCACCCACTGTCTGGAGGGTAGTCTACATCACTCAAAGTCTACTGATTTAAATGTTAATCTTATCTAAAAAATACCTTCACGAAATAATGTTTGACCAAATACCTGGGTACCATGACCTAACCAAGTGGACATATAAAATTAACCATTACAAGCAGTAAGTGAATATTCAAGCATATTTAATTGGATTATAAAGTTGTTTCTTTGCACTGAGACAATGAGTGTATTAGCTGAGTTTGCAACATCAGTGCTTTGACTTGGTTGTTAAGTAGTACGTTTAAAATACATGAAAGTGATTCGTGCTCTGTGAACTCCAAGGCATTGGGTCCTAAGTGTGGCCAGTTAACACCCTAAACTTTTGTGATGTGTTGGGTTGTGGTAAGGTGACCAATTCGTTTTGGTTTTCCTGGGACTCCCCTGGCTTTAGTACCAAAAATCCCACTTCCTCAGAGACTCTTCCCTCCCAGCAAACCAGGCCACTGGTCACCATAGTGTGCTGTGCTAAAACCTTCCTTGCTCCCCAAGAGCAGCAGGGATTTAAGGGTGGTTTGTACTGACAATAAAATAATTTATGTTTGGACAGGTGTGGATTACTTCATGATGCTTTCTGCCTCTGCCTTGGAGAGAATCCTAAAACAAGCAAAGAGAACCCGAGATGGGGCATTATCCCTGGGTGACTTTATCATTTGATATGACTAATTGGGAATTTTACCAAGAGCAGTTTTGGCAATCTCACATCCAAAATAAGGTACATCCCCACTGTTTGCTTCCGTGGCCCCGAGGACCAAAGTCAGGACCTCCGTCAGGAGGCAGCTGCCCTGGTGGTGGGCATTAAACCAGGTCTGTGACTGGTTCTGCCCTCCTCTAGGACATAGGAGCACCCATGACAGCACAGGAGTGGGTCCACCGGTGGCCAGGGCCCCCTCATGGCCACAGCATTCCACCTTGGCAAAGATACACCTCTGTCACCTACACATGGCGTTTGTCTATTTCCTGGATTCATTTGCTTGAGCGGTATGTAGACAAATGTTTAGGATTCTAAAAATTATTTGGGGCCATAGACTAGAACCATAGAGTTCCTGAGGTTTTTTTGTTTTTTGTTTTTTTTTTTTGCGGTACACGGGCCTCTCACTGTTGTGGTCTCTCCCGTTGTGGCCTCTCCCGTTGCGGAGCACAGGCTCTGGACGCGCAGGCTCAGCGGCCATGGCTCACGGGTCCAGCCGCTCCACGGCATGTGAGATCTTCCCGGACCGGGGCACGAACCCGTGTCCCCTGCATCGGCAGGCGGACTCTCAACCACTGCGCCACCAGGGAAGCCCAGAGTTCCTGCGTTTTGGGAAAATGGTTGAGAGGAGAGGCCAGAGGATGCTGACACCTGGTCAACCTCCCACCTCCAAGACACACCCTGAGATACTCCCCTTTCATTTACTTTACATTCTGGGCATCCACACCAGGTTCTGTTTAATTAAAATATTCTTTTTATTGCTAAAACGTTTGAAAACAAAAATATAGGATACAAAATATTTAACATTTACCTCTACAGATATGATTATGAATACTTGAAAGCACTTGAGTGCCGAAATGACCCCAATATCTTAAGCCACATAAATTTTTTTTCTTTTTTTTTCATTTCCAAATATAGCATTCCCCCACCCTCCTGCCTTTTTTAAAAAGATGTTAAGACTGAGAACTTGAATGATTAGGTTCAAAATCTAGCGCATTTTCTACCTTTCTTACTGTGGCCAGTAAACTTAAGCTATGTGAGCCTCTGTTTCCTTGTGTATAACATGAGTATAATAATGCTGACTTTCTGGGTTCTGTGAGGGTTAAATGAAATAATGCACATAAAGTGCCTGGCATGTAGTTGCTTAATAAATGGTAACTACTGTTCTAATAAACTGGCCACGAAACTTCACGACCAAGCCTCTGCATACCTCTCCAGTCTCACCTCTCACCATCCCCTTACAGTTCACCTTATTCTGGCTTGAACATCCTTTCAAGTTCTGGCAGACGCTTAAATCACTTTCCGAATAAAGAAATTAAAGAGTTTTCTTATTTGGGAAAGGGTGGCAGAAGACGCCTAAAGTGTGAATTCATCATGCCATCCTGCCCCCAAATCTCCTTCTGTGCTTTGAATATACTATTCTCATCTGCCTGTGGTCCTGTTTCTCATCTTCTTCACCAGACTAATCATTAATGCTCCCCCAAGGTTCAGCTCAGGTGTCACCTCGCCAAGAAGCTTTCCCCTTACTCCTCCCATCTAGATTAGAGGCAGCCTCCTCTGCAATCTACCATGGAACCCATGAGAAGGCCCTATAAATGTATGCTTTAACATTTTAGCCCTCACAAGACTATTGTAGCAAACACATCTCATGGTGCCTGTATGACCATAGCCTGTTGTAAGAGGATCTCACTACTCAGATCCCTGGGGTGGTCATGTTTTGTGCACCCTGCTCCTCTCCACCCTATCTTTCCCCTCCTCAGATGAAACTGTACTAATTAGGAGCACCCGGCCCAAGGTCTTCACCATGAACTACAACGTGTGACTTGTCACCTGTGGCAGTAGTTTCAGTCCTATTTGTGCATCAATATCACCACTGGAATTTTTTGTGTTTTTTTTTGGCGGTACGCGGGCCTCTCACTGTTGTGGCCTCTCCTGTTGCAGAGCACAGGCTCCGGGCGCGCAGGCTCAGCGGCCATGGCTCACGGGCCCAGCCGCTCCGCGGCATGTGGGATCCTCCCAGACCGGGGCACAAACCTGCGTGCCCTGCATCGGCAGGCAGACTCCCAACCACCGCGCCACCAGGGAAGCCCCATCACCACTGGAATTTTAAAACAAATACACATGCTGTGCTTTCCATCCCCAAAGATCCTGAGTCAGTAGGTCCAGGATGGGCCCACGCATGGATATTTTTTAAAAGCCCTCAGTTGATTCTGAGAGGCATCCAGGATAAATGACTCTCTCAACTAGCACAGAAAGAAGACCTTGCCTAATTAGATCTTACTGGAAATTTGAATAAAGAAACATGGAAGGAATTTTATAATGAGCTTGGAATGGAAAGGGACAGAATTTCATGGGATTGAACAAGGGTTATGGAAAGTCAAAGGCACTCATCATATGAGGTGACCGGGAGCAGAGCATATGTGGATGGTGAAGTTGGTCCTTAGAGAGAGGACAATGGAGCTGATGTGTAGGCGGAAGCTAACCAAGCGAGAGAGCAAGAGACACAGAGACGGAGCGTCACAGAGAAAAACAGAAAGGACAGAGGCAGAGAAAGAGAATAAGAGAGAGAAACAGGCAGAGAGAGAGAAAGAGAGAGAGAGAGGGAGAAAGAGAAACCTCTTTTAGAACTGCCACCATTAACCTAGTTCCCCAAACTAGAAACCTCTATGAACTTCTCCCTCCTCAGCCACATCCAGTCTTGTCATTTCCATCTCGAAAAATGTGTTTGAAATGTGGCTTTTTCTTTTCTCTTATCCTGCCGTCACTACCTTAGTCCCAGCCTCCATCAGCACTTGCTAAGACTAAGGGCAAAAACCTCTCATCTCGCCTCTCCCTCTGGAATCCTCCTACCCCAGTCTATCCCCAACTCTGTTGCTAATCACACCACCTCATCTTCTGGTTTATGAGACGACAGGCCTTCCTGATCTGGTCCAACCTGCTTTGCCTCACCTGCAACATCTACTCCCTCCAGATCTCACAGCTGCCTGGGCCCTCGCCCTTGTAAACGCAGTTCCCTTGGCCCTCTCTTTTGTTTCTGGCAAGCTTCTACTCAGCCTTCAAAACCTAGCTCAAAATTCGCCTCAGTGTTGCCTTTCACCTTCTCCAGGCAGTGTTAGCTTGTTCGAAAGCTCCTCCCTTCCCCATTAGCCCGTGAGCTCCTCAAAGAGAAGGGCTCTTTTGTTTGTCTCCGATTTCCCAGAAGGCACTTGTGAGGTGTTATCACTGTGTCTGGGGGATTGTAGTAATCAGCGAGCAGTAATTTGAGAGGCAGGGCATTGCTGTGTGCAGAGGCAGCTGTGTGTATGATTCTATGCCCCCAGACTCTGCTCCTGCATTGCAATGTCTTGTATTCACCTGCATTTACATACACAGATCCTCTGGATGCTCCAAAGAGACTTTCCCCAAAGTTTCTGGAGATGACAGTTCTGGGAAGCAAAGA
The DNA here is from genome assembly GCF_005190385.1 of Monodon monoceros. Taxonomy (NCBI): domain Eukaryota; kingdom Metazoa; phylum Chordata; class Mammalia; order Artiodactyla; family Monodontidae; genus Monodon; species Monodon monoceros. Next base: position 43,102,707 of record NW_021703772.1, read on the forward strand.
AAAGCAGCTGGGGAGAAGAAGCCATTTGTCCATGTGGGTATTTGGACTACCTAGATGTACAAAAGAACAATTTCTTTCCTTTTTATTTTGAATCCTAAGAAAGCGCCCCAATAGGAAGACTTAATCTTGAAAAGGGAGAAGATGGAAATGTGAATTAACTCATTCTCCATGACCTGAACCACTTAAAACCTCTAACTAAGCTTGGGGGGGCAGAAATATGAGTTCAATCAATGTTGAAACAATCATTCTGATGTGGAAATGTACATGCAAAGAGCAATTGCTTTTCTTTTTTTTTTTTAATATTTATTTATTCATTTATTTTGGCTGCACCGGGTCTTAGTTGCAGCACGTGGGATCTCCGCTGCAGCATGCGGGCCTCTTAGTTGTGGCATGCATGTGGGATCTAGTTCCCCATCCAGGGATCAAACCCTGGCCCCTGCATTGGGAGCACAGCGTCTTACCCATTGGACCACCAGGGAAGTCCCTCAAAGAGCTATTCTGACCAGCTTTTATTTTTTTATACTTTTTTCCCTTTGACAGTGATGGCAAAAGGAACAAGACGTTTGTTCACTAGAGGAAGCTCAGTAACATGTATCAGGGCAATTAACTTGAAATTCTCTAGTGGCTAAGCATGGTTCAGGGGACTACTGAATGTCAATTCAAGGCCTCTCATGAATCCTGTTTGCTTCCATTGGCTGAAAAAATACTTTAAAATCTTGAATTATGTGCTAAACATTTTCATTTTGGTCATGACTCCCACTTGAGTCACTTGGTATTAGATGGAAAATGAGTAGGAAGGGACAGATCTCTGCCAACTGGAAGGATAGAGGCTAGTCTGGGCAGAGCATTTCGTAGGATGCAGATTTGAGCGTAAGCCAACTATTTTTAAAATCCTCATTCTTGTAAGCTAGTGCATGACCTCCATAAGGGCAAGGGGATTCTAGAGGTACATATTTGCCATCTGAAGTGGCCTGTGCAATTCATCTAGAAACCTGCATCACTGAGAACTCGAAATTAATCATAGTGATGAACAAGGAGAACAAGCTGGGGCAGAGAGGTCAGTTTCATTTGATAAGAATGGAACGCGTGGTCTAGCTGGGAATGTGCTGACATTCATTACATTCAGGAAAATTCTCCACAGCCTCTCCCTCTGGAGAGGATTCCTGGGAAAGAGAAGGGCTCCCTGTGAAGCTATAAAAAAGAGAACCCCTAAAAACCCTGGCTTTTGATGGTGTCCAGAATCAGGGTGACCCTAATACCATCAGATGCCATTCTTTTTGGTCCTGCAAGGGAAAACATCTTTCCATTCACACCTGGTGGGGTTCCTGTGTTTGTCCGAAGCATGTTAGAAGCAGAATGCCTAGTTAGTAACCAAGCACCAGCTGGAGCTGTTTTCTACCCAAATGGATGGTTTTTATCTTGAAGCTCCCTGTTCCATTGTTCTTCAGAGCTGTGAAGGGCTTGTAACTTAGCTAACCGCATCTCCCACTTTGTCCTGGGAAACCAAACGCAGATCTGGCTTAAACTTCAAGCAGGCCAGAGGCAAATTTTATTGAGTTTTGTTGCTGTTATTCGTTTTTGAAAGAGGCAGCAGTGGGAATGGCATTTGAAGTTTGCTTTCAGTGTTTGGGGAAATAGGCACCTATCACTGTAAAAGACATTTTCTTCAAAATGTGAAAGAACTCCTCACTGTTTCAGCTTAGCTCTTGAAATTGAAGTGTTTAGGGAGAAGTGGATATCTGGTAATAGATGATGATGAAGAACTTAAGGGGGTGAGAGAAGATATGAAAAGTCATCGAATACAATTCCTTGCTTTAATAAGACCACAATCTGTAATTTTCTTTTGAAGTGATGCAGCCTGGAAATAGGTATTACAGATGAGTCTAGGTCCTTGTACTTCTCTGCTTCTATGTCTTGGAACTGTCATTCACAAATTCTACTCTGCCGTCTCTGAAGATGACTTTTGAATCTGCGTGTGCAGAGGAATCGGCATCAAACAGAGCTGGGTTAAAATCTCAACTTGGCCACTTTACTGCTGTTTGACCTTGCATAAATTACTTGACCACTGTGACTCTCCTGGAGTCTAATACAAGTTGTTATCTCACCTGGCTTTAACCTATTACAGTTCATTATTCAGTATTGGTTCTCCTCACCTATAATAATAATAACTATCTTGCAGGGATGATTTTTAAGACTAAATGAGATAATACTATTTCCCCTACTTGGGTAATGCACACAACTCCTTTTAAGTAAAAAATTGTGTGAAATTCAGTATTTACGAAATTATTTTTATCATAAGGTTACTTAAGTCTTGGTGCTGAGTTGTGAATAGTGTCATAGATGCCCATACTTGAGTGGGCTTATGGAGCCACACCCCTCTAAAATCCACTGAGAAATCTTCAACAGAGGGGTTATATGTTAACTGCATCTTATAAAAAGATCACTTTGGCAACAATTTTGAGGATGGCTTGGAGTGGCTGAGAAGTCAGGCGAGGCCAGCTGGGCCCTAGAAATACTCCAAACTCATAAGCCTGACATTCAAAACACCACAGCTCTTTCACTGCTCGCTAGCTTTACCCACTTCTGTTTGCCAGTATGAAGCGTCTGCTCCTTCCCCAAACTCACTGTGTTTTCCTGTCTACTTGGCCTTTACTGACACCTTTCTCATCACTTACAACATCTCCCAGTCCTTATCAAGGGACTTGACTTATCTTCTCCACTCAGTCTTCCTTAGTTTGTTCAAATGACCTAATATGAATCACAGGTCACCTTGTATTGAGGTATTTATGTTCAATACTATGATTTGTCTCTTTCAGCTATTGGGATCAAATTTGATGGCAGAGATGAGTCTTTTACAGGTTGGTGTCTCACTTGGCTTTAACCTATTACAGGTCATTGTTCAGTGTTGGTTCTCAGTAACTTACTGAATTAATAATGAATAAATAAACCACCCACTGACTCATCTTGTAGAGACATCTGTATATAGGTATAAGAAAATTATTTAGTAAATGCCTAAAATCTATTCAAACTGGATGTTTTACATTAAGTTCATAAGTGAAAAGTGAGAGTTCATTTAAGACATAGAAGCTTGTCAGAGATTTTTAAATGAAGCTTATTTAATGAGCTATTTTACAAAAGAACATGTACAATAATGGAAAGCCACAGAAAGTGGGAGTGATGTAGAAACATGCTTTCGAGAAAAACATTTTACTAATTTACAAGGAAAGTAAAAATAGAAGCAAACAGTGAAAAGACTGAAATAATCTTTTTTCCATATGTTTTGTTTTATGTTTCTTTTACTTCTGACCATGACAAAAACAAAGTTGCAGATAAAACAGCACTTTTTGTTGGTAAGAGCAGGGCACTGGTTTGCAATACATAGAAACTATAAAACAGTAAGAAAAAAAGTCAGAAATCTAGGATCTATAGACAAGGCTGGAATGATACTCTACACCGTAAGTTTAAAAAGTCAAAATGAAGCAAAGTCATAATTTAAAAAGCTGTTTTAAGAACTGTTTTTTTGAATTCTTGTCCTCGTTTACACCAAATCTTAAAAGTACTTAAAGACTTAGTTACACCTTAATTGTTATTCTTGGCCACTTTACAATTACTTTGATAATTTTTTAAATAGAAAAGTCAGTACTGATTAGATCATAATCAAAATGCTCCCCAATGCAGCTGTTCCCATTGGGGAAAAACTTAACGAGCTGTTCATAATTTTTATTTTCTTTACACCTCATAAGGTGCCTTGCAAAAACAAGGCATTTAATAAGTGTTTGGTGAATGAGTGAATGAATGAATGAATAAATGAATGAAGGATGAATAAATAAATAGTACTGCACAAAGCAGTCATCCACTGACAGCTCTTTGAATGATGGGCAAAGTGTCTCAAAGGAACAAAACCGTCCTCGTTGGTCTGTGGTTGGAAATTCAGTTTTTTAAGGAACAGAAAAAGGCACAACATCTTAGATTAGCTCAACTCCCTTGGTTTTATACCCTGGTACAAAGTATGTCCCTAGCTGTGGTCTCCAACCCGCCTTACTCCCACCTGGAGACCCAGCCTTGTCATGTTACCTATTATTTGTCAATAGATTAAAATACTAGATTGGTCTGGGGAAAATGTAGTTCATGTAAAGTCAGTATCTTATTCTAGTCACATTATTCAGTGTGGCAATTTTTTCCCTTGCTATAAAAGTTGAGCTTACAGGTCTTTAATTTTTAGAACTAAACCTTTTTCCCTTTTATTACACAATCGTTTTATGTTGGCTCTTTTCCCAGTGTGCGGTCACTTCCTCAGTCCTCCATGAAATGTTAAAGCATAACAGATGTAACTCGGCAAAACTTCAACCAATTCAGCGTGTTCACTGTGAAGTAAGTCATACTCCCTGTAAGTTTGAAGACAGCTTCTTTATAAACAATCTACCATCAGTCTCTTGTTCTCTTTCTGGGGCTCTCTGTCCTTATTTCTAGTCCATAGTGTGGTACTATTTTGATATTCTATCAATCACATTGCTTCTAATAGAAATTCAACTCCAAGTTGCTTAAGGGAATAAAAGGAGTATTCATTTCCTAGGTTAGCCAGGAAGTCCAAAGGTCCAGGGCTTTAGATACAACTAGATCCAGAGACATATGTTGGCTTTTTTGAATAACACTTTCCATAGACAGGAGAGGAGGCCACTGAGAGTTCCAGGCTTACATGGTCCTTACCATTCATGATCCTGAAGAGAGAGAGTCAGAAAGATTGAGTGCCCTGACTGGCCATCCTGGGTCCCACCATGAGTCTGAAAACATGGGTGATTCTGAGGAATAAAGCATTGCTGGCTTGAGATTACTGCGTTCTTCACAACAAAGACCAAATTGGAGTAGGAATCTGACAGCCAGTCTGGATAGACCTAGCCTCCCACTTCCAGATATTATAAAATGCACTTTGAGAATTTGAATTAGCCATATATGTATTCAATATTTGATTGTAAGAAGAAAATACACTCAGGAACAAGATAGACTCTCCAGTTCATAAAAAGAGCAAAGCCTAGGGATGAGAAATCAAGCATTTCAGCTGTGCTATTGAATAAATTCAATCAGGTGAATAAATAAGCCTGAAACAATGGCCCTTTCTGAGCCAGAGTTTACACAATACGGTACACAGCAAAGGTGAAAGCCTCTCCAGACTGCAAGGGCCCTCGAGGACTTTTCCCCTCGTTGGCCTTGTCCTGTAAAGGTGTCCTCTGCAGTAACCTGACCTTGAGTTTTGCGCAGGCATCATTTACAAGAGTTAATTACATTTCACCAGATACCATTTACTCCGCTGGTTATCTCCAAAGAAAAGAGCAGGACTGTGTTGGAAGCTCCCATTTAAGGAATTAAGTAGAGCATGAGCACAGCCAACTAAAACAGATTTGGTGCTCTGTCAGTATTGCCAGAGAAGACAGCACAACGAAGTCAGTGTAGCTCTTACTACTTGGCCCTTTGCCTTAAATAAAGTGTTAGATTCCCTATCTGGGGATTCTGCCCTTGGCTGGAAAGATGGGTTGCCTGGATGATCTAATCATTTTTTCTCCTTTTGCCAACCACTGTATGTAATCCATTGTTATCATTATTAAGCAACACAGAGAGGCTTTCTCTGGGAATGGCATAGGAAGTTAGAAATACAAACACAGGGAATACAGCCTTCCCCTATGATGTCAGCTTCTGTTTTAGTTTAAATATTTTTTAGAGGATCTCCCAGTTAAGCCAGACGTCTTGTTTACAATGGGGCAGTATTACAGAGTGTGAGAGAGAGGACAATACACTTATAGTACAAGTTACCACTATGCAATCATGTCAGAGTTTCATGTTACATCTGGTTAACTGGCTGCTGCCGATACGGCCAAACATGACAAGCTTCTCTGCCCTGAATCTACGGACTGAATGCCATCTAAAAGGAAGTTTGAGTAGCTAGCTAGCTCTTTGGTACATTACCAGGGATCTTAGTATTTATGAGAATGAACATTATTTTCATTAATTAATCTTTGATGTCATAGCAACACTTGATAAAGATGACTACCACCCAAATTTCCCTGTGGATTTTTCTGCCCCTTGTAGCAAATGAGGAAGTGAATGCAGAGGCCTTGCCTTTATATGACAAGTGAATTGGATTATTAGGGAAAGTTCTCTGGAAAAACCAGTGAACCAACAAATAAGCAGTAGTGGCTCTAGAATTTCCATAAAGAGAGAACTTAAAAGTAGCACCTTTTCTGGAAAGGACAGCCGAAGAATTTGTCTTAAAGGTGAATTTGCATAGCAAGTACACCATATTTACTTAGATAACGTGTTCTTTGGTGGGTGACGTGGTGAATGTTATGGAAAGGCAAGAGATTCCTGATCTCTTGGCAGTACTGCTCTGGGTAAATTTGAAAAACCCAAGTAAATAAAGTGCAAACAATGATTTTTATCTAAATTGACCAAATTCCTGGCTCAGATCTCACCTAGGCATGAACCTGACAGTGTCACCATTCAGGTATTCAGGTAAAGCCAAGCCAAGAAAAAAGCCCCACCATTCGTTGACCTAAGTGTTATTGTTCACATCACCGCTGCTCCCCTACACATCCATCCTGGTGTAAAGTACTATCCAATACACTTGCCGTAGAGCAAGTTGGTGGGTCTAGTTTATCAATTCTGTAAACCCTGTGATGTCTCAGGGACAAGGCCGTTATTCAGTCACAGATGACAAAAGCCTAGAGAATAATACTTGTCTCGTTTAAATGTGAAAGGAACTGTTATAGATAAATTCAGAAGAAGCCTCCATCTTTAGTCGCTCTGTGAGTTGGTTTCCCTGTGAGAATAGTGCCCTCTGGTGTTTCTTTAATGTTCAAGCCTTCAAATTGGCTAGGGAAGAGAAAACCTTTACAACTTGACCAACTGGAAAGATTTAGGTAATAGGATTGGCTGTCCTTAAAATAGCACTTTTCCATTAAAGACTGTGTTCTTAATTGTGCCTCAGACTCCCCACCTCCCTTGTTCTAAAATAACATAAAACTAGGAAGGAACTCGGTAGTTGACACAGACAGATCAACGCAGGCAGTAGCCAAACAGACAAGATATACATTTATTGCAGCTCAGCAGCGGTGATTTGCAAAGTCAAACGTTTCTTAAGAGAAAAAAGATAGCAATCCTTCATTTTTAAGATTTAGTTCATTATTTTCACACCCAGAGTAGCTACAGATGGAGGTTCACCTTCCGTGGAGACATCTAATTTAGTTTCCTTTAGTTTAGATTGGTTTTGGACGGCACAGCCGTTGGTAATTTCTACATATAGAAGAAAAAAAAATGCTATTCCCTTCTCGTGACAGTTTTTCAGAAATCAGATATTTGTTACAGGTGGTTATTTGCTTTAGAGAATTTTTTTTTCTTTCTTTTTTTGCTTGTAGCAAGGAATTCCAAGCTGGTGAAGATGGGATACAGGTTTTTTTCTACAAAGATTTGTTATAACAACTCTCATAATCTCCAGATCTCCAGAGAGGGATACTAGTCTGAAACTTGGGGGGCGAAACTAAATACAGAACTATAGATCCAACCAGTTAAGTCTGCATCTGGTTGCTTCTATCTATTTTTCCGGACGCGCAGGCTCAGCGGCCATGGCCGCTCCGCGGCATGTGGCACCTTCCCGGACCGGGGCACGAACCCATGTACCCTACATTGGCAGGCAGATTCTTAACCACTGGGCCAACAGGGAAGTCCCGTTTCCTCCGTTTGTTTTCTTGTGTGTGTGGTACGCGGGCCTCTCACTGCTGCGGCCTCTCCCATTGCGGAGCACAGGCTCCGGACGCGCAGGCCCAGCGGCCATGGCTCACGGGCCCAGCCGCTCCACGGAATGTGGGATCTTCTCGACCTGGGGCACGAACCCGTGTCCCCTGCGTCGGCAGGCGGACCCTCAACCACTGCGCCACCAGGGAAAGCCGCTTCAATCTTTTAAGATCAAGCTGATGAATGAGAGGGGAGAGAAAGGAGCTGTTTGGGTTCATGTCTTCCAAAATACTCACATTCATCCATCTTGCCAAACTGGGTAGTATTTGCCTTGGTTCTCCTCTTCCTCCCTCTTCCCTTTCTCTTTCTTTTTGGGAGAACCCCCAGGAGGTAATATAACTGTGTGTAGAATGATCAGGGCTTGGAAATACGGCTTTAAAACTGAGAAGGCACGCTAGTAGCATTCACGCCTGCAGGTGTGTGTTATTTGGTTAGAACAGTGTAAGTCCACACCGTGTATTGTGAGGTGTACCTGTGTGTGCAGGGGGCGGGCTTACACTTTTTTGAATTATGCCAACAGTTGAAATGCAAGAGATTTTTCCTTAAAAATCCGGATTTGCAGCTTCTCCTGAAAGACTTTCCAGAGAAAAAAGATTTTCAGGTATATGTTAGAAAGGTTCTTCACAAGCCCATTATCTTCCTGGCCCAGGAGGCCTTTGAGTTCACAGCACCGGATTTATGGTGGCCATTCCTTTTTTTTTTAATTGAAGTACATTGATTTACAATGTTGTGTTAATTTCTGCTGTACAACAAAGTGATTCAGTTATACGTATATATACATTCTTTTTAAAAATTCTTTTCCATTGCAGTTTCTCACAGGATATTGATTATAGTTCCCTGTGCTATACAGTAGGGCTCTGTTTATCCATTCTATATGTAATGGTTTGCATCTACTAACCCCAAATCGCCAATCCATCTCTCTCCCACCTGCAGGGCCATTCTTCATTGGTTGCCTTTCTGTTAATATACAGACCACTGGGGCTTGTGTTGAACTCCTGAAGGGTCCTATCAAAATATTCACCCACAGCCCCATCAGCTCCATCTCACTAAACTACTCTGTTCCCTCCAACCATAATACGAAATTTCATGCTTTCCCTTTGCACAGCCCAGGAAAGAAATGCTCATGGTTCAGAGACGACACACCTTCAAACATCTCCACCTACCTCTCCCCATAGTGGCTCTCACACTGAACCATCTCGGTCAGATGTCCGGAGGTAATTATACTGTGACTACTTAGAAGGAAGGTACCAAAGCTCCCACCTGGAGCCTCAGATGCCCACAACAACCTTAAAATTAGAAAAAGCATCCTTTCCTCTGACTAGATGAGCCCCAGCACTGAGACTCATACCTTGGAAATTAAAACAGTGTAGATTTCAGTCCTCACCTATCCTCCCACCCGGTTCCCCTTGTGCAGTGAACAAACTGAACAACTATTCTCAGAGGCCCTGGTACCAGCTAACTTTGTTTATGATGGCTCTTCCATAGCGTCTTTTTGTTCAGGTTATTTTCTCTGTTGTCCAGAAGGATACCAATCTAAGTCCTGCATCAGCGTCTTACATCTTCAGGCAGGCTGAGCATCACTGTCCCTCCCAGGCCTGAATACAGTTCTGTCATCCTTCACTTTTTCTTGCTAACCATGTCTCCTGGATTTTCTATTTCAGTCTATTTTGGTCTTTAACTCTTCTGAATTCCTGTGGCATTCATGTCGAGTATTTTAGGTCAACTGAGAATTGATTAGTCTCATATATGCTTATTTTGTCTTCTCTGTCAATCTGATGTCTCCTCCTGGAGATCTCTCCCTAAATCATTCTCATTCTAATGAGCACAGTGTAGGAGTTTGGTAAATATTTCACACAGAAGGGAGTGGATTTCCAAACAAGTATACAGCTCCAGCACCTAAAAGAGTCTATGGGGACTTCTGCTTTGGACATGATGAATTAATAGGGATTAAGGTTGCCAGATAAAATCCAAGAAGGCCCAATAAATTTGAATTTCAGATATAATTATACTATAAGTATGGGTCATGATAAAAAAGTATTTGTTGTTGGTCTGATATTCAGATTTAACTGAGTCTTGCCTTGCTGAGTTTTGCTACACCTGGCAAATCTTCCAGGAGTGGATTTACCCTCCTGCCTTAAACAACTTTGAAAAAAACTGAAAAATATATGAAACAATGGTTTTCAGACATTGGTGAACAGGCAGTGCAAGAGAATGATCCCTGAGAGGAGTGAAGAAATGAGGCCATTTTTATGATTGCCCTAGCTTTACTTTCTGGAAAAAGTTTCCAGGCTGATGCACAGTAAGAGGGAACTCAAACAGAGCCTGGCAGGCTTGCTGAAGTTGAGAGCTTGGGGAAGCTAAGTTGGCTAGAATCTACAGGACAGAGCACCAGAAAGGAGACTGCAGAAGGCTCCCCTTGATTCTTCAGCTGAGTACTGATCACTACCTGTGTGTGAAGGAACTACCCAAAGTTGGGGGGAAAACCACTAGAAAGGAGAGGGTGGGACAATTTCTGGAGTTCACACAGGGCTAGGCATAGTTCATATTCCCAACAGCCAGAATGGAACAAGCCCATAATACATGACAAAGGCAGAAATTGGCAAACTGGATAAAAAAGCAAGATCCAATTACAGGCTACCTACAAGAAACCAGCTTCAAATATAAATAAATAAATTTATTAAAAGTAAAATATTAGGGAAATAATATGCCATGCTAACATGAATCAAAGAAAATGGCTATATAAATATAAGACAAATAGACTTCAGAGCAAAAACCATTACCATGGATAAAGAGGGATTTCATCATGATAAAGGGGGAAAGCATCAAGAGGACAAAATAATCCTAAATGCTTCTCACTTAATAGTCGCACTTCTAAATACATGAAACAAAAGACAGAACAGAGCTGGAAGGAGAAATATACAAATGCAGAATTATAGCTGAAGATTTCAATACTCCTCTGATAATAATAGTTTGAATAAATAGGTAGAAAATCAGAAATGATGTAGAAGACTTGAACAATACTATCAACCAAGTTGACCTAATTGATGTTAATAGAACACGCTACTCAGCAGCAGGAGAGACCACCATCCTAAATACTCACCAAGATAAAGCATATTCTGTGCTATAAAACAAGAATCAATAAAGTTAAAATAATTCAAATAATCAAGAAGTATAATCTCTAATGGAAATAAATTCAAAACAGATAACAGAAAGATATCTGGAAAATCTCCACATATATGGAAACTAAATGAGACACTTCTTAAAAAAAACCCATATGTCAAAGAAAGAATCATAAGGAAAATTAGAAGGTATTTTCAACAGAATGAATGAAAATTAAAATACAGTATATCAAAATGTGTGGGATGTAGCTAAAGCAGTGGTAGAGGGGAAATATGTACATGCGTATATTAGAAAAGAAAGGTCCAATCAATGATCTAAGCATCCACCTTAAGATACGTGAAAAAAGCAAACTGAAACCAAAGTAAGCAGGAGAACAGAAATAATAAAAGCAAGACCAGGGATTAATAAAATAACAGAAAAACAGAGAAACCAATGAAACCAAAAGCTTGTTCTTTGAGATGATCAATAAAATTGATAATCTTCTAGTCAGATTGTCTTGGAAAAAAGAAAGAAAGAAATTACTGGTATCAGGACTGAGAGAGGTGACTTTACTACAGATTCTACAGATGTTAAAAAGAGCAAAAAGGGAACATGAACAACTTTATGTCTATAAATATAACAATTTAATTAAAATGGATACAGTTTTTTAATTGAAGTATAGTTGATTTCTAATATTGTGTTAGTTTCAGGTATATAGTAAAGTGATTTGGATATATATATATAACCAAAAGAATTTTTTAAATATATCTTTTATATATAAATAAATATTATATAAAAATATATTTCCATTATAATTTAGTACAAGATACTGAGTATAGTTCCCTGTGCTATACAGTAAATCCTTGTTGTTTATCTATTTGATAGATTGTAGTGTGCATCTGTTAATCCCATGCTCCCAATTTATCCCTCTCCCCCTTCCACTTTGGTAACCATAAATTTGTTTTCTATGTCTGAGTCTGTTTCTGTTTTGTAAATAAATTCATTTGTACTATTTTTTAGATTCCACATGTAAGTGATATATAATATTTGTCTTTCTCTGCTGACTTACTTCACCTAGTATGATAATCTCTAGGTCCATGGATGTTGCTGCAAGTGGCATCATTTCATTCTTTTTATGGCAGAGTAGTATTCCACTGTATATATGTACCATGCCTTCTTTATCCATTCATCTGTCGAAGGACATTTAGGTTGTCTCCATGTCTTGGCCATTGTAAATGGTGCTGCAATGAATATAGGGGTGCATGTGTCTTTTTGAATTATGGTTTTCTCTGGGTATATGTCCAAGAGTGGGATTGCTGGATCATATGGTAACTCTATTTTTAGTTTTTTAAGGAAATTCTGTATAGTTTTCCATAGTGGCTGTACCAATTTACATTCCCACCAACAGTGTCGGAGGGTTCCCTTTTCTCCACACCGTCTCCAGCACTTATTATTTTTAGACTTTTTAATGATGGCCATTCTGACCTGTGTAAGGGGATACCCAATTGTAGTTTTGATTTGCATTTCTCTAATAGTTAGTAATGATGAGCATCTTTTCATGTGCCCTGTTGGCCCTCTGTAAGTCTTCTTTGGAGAAATATCTATTTAGGTCTTCTGCCCCTTTTTTGATTGGGTTGTTTCTTTTGTTGTTATTGAGTTGTATGAGCTGTTTGTATATTTTGGAAATTAAGCTCTTGTAGGTCGCATTGCTGGCAAATGTTTTCTCCCAGTCTATAGGTTGTCTTTTCATTTTATTTATGGTTTCCTTTGCTTTGCAAAAGCTTATAAGTTTGATTAAGAAAGTTTAGCAAGGTCACAGAATGCAATGTCAATATACTAAAGTTAATTGCAATGAACAAGTAGAAGTGAATTTTTTAAAAAACCATTTATAATCACACCAAAAAAGAAGCAATTTGGCATAAATCTAACAAAAATGTATAGGATTTATATACAAAACACTAATGAAAGAAATCAAAGGCTTAAATAAATGGAAAGATATGCCACACTTTAAAAAATACTCTTTTCATTTCCTTCAATAGTACCATAACAAAAACCATGTTGGTCATTCATGAAGCCTGGAAGGGATGAAGGAGGTGGGCAACAGAGACAAAAAATAACTTGATATAGATCATTAGACATGGGTCATTAGACCCCACTACTCAAAACTTTCCACTGACCCCCATTTTGAGGCAAGTTTTGTGCCATGTTTTATTTTCTCTCCCATTCTTTCCCCATCTTCAACTTCCTCTATCTTCCTGTATCTTCCTCTTTTTCCTTTCCTTTCTTTTTTTCTCTCCTATCTGCTTCATTCTCCCAATTTCTATTTATGTCTTTAAGTGGAGCCCTTTAGCTGTTTTTTTCACTTTTTCCTACCACCCAAAACACCTTAACCAGTCTTTTCCTAAGTAAAGATTGTGCTCTCCCTAAAATATCTGAATGAGAGAATGAGAGAGAGAGAAATTGAAAGATAACCTCCTCTTCCCTCTTCAACTTGGTGTTCAGATAGAATTGATGTACATTAAATCATTATATTAATTTATATAACTATTAATAAATGTATAAATGTGAGATATTATTATACTTTTCAAGTGTAGTGAAAACTGTGGTAGGAATTAAGGGACTCGACAAGAAAAGTCATCAGAAAGAGCCCTTCTCAGGACAGACTATGATAATAGAGCCCTTCATTAGCTCTTCTCTCTGTTCAGTAAACATTCCTTGAATACCTACTCTATGCCAGGCACTGAGCTGGATACTGAAACACAAAGAAAAATAACATTTAGTCCTGACCCCCTAAATATTCTGTCCAGAGAAAGAATTGTATATGAAAAATACACAAAATAGAATAGGGTGGTTAAGGGCTATTTAACTGGCCACACAAGCAGATTTTTTTTTTTTTTTTTGAAGAGTCTACATTCAAATATCCTAGCCTGGAGCTTCCCTGGTGGAGCAGTGATTAAGAATCCGCCTGCCAATGCAGGGAACACAGTTTTGAGCCCTGGTACGGGAAGATCCCACATGCCGCAGAGCAACTAACTAAGCCTGTGCTCCACAACTACTGAGCCTGTGCTCTAGAGCCAGCAAGCCACAACTACTGAGCCCGTGTGCCACAACTACTGAAGCCCTGTGCACCTAGAGCCCGTGCTCCACAAAAGAAGCCACCACAATGAGAAGCCCGCACCCCACAACAGAGAGTAGCTCCTGCTCACCACAACTACAGAAAGCCCACACAGAGCAATGAAGACTCAATGCAGCCCAAAATAAATAAATAAAATAGATACAACATTAAAGAAATTAAAAGAAAAAATGTTAAAAGAAAAAAACAACCTAGCCTGCTATCAAACTTCATTTTCTAATTTGCGGCTCAGCAGAAACAGTCACCTCATGTACAGTATAAACAAGATGCTGTAGAAGCACGTAATTTGCTAAATGTTTTGGAACTCTGTTGGCAATGTGTCTACCATCATGATACATCAAGGACTTTTAAATGCATGGCTAATTGTCCATATGCTCCACAGAAACGCTGGAGAATCAGAGTACATGCATCATCTCTAACCAATGGACTAGGTAATGAGCCTCTCTATTTTGGAATTTGTGTTTAGATACTTAAATTTACCTCTTCCATAGCTCTCTGAGCAATTTATTCCTTTTATTATCAGAGCAGATAAGATTTTTAGTAAAGCTGAATGCTTTCAAGTGCTGTTTCTGGAGTCAGATAGGCCTGTGTTTGAATCCTAAATCTGCCCCTTACCATCGGATTAACATTGACCAAATCCTCTAGTTTCATTAAGCCAGGTCTTCTTATCTGTCACTTGGAGATAAGAATGATACTTAGTCCTGGCGTGTATTGTGAGGATTAGGTAAAACAATGCATGTGGAGTTCTCAGCACCTTGCCCGCCTTGGAGTTAAAGCTGAAAAAGTGCTATTACGGGAAAGTGCTATTACAAAGGCCCATTTGTAAGTTGCAATGATGCCGAGTGGGCAGTAGAGGGAGCACTGTCATTGGGAACGGGACTTGAGAGCTCTAACTTAAGATAGGTAGTAAGCCCCTGTACAAGACATTGTTTTGGTGGAGCTTGAGTGACCTATACACAGATGAGCTACTAAGACCCACACCAGACTGCCTTGTCCCAATAATCCTGCTGTACCACTCATTTGATACCAGCTACCTCGGAATCTGGTGTATATTTCTGTATGTATTTATAACGTGTTCTGTCAGTCCAGCATCCAACTCTAACTCACCCCAGTTCCCTTGGGACACACAAGAGAGGAAGCTTGGACAGGAGAGGTAAGGTGCCACCACAAAAATAAAAACAAAACAAACAAATGTTTATATTCTTTGTATAAGAATTGGGAGAACGTGGATCTGGCTTACACCCTGTGGCAGGGAGAGTGATACCGCTTCTCTTCCGGTCTCACTGCCTCCAAAAAGCAGCTCTACTTAGCACAGCAGAAGCAGTAGTCAGAAGAACTGACTGAATCCTCTCTGCCTCCAATTTACAGGTGTGAACCTGCTTATCTCACTTTAACTCTCTTCATCTCATCTCCATTTGAAACCCTGTCTGGACAACGATGGGGAAGGGAAGATGGAGGGTTAACCTAGTGACCTCCAAAGTTTCTTACAACATGATTATATTTATTACTCTATTAGCAATAGCTGCTGAGCATTTTTCCTTATCTCATTCCTGACATTAGATCTTTGAATCTTCCCAGCAATTTCATGTGAGCTATAATATCCCCATTTTTACAGGGAGTTTGGGACTCAGAGCTTAGGTAGCTTAACCAGCTTGGTACTGCTAGAAAGTGGCAAAATCAGAACTAGAATTTATTTTTCTGAAAGTCTATAATCTGGTATTTCCTTCTTAAAATGAGGCAAAAAAGACAAAATTAGCGGTAGGGCTTATAACAAGGGCAATTAGGGGACCATTTAAAGGGGAGAGAGATCCCTGGGGCCTTAGGGCCAGGTCCAGGGTGCCACAGGACTGTCAACCGTACCTACTTCCGTCTAAATTTAGTAGGCTCTCACAGAAGCTGTTGGTCTGATAATTCAACCTTGTTCTTAATTTGTATATTCTGGATAGTTGTAGTTGTCAGATATATGTACAGGGAATATTTTCTTAACAATGACATTTTTTATAGGTAATCTTTTTTTAACTTTTTATTTTATATTGGAGTACAGTTGATTAACAATGTTGTGTTAGTTTCAGGTGTACAGCAAGGTGATTCAGTTATACATGTACAAGACTTTAAAATTTTTTCATGAAATACAAGTTGTTGGCTTTTTTTCCTGTTAGTTTTAGTGTTTTTATGTCCTTTCTAAGAAACATTTGCCTGCCCCAAGTTACAAAGATAGTCTTCTATGTTTTCTTCTAGAATCTTTATAGTTTTAGCTTTTAAGAACAGTTCTATGATTTAGCCTGAATTAAGTTTTATGAGGCATAAGGTAGGGTTCAAAGTTAATTTTCCTCATGCATTTGTTCAACTGTTCCAGAACTATTTTGTTAATAAAACTTTACTTTCCTTAAATAAATAAATAAATAAGTAAAGGGGAGAGAGAAATCTCTGAAGGCCTTTGAGCTTGGGAAACCTTATGGGGATTGCACTTTAGAGTGTTTTTGTTTGTTTTGCTTTGGATTCTTTTGGGGGATATTTTTGGTTTTGGGGTTGTTTTGTTTTTGTTTGGTTTCATTTTGGGGGTTTTTGTTTTGTTTTGTTTTGTTTGTTTTTTGTTTTCTGGCTCTGAGGCACTGATGAGGCCAAGGTCAGTGTAGGGTCAAAGAATTGGGAACCTAGCTTTTTAGACTTGATTCTAAGAAAGAGAAGCAAAGTGGATGTAGAGATACCCTTTCTTAGAAGCCTGGCTTAGTTCATGAAATAGGAGAGGAAACAGAGGTTAAGCATGTTTTAACCAAGAAAAAGTGTTCATTTGGGTGGAGATTCCCTCATGATCTATACCTCTGGGTGACTGACTACTGTGGACAGGAGATGGTGGATGGAACAGGGTTTCTGAAAGTGTTGTCTAAGGACCCCTGAGAATAGTCCCCCAGGTCTTCTCAGGGCGTCCGCCAGGGTAAAACTATTCTTATAATAATACTGTTTTGCCTTTTCACTCTGTTGACATTTGCACTGATGGCACCAAAGCAATGATGGGTAACGTTGATGCCTTAGCATGAACCAAGGCAATGGTGCCAAATTATCCGAGTACTCATTGCATTCTTCACTACCACACACTTAAATTTTTCTAAATGCCAGTTTGAGTTAAGAATTTTCAGTGAAGCAGGAAAATGTATTAATTGTATTAGATCTCATACCTTGAATCCATGTCTCTTAATATTCTGTGTGATGAAATGGCACATACACATATTAATATATGATGGTCATTTCAAGGAAAAGCACTTGTGTGACTGTTTGAGTTGCCCGCCCACTGTCCCGCCCACTTTTACTTGAAAGAATGACTGACAAACTATGGCTATACGGACGTGGGAATTTGGAAGACATTTTCCTGAAAACGAACAAAGTGAGACTGTCACTTCAAGGAAAACAATTGGCAATATCTGTTGCCAATAACAAAATGGGAGCTTTTAAGCAAAAACTAGAATTTGGGAAGCTTGTATCTGTCATCATGAGTTTAACAGCTTTCAAATACTTAAAATACTTTTCTAATGAGATCAGTGGTGATATTAACTAATGTGATTTTCTGATATTGTATGATGAAGTATGTCAGCATTTGGAAGAGCTGCATAATTCACTGAGCCAATATTTTCCAAACGGACAGTGTGTGATATTACAAAATTATTAGTGGGTAAGAGTTCAATTCAAAATACAAGGTATACCAATGGATTTTAATGTAACAGTATATATAAAGTTCTCTGATATGGTTTCACATTCCACAATACAACTAACTCTTAAGGAACTACCACTTTTTGAGTTTTGGTGTGGTATCAAAGAAGAATATCTACATTATCTGAACAGGCTGCTAAAATGCTCTTCCCTTTTCCGATTACATATCTGTGTGAGTCCAGACTTTCTTCAAATACTTCAACCAAAACAATATTTTGCAATAAATTAAATGTAGAAGCAGATATAAGAATCCAGCTGTCTTCTCTCAAAGCAGACATTAAAGAGTTTTTTTTAATGTAAATCAATGCTACTCTTCTGTTTTTTTGTGTCTATGTTGGAGAATACACTTGTTTTCCATTTTTAAAATGTTTAGCACATAATGGGTTTATGACTATAATTTTCGATGAACAGATGTTTTAATTTTTCTCAGATTTAAGTTTAAGTACAATAAATTAAAAAATGAATACAGAATAGAAATACACAAAAATTCTTTGGGCTTGTCAACAGTTTTTAAGAGTATAAAGGTATCTTGAGACCAAACAGTTTGAGAACTGCTAGGAGTGTCCCAAGGTGAGGTCCTTAAAAGGAAGAAGGGAACAAACTCTCTGCTTCCTACAGCAGTCACTCAACAGTTGAATATAATGATGATAAAGACCTGCAAAACCACTATGACTAATACTATAAGGCAGGAAGTGAAAAGTGTTAAGTGAGTGGGCTAGGTCTCCACTGTCCAGTATGGTAGCCACTAGCCACATGTGGCTACTAAGCACTTGAAATGTGGCTAGTCCTAACTGAGATATCCTTGAAGTGCCAAATACACACCAGACATCACAGATTTAGTATGAAATAAGTTTTTAAAATTGAAGTATAATTTATTTACAATGTGTTCGTTTCTGGTGTACAGCGAAGTGATTCAGTTATACATGTATATATATATTCTTTTTCATATTCTTTCCTATTATGGTTTATTATAGGATATTGAATATAGTTCCCTGTGCTATACAGTAGGACCTTGTTGTTAATCTATGGAATGCTCTCTCTCATTAATAACTTTTTATATTGATTATATGCTGAAATGTTAATATTCTGTATTTTTAATGTGGCTACTAGAAACAAACATATGTGGCTTGCATTTTTTTTCTCTTGGACTGCACTAGTTTGGACGGGAAGTACGATGAGATTTCAGAGCAGGGAAAAGTTGCTTATGGGTTGGGGTCATCAGTGAAATCACTGAGAAGGAGAGGATTTCAATAAGTAGACAAGTTGGGGGAAGAAACTGCAGTTGAAGGGAGCATCAATACTGAAATATGAGAGGTTCACCTAGGGAGCAGAGAAGACTGGTCTTCATCAGATCATAGGCTTTCGTTGGGGGCGTGGGGGGAAGTTTCAAGGAGAGGTTAGGACCCAGTTGTACAGAACTTTGAGTGCCTTGAATCTGGACTTTTTCCCATAGGCAGTGACCTTTTCCCCAGAAGAAACCCAGGCTTTGCCCCGTAGCTTACGGAACAGCTCAGATGAGGCACTTTCTTCAGGTGGGGACAGATCAAGCATAAGCCCCTGGAAACCGCCCAGTGAGAGCAAGCGGCCAGGACCATCTCTACCTGACCAGTGAATTTAGAGGGATGACTTTGAATTTAGATGCGTGACTTTGGGGTTGATTGACTTATTTTTTGTGAGTGAGGGAGAGGGGTAGTAAATTTAATCACATGATAATAATGTCTCCTGAAAGAGGAGGAGAATCCTGTGCGATGCTGGTCCCGACGATGGTGAAGCAAGGCCTTTGACCTTGGCAGATGGCTCTAGGCATGTGTATAAGCAGATTGAGTCATTCTTTCTACCTCCTTTTGTCTATCTTCCTTTATTTTTGTCTTTACTTTCCTGAACTTTTGTAGAACTCTTACTGCGTGTCAGGATGTTAACATCTGGCTCCGAAGAGATGAAAGGAAAAGAGCACTAAGGAGGGAGTTGAAAGCCCCAGACTCTCATCCAGCCTCTGCAGCTAACTCATTGAGTAACTCTGGTCACCTCTCTGGGCCTCAGTCTTTTCAGATATGAAAGAGGAATCAGAACCAGACGAAGCCAAGGCTCCCTCCAGCTCTGTGATTCTAGGACCAGCCCAAGTCACAACGGGAGAAGGGCCCCAGGTGTTGGGAGGGAAGGAGGATACTGGGCTAGTAAGGGCAGGAGTCCACCTGCACAGGAGACGGCCCAAACCTTTGGGTGAGGTTGTCCTCCTCCTGGCGAGCAGACCCTGCTGGAATCCGCGCACAGTGAAGTCTTCGATTTGCTGTTTTCATCCTGGCGAGGTACCCCTTTCATCCCAGGGGCTGGCTCTTACCAAGATGAGTGGAGTCTGTAAGGAGGAGGCTGGGAAGCCAGGAATTTAGCTCCAGGCAAATAAGTCTGCAGGGGGTCTCCGATGGTCCGGGGAAACTAGAAGAAAATGACTGTGTGTGACCCCCTCCCACGCCCCTCCTCCTGACACCCACGGGCCACAGGCAGTGGCCGGAGTGATTGATGGGGATGAGGAAAGGGCGCCCTGCGAAGCGGCTTCAGCCAGACTGTTTCTGGTCTTCAGCTTTTCTAGAAGAGAGAGTGGGTGGGAACGACCCAAGTAAAGTCCCAGAGACTCTTAACGCTGACGCACAGGAAAGCCTCAAGTGGGAGGAGAAATGCAAATCCCCTACTGACGATGGTGTCAGCGGCTGGGTTCTGGGGAACTTGAAGGGCGATTCCGACTTTGGACTTGAGCACCGCCTGGGATCCGGGCTGAGAGAGCCAGGTAAGGAGGCAGACCACACCTTGGCGTTGCTTCTCCGGAGCAGCGCAGGCCAGGAAATGCTTCTGCAGGACGCTGCGGAGCCTTAGCTGTTCCCTTGCTGTTTTGACAGTTACTTCACGTTAACCTAGCTGAGGATGGGTAGTTTTAAAGAGAAGCGATCGACTCCACGATTCAAAGGTGCGCCGTGGCGGGTCTCTCGGCGAGACTCGGGCGCTCTGCCCCCGAGAATGTGAACGGTGGGTGGGACCGTTGTGGCTGCTGCGGAGGTGTGTCCTTGCGAAGGGCGGAGTGGGCGCCCCCTTCACTTTCTTAGCCGACTTCTCTCAACTGTAATGTCTGACATTAGATTGCGTGCCTCGGTTTCGGCAGAGAGCCCCGCAGCTGAGGTAGCTAGTGATTGAGGCTTTGAGGAGAGCAGTGATATTTTAGGGCAGGTCGCCTCCTTTGCATGCTGCGGCTCACCTCAGAACCAAAGCGGCACCATTAGCTGCCAGGCGGTGGGACAAAATGCCCGTTTATAGGGATCTTCTAGGACCAGGCATTCAAAGAGACTAGGCAGGCACTCAGTTTTCAAAAGAAATGCTCCATAGTTTTCTTGGGATGGGAGAATTAGCCCGTAGACAGTGAAAGACGTTTTTGGAATCCTTTAAAGGCATTTCTAGAAGCTGCAACAGAAAAGAATGTCCTAAGACTGTGAACCTATCTTTTCCCTTTTCAGCCTTGAGTTCAGCTCTCTGGAGGATGGACTCAGGTCCTAGGAGTGATCTCTCTAACTTCAGGATGGGTTCAGTCCAGTTAATTGTTAGTTAGAAAACAGATTTTCGTCCAAATCATACCAAGGGTTTAACAATAGTAGCAATTACAATTATAATGCTATTTTCAGCACCTGTTCTCTTGTCATTAACTAGAATAAATTGATAGAGCAGGGCAATGGCAATAGTAACATGGGAACAAATGTTCCAATTTTGGGTGGAATATGGTTACACCCAGCGTCTAGAAAGACGACCATGTCTGGTGTCAGGAGACCTCAGGTTGATCCTGAGGAGCTGTGCATCTTGGGCAAGAGTCGTTTCGCCTATGTGTCCCTCAGATTTTTTACATTTTAAAGCTGGGGTAATACTATCCACCTGTGCTATTCATAGCATCAGGAGTGCCACTCATTCTTCTCTTAATGAGCACTTATTGAGCACTTACAACACACCCAGGATTTTATGTGTAAGTATAAAGTGATAGGAAAGTGAAATATTTTTTCCAGTTGCTTTCTTTAAGCAAAACATTGGCAATAATCTTTTTCTAATACATTTAGATCAGGGAAAAGGTGCCCCCAAATGGTTCCATTTGAAACCTGAGGAATATGTATATGAAATATATGAAATTTATTATCATGATGTTCTGTAGGCAAAAGTAAATCTTAACTTACCTACAAGATAGGTTGAAATACTATCGTGATTGATCACATAAAAGTTTTTTCGGTTTTATCTAGAATTACTGACAAAACAATAAAAAATTTGACTTTGAAAAAAGTAAAATACGGTAATTTCAAGGAGATGTCATATTAATTTCCCTGAGTTAAGAAATATGTCTAAAGCTTCTAAACTGGACAGAGTAGGGTTATGTTGGGGAAACACATACTTTCGTTTTATGACAGGCTGCTAACTATGTATCAAGTGTGGTTTCTTCTTAAGTATCTTGAGGGTTTAACTACTGTCTGATGCACATCAGAGACTAATTAAAAGTAGACTTTAAAAGCTTTGCCTAGCCATAGCGGATCATTACAGAGAGAAAGAAAAATATTTATTTGTCCAGAGGTATTTTGAACTGAAAAATTTAGAGCCCACCAAAGTGTATACACGAAACTCTTCATAAAGATAAGTCTGAATTAAATTAGAAGTCTTGGAACATAAGGCTGACTCCAGAAGCCAGAAAAATCTGAAATAAAGAAAAAAGGACTAGGCAGTTTTATATAAAAGAAGCTTTTATTGGGTGTTCCTCACACATAAAGCCTTAAGAGGCTCTTAGGACGTATAGCTGAGTATGTTATTTGCCTTCAAGTTGCTCAAAGCCTAATACTGTAGAGGCAGCAAGAGATAGGGAAGGAGCTTGTTGAGAATCCAAATCTGTGTACACAGGTGTGGGGTAGGGTGAGGGGTGTTGAGCGGGAGTGAAAGCTTTCTAGAGAAGGCAGAACCAGAGTTTCTGTTAGAACAAAGAAGGATGTGGCTTGGGGGCCGAGAAAGAATCCTGTTTCCTTCACTAGTGATGACGTAGGAAGAAACTCAGAATTACATTATCTTCGGATTGAAAACGTTTTAGCATTTCTGTTTTCTTTAATTGGGTGACTATAAGAGAATTTTTTTTTTACATCTTTATTGGAGTATAATTGCTTTACAATGGTGTGTTAGTTTCTGCTTTATAACAAAGTGAATCAGCTATACATATACATATGTTCCCATATCTCTTCCCTCTTGCGTCTCCCTCCCTCCCACCCACCCTATCCCACCCCTCCAGGCGGTCACAAAGCACGGAGCTGATCTCCCTGTGCTATGTGGCTGCTTCCCACTAGCTATCTACCTTACGTTTGGTAGTGTATATGTGTCCATGCCTCTCCCTCGCTTTGTCACAGCTTACCCTTCCCCCTCCCCATATCCTCAAGTCCATTCTCTAGTAGGTCTGTGTTTTTATTCCTGTCTTACCCCTAGGTTCTTCATGACACTTTTTTTTCTTAAATTCCATATATATGTGTTAGCATACGGTATTTGTCTTTCTCTTTCTGACTTACTACTCTCTGTATGACAGACTCTAGGTCCATCCACCTCATTACAAATAGCTCAATTTCGTTTCTTTTTATGGCTGAGTAATATTCCATTGTACATATGTGCCACATCTTCTTTATCCATTCATCTGATGATGGACACTTAGGTTGTTTCCATCTCCAGGCTATTGTAAATAGAGCTGCAATGAACATTTTGGTACATGACTCTTTGAATTATGGTTTTCTCAGGGTATATGCCGAGTAGTGGGATTGCTGGGTCATATGGTAGTTCTATTTGTAGTTTTTTAAGGAACCTCCATACTGTTCTCCACAGTGACTGTATCAATTTACATTCCCACCAACAGTGCAAGAGTGTTCCCTTTTCTCCACACCCTCTCCAGCATTTATTGTTTCTAGATTTTTTGATGATGGCCATTCTGACTGGTGTGAGATGATATCTCATTGTAGTTTTGATTTGCATTTCTCTAATGATTAATGAAGTTGAGCATTCTTTCATGTGTTTGTTGGCAGTCTGTATATCTTCTTTGGAGAAATGTCTATTTAGGTCTTCTGCCCATTTTTGGATTGGGTTGTTTTTTTTGTTATTGAGCTGCATGAGCTGCTTGTAAATTTTGGGGATTAATGCTTTGTCAGTTGCTTCATTTGCAAATATTTTCTCCCATTCTGAGGGTTGTCTTTTGGTCTTATTTATGGTTTCCTTTGCTGTGCAAAAGCTTTGAAGTTTCATTAGGTCCCATTTATTTTTGTTTTTATTTCCATTTCTCTGGGAGGTGGGTCAGAAAGGATCTTGCTGTGATTTATGTCATAGAGTGTTCTGCCTATGTTTTCCTCTAAGAGTTTGATAGTTTCTGGCCTTACATTTAGGCCTTTAATCCATTTTGAGGTTATTTTTGTGTATGGTGTTAGGGAGTGATCTAATCTCATACTTTTACATGTACCTGTCCAGTTTTCCCAGCACCACTTATTGAAGAGGTGCTGTCCTTTCTCCACTGTACATTCCTGCCTCCTTTATCAAAGATAAGGTGACCATATGTGCGTGGATTTATCTCTGGGCTTTCTCTCCTGTTCCATTGATCTATCTTTCTGTTTTTGTGCCAGTACCATACTGTCTTGATTACTGTAGCTTTGTAGTATAGTCTGAAGTCAGGGAGCCAGATTCCTCCAGCTCCGTTTTTCATTCTCAAGATTGCTTTGGCTATTTGGGGTCTTTTTTGTTTCCATACAAATTGTGAAATTTTTTGTTCTAGTTCTGTGAAAAATACCAGTGGTAGTTTCATAGGGATTGCATTGAATCTGTAGATTGCTTTGGGTAGTAGAGTCATTTTCACAATGTTGATTCTTCCAATCCAAGAACATGGTATATCTCTCCATCTATTTGTATCATCTTTAATTTCTTTCATCACTGTCTTATAATTTTCTGCATACAGGTCTTTTGTCTCCTTAGGTAGGTTTATTCCTAGATATTTTATTCTTTTTATTGCAATGGTAAATGGGAGTGTTTTCTTGATTTCACTTTCAGATTTTTCATCATTAGTGTATAGGAATGCCAGAGATTTCTGTGTATTAATTTTGTATCCTGCTACTTTACCAAATTCATTGATTAGCTCTAGTAGTTTTCTGGTAGCATCTTTAGGATTCTCTGTGTATATTATCATATCATCTGCAAACAGTGACAGCTTTACTTCTTCTTTTCCGATTTGGATTCCCTTTATTTCCTTTTCTTCTCTGATTGCTGTGGCTAAAACTTCCAAAACTATGTTGAATAAGAGTGGTGAGAGTGGGCAACCTTGTCTTGTTCCTGATCTTAGAGGAAATGCTTTCAGTTTTTCACCATTGAGGATGATGTTGGCTGTGTGTTTGTCATATATGGCCTTTATTATGTTGAGGAAAGTTCCCTCTATGCCTACTTTCTGCAGGGTTTTCATCATAAATTGGTGTTGAATTTTGTCAAAAGCTTTCTCTGCATCTATTGAGATGATCATATGGTTTTTCTCCTTCAATTTGTTAATATGGTTTATCACATTGATTGTTTTGCGTATATTGAAGAATCCTTGCATTCCTGGAATAAACCCCACTTGATCATGGTGTATGATCCTTTTAATGTGCTGTTGGATTCTGTTTGCTAGTATTTTGTTGAGGATTTTTGCATCTATGTTCATCAGTGATATTGGCCTGTAGTTTTCTTTCTTTGTGACATCCTTGTCTGGTTTTGGTATCAAGGTGATGGTGGCCTCGTTGAATGAGTTTGGGAGTGTTCCTCCCTCTGCTATATTTTGGAAGAGTTTGAGAAGGATAGGTGTTAGCTCTTCTCTAAATGTTTGACAGAATTCGCCTGTGAAGCCATCTGGTCCTGGGCTTTTGTTTATTGAAGATTTTTAATCACAGTTTCATTTTCAGTGCTTGTGATTGGTCTGTTCATATTTTCTATTTCTTCCTGATTCAGTCTTGGAACATTGTGCATTTCTAAGAATTTGTCCATTTCTTCCAGGTTGTCCATTTTATTGGTATAGAATTCCTTGTAGTAATCTCTCATGATCTTTTGTATTTCTGCAGTGTCAGTTGTTACTTCTCCTTTTTCATTTCTAATTCTATTGAGTTGAGTCTTCTCCCTTTTTTTCTTGATGAGTCTGGTTAATGGTTTATCAATTTTGTTTATCTTCTCAAAGAACCAGCTTTTAGTTTTATTGATCTTTGCTATCGTTTCTTTCATTTCTTTTTCATTTATTTCTGATTTGATTTTTATGATTTCTTTCCTTCTGCTAACTTTGGGGTTTTTTTGTTCTTCTTTCTCTAATTGCTTTAGGTGCAAGGTTAGGTTGTTTATTCGAGATGTTTCCTGTTTCTTAAGGTAGGATTGTATTGCTATAAACTTCCTTCTTAGAACTGCTTTTGCTGCATCCCATAGATTTTGGGTCGTTGTGTCTCCACTGTCATTTGTTTCTAGGTATTTTTTTATTTCCTCTTTGATTTCTTCAGTGATCACTTCGTTATTAAGTAGTGTATTGTTTAGCCTCCATGTATTTGTATTTTTTACAGATCTTTTCCTGTAATTGATATCTAGTCTCATAGCGTTGTGGTCAGAAAAGATACTTGAAACAATTTCAATTTTCTTAAATTTACCAGGGCTTGACTTGTGACCCAAGATATGATCTATCCTGGAGAATGTTCCATGAGCACTTGAGAAAAACGTGTACTCTGTTGTTTTTGGATGGAATGTCCTATAAATATCAATTAAGTCCATCTTGTTTAATGTATCATTTAAAGCTTGTGTTTCCTTATTTATTTTCATTTTGGATGATCTGTCCATTGGTGAAAGTGGAGTGTTAAAGTCCCCTACTATGAATGTGTTACTGTCGATTTCCCCTTTTATGGCTGTTAGTATTTGCCTTATGTATTGAGGTGCTCCTATGTTGGGTGCATAAATATTTACAATTGTTATATCTTCTTCTTGGATCGATCCCTTGATCATTATGTAGTGTCCTTCCTTGTCTCTTATAACATTCTTTATTTTAAAGTTTATTTTGTCTGACATGAGAATTGCTACTCCAGCTTTCTTTTGGTTTCCATTTGCATGAAATATCTTTTTCCATCCCCTTACTTTCAGTCTGTATGTGTCTCTAGGTCTGAAGTGGGTCTCTTGTAGACAGCAAATATATGGGTCTTGTTTTTGTATCCATTCAGCCAATCTGTGTCTTTTGGTGGGAGCATTTAGTCCATTTACATTTAAGGTAAGTATCGATATGTATGTTCCTATTCCCATTTTCTTAATTGTTTTGGGTTTGTTATTGTAGGTCTTTTCCTTATCTTGTATTTCTTGCCTAGAGAAGTCCATTTAGCAGTTGTTGTAAAGCTGGTTTGGTGGTGCTGAACTCTCTCAGCTTTTGCTTGTCTGTAAAGGTTTTAATTTCTCCATCAAATCTGAATGAGATCCTTGCTGGACAGAGTAATCTTGGTTGCAGGTTTTTCTCCTTCATCACTTTAAATATGTCCTGCCAGTCCCTTCTGTCTTGCAGAGTTTCTGCTGAAAGATCAGCTGTTAACCTTATGGGGATTCCCTTGTGTGTTATTTGTTGTTGTTCCCTTGCTGCTTTTAATATGTTTTCTTTGTATTTAATTTTTGACAGTTTGAGTAATATGTGTTTTGGCGTATTTCTCCTTGGATTTATCCTGTATGGGACTCTCTGTGCTTCCTGGACTTGAATAACTACTTCCTTTCCCATATTAGGGAAGTTTTCAACTATAATCTCTTCAAATATTTTCACAGTCCCTTTCTTTTTCTCTTCTTCTTCTGGAACCCCTATAATTCGAATGTTGGTGCGTTTAATGTTGTCCCAGAAGTCTCTGAGACTGTCCTCAGTTCTTTTCATTCTTTTTTCTTTATTCTGTTCTGCAGTAGTTATTTCCACTATTTTATCTTCCAGGTCACTTATCCGTTCTTCTGCCTCAGTTATTCTGCTATTGATCCCATCTAGAGTATTTTTAATTTCATTTATTGTGTTGTTCATCGTTGTTTGTTTCATCTTTAGTTCTTCTAGGTCCTTGTTAAATGTTTCTTGCATTTTGTCTATTCTATTTCCAAGATTGTGGATCATTTTTACTATCATTATTCTGAATTCTTTTTCAGGTAGACTGCCTATTTCCTCTTCATTTGTTAGATCTGGTGTGTTTTTATCTTGCTCCTTCATCTGCTGTATGTTTTTCTGTCTTCTCATTTTGCTTATCTTACTGTGTTTGGGGTCCCCTTTTTGCAGGCTGCAGGTTCGTAGTTCCTGTTGTTTTTGGTGTCTGTCCCCAGTGGCTAAGGTTGGTTCAGTGGGTTGTGTAGTCGTTCTGGTGGATGAGGCTGGATCTTGTCTTTCTGGTGGGCAGGTCCACGTCTGGTGGTGTGTTTTGGCGTGTCTGTGGACTTATTATGATTTTAGGCAGCCTCTCTGCTAATGGGTGGGGTTGTGTTCCTGTCTTGCTAGTTGTTTGGCATAGGATGTACAGCACTGTAGCTTGCTGGTCCTTGAGTGAAGCTGGGTGCTGGTGTTGAGATGGAGATCTCTGGGAGATTTTCACCATTTGATATTATGTGGAGCTGGGAGGTCTCTTGTGGACCAGTGTCCTGAAGTTGGCTCTCCCACCTCAGAGGCACAGCACTGACTCCTGACTGCAGCACCAAGAGCCGCTCATCCACATGGCTCAGAATAAAAGGGAGAAAAAGTAGAAAGAAAGAATTAGTAGAAGTAGAAAGAAAGAAGGGAGGGAGGGAGGGAGGAACAAAGAAAGGAAGGAGGGAAGGAAGGAAAAAAAGAAAGAAGATAAAGTAAAATAAAATAAAGTAAGATAAAATATAATAAAGTTATTAAAATAAAAAAATAACTATTAAGAAAAAAAATGGACGGATAGAGCCTAGGACAAATGGTGGAAGCAAAGCTATACAGACAAAATCTCACACAGATGCATACACATACACACTCACAAAAAGAGGAAAAGGGGAAAAAATCATAGATCTTGCTCTCAAAGTCCACCTCCTCAATTTGGGATGATTCATTGTCTATTCATGTATTCCACAGACATCAAGTTGATTGTGGAGCGTTAATCCGCTGCTTCTGAGGCTGCTGGGGGAGATTTCCCTTTCTCTTCTTTGTTCTCACAGCTCCCAGGGGCTCAGCTTTGGATTTGGCCCCGCCTCTGCGTGTAGGTCGCTGGAGGGCGTCTGTTCTTCGCTCAGACAGGACAGGGTTAAAGAAGCCGCTGATTCGGGGGCTCTGGCTCACTCAGGCCCGGGTGGGGGAGGGAGGGGCATGGAGTGCGGGGCGAGCCTGCGGCGGCAGAGGCCGGTGTAACGTTGCACCAGCCTGAGGCGCGCTGTGCGTTCTCCCGGGGGAGTTGTCCCTGGATCCCGGGACCCTGGCAGTGGCAGGCTGCACAGGCTCCCCGGAAGGGGGGTGTGGATAGTAACCTGTGCTCACACACAGGCTTCTTGGTGGCGGCAGCAGCAGCCTTAGCGTCTCATGCCCGTCTCTGGGGTCCGCGCTTTTAGCCGCAGCTCGCGCCCGTCTCTGGAGCTCCTTTAAGCAGCGCTCTTAATCCCCTCTCCTCGCGCACCAGGAAACAAAGAGGCAAGAAAAAGTCTCTTGCCTCTTCGGCGGGTCCAGACTTTTCCCCGGACTCCCTCCCGGCCAGCCGTGGCGCACTAACCCCCTGCAGGCTGTGTTCACGCCGCCAACCCCAATCCTCTCCCTGTGCTCCGACCGAAGCCCGAGCCTCAGCTCGCAGCCCCGCCCGCCCCGGTGGGGGAACAGACAAGCCTCTCGGGCTGGTGAGTGCCGGTCGGCCCTGATCCTCTGTGCGGGAATCTCTCCGCTTTGCCCCCCGCACCCCTGTTGCTGTGCTCTCTTCCGCGGCTCCGAAGCTTTTCCCGTGTGCCACCCGCAGTCTCTGCCCGTGAAGGGGCTTCCTAGTGTGTGGAAACATTTCCTCCTTCACAGCTCCCTCCCACTGGTGCAGGTCCCGTCCCTATTCTTTTGTCTCTCTTTTTTCTTTTTTCTTTTGCCCTACCCAGGTACGTGGGGGTTTTCTTGCCTTTTGGGAAGTCTGAGGTCTTCTGCCAGTGTTCAGTAGATGTTCTGTAGGAGTTGTTCCACGTGTAGATGTATTTCTGGTGTATCTGTGGGGAGGAAGGTGTCCTCCGCGTCTTACTCTTCCGCCATTTTCCCGGAAGCCCCCCTCTTGAATAACTAGGCTTTAAAATGCTTAGGCCCTGGATTCTACCTCACCCAGTTTCTGACTAAAACTGAAGTGGATTTAGCCCCTACTTGGCTTCTGAATAACTAGGCTTTACAATGCTTAGGCCCTGGATTCTACCTCAGCAAGTTTCTGCCTAAAATTCTATAAGAGAAATTTTTTTCTCCGGTTACTTGATGGACAACATTGTCTTTGTCTGAAATCCAAGAAAAAAAGAAAACATGTACCATAGTTATTAATTAACATTATTTTTAAACTCTAATTTTCCCTCTTCTTTGTAGTATGACTCAGTGGAATCAAGTCCAACAGTTAGAAATAAAATTTTTGGAGCAAGTTGATCAATTCTATGATGACAACTTTCCTATGGAAATTCGGCATCTGTTGGCCCAGTGGATTGAAAATCAAGACTGGTAGGATCAAACATTATTGTATTTTCCCTAGAGGTTGATGCACAAATGCTTTATGCTCTATCCACGTGGATTTATTCTATGGTCCACTTTTGATTCAGTTGATACATTCTTATCAGGTAAAGAACTTTCCTTGAGGATTTGGAAAGCTTCCTTAACGGAGGAGAATAATTGTCCTTTCTGGTTTCATCCACTGTAGATGAAAAAATGGTTCTAGTGCTTTGTTTTTTAATAAGCTAAACTCCAACGATTTCTAAGTATTAAAAAGACAAGAAGTAAATCTCTTGTTTATATCAATTCTCTATCATAGACTCAATATAAATATTTTTCTTAACATGTTTTACAAACGTTTTTTAAAGCTCTATTCACCTTGTACAATTAAAAACATATTTTGCTTTAAATAGTTGTCTTAAAATTTTTCTTTTGATAAAGTATACATAACATAAAATTTACCATTTTAACCATTTGTTAGGTATGCAGTTTAGTGGCATTAAGTATATTCACACTGTTGTGCATCCATCTCCAGAACTTTTTCATCTTCCCAAACTGAAACTGTGTACTTATTAAATAATAATTCCTCATTCTCTCCACCCCGGCCCCTGGCAACCATTATTCTGTTTTCTGTCTCTGAATTCAACTAGTCCAGGTACTTCATACAAGTGTAATCACACAATATGCGTTATTTTGTGACTGACATTTTACTTAGCACATTCTTTCAAGGTTCATTCATATGAGCAGCATGTATCAGAATTTCCTTCCTTTTTAAGACTGAATCATATTCTATTGTATGTATCTACTACATTTTATTTATTCATCCATCCTTCAGTGAACATCTGAGTTGTTTCCACCTTTCAGCTATTGTGAATAAAGCTGATATAAATGTTGATGTCAAGTATCTACTCAAGTCCCTGCTTTCAATTCTTTTAAGTATCTACCCAGAAGTGAAATTGTATATAATTTTTTGTTTTTAATTTGAGGAATCTCCATACTGTCTTATACAGTAGCTGTACCATTTTCCATTGCCACCAGCAATATATAAGGGTTCCAGTTTTACATCCTCACCAAAACTTATTTTGTGTTTTCAATAATAGCCATCCTAATAGGTGTGAAGTGGTATCTTATGGTTTGATTTGCATTTCCCTAATGATTAGTGATGTTGAATATACTTTCATGTGTACAATTTAATTTTTAAAAACCAGTAAATGCTTATCACTGCGGGGTATATTTATCACTTTAAAATGATTATGGTTAAAAAAAACAGTAGACATTTTACTAAGTTGTTTCCTGCTGTGTAATAGCACTTTTGTTTTTTAGGGAGGCAGCATCTAACAATGAAACCATGGCAACAATTCTTCTTCAAAACTTGTTAATACAACTGGATGAACAGTTAGGCCGCGTTTCCAAAGAGAAAAATCTGCTTTTAATACACAACCTAAAAAGAATTAGGAAAGTCCTTCAGGTGAGAATTCATTCTACTTTTTAAAAATATTTGGATTTATAAGTCCTAAATTTAGCAAAAACAAAAATGTAGCCTCATCTTAGTTCCAAACCAGATTTAAGAGGGAAAAAGCTGAATTCTCTTACTATTTTAAATTTTGTGCTCAATTTTATTTCATTACCCAATGTTTGTTTTGCACCAACTTTTGAATCTAAAATATAGTACAAGTGGGAGGGTATGTGATTTACATGTGACTGCTTACTAGTTATGATCAAATTGAGAATGTGGAACAGGGATTTGAAAGATGCTAGGTTCATGGCTATCTCTCCATCCTCCCTTGCCTTTGTCTCTTATGTAACAATTTAGAGTTGGTATTGTTCTCATTCATAGGTGGAGGCATTATGATTGTATGTATCCTTCCAGATTTGGCTCAAACTTCACCTCCTTCAAAAGCATTCTGTGGTGCCCTGTAGCTTTCTATTCCAAAAGTTCACCCAGGCAAAGCCCATCTCTCTGTGTTCCCATAACACCTCCAACACATCTGTACCATAGCATTTAGTATATTCTACATTAGTGTTATTTCTATGTTTTTCTTCTCCCTCAAATTGTGGGTTACTTGAGGCAAGGACGTTATATTCAGCTTTGAATTCCCAGTGCCCACCACACAGCTGGATATATAGTAGGTGTGTAATATTCATTGATTAAAGGGATGAATGAATGAATGAAGTGAAACAGAGATCTAAAGAATTAAGGGCAGTCTAATAATGACCTAAACCCAGAGATGCTTATGAAACAAACTCTGAACATGGACAGCTCTAATATTTACTGAGTGCCTATACAACGTATTAGAGAACATGAAATATACATATGTCGTTTCTCAGTGAGGCTTCTTTAGAATCTCAAACTTACAATTAATGCATTTTTACAAAAATTTTCCTAGACTATAATAGAAATGTGCTTGATGTTACTAACACTTGTGAGAGGGACATAGGTATTAATTTTTTATTGTTGTTTGGATTGTTGTTTTTAATTGTTGCTATTGTTTTATTGTTGTTTGGATTGGATTTTTTTCATTGTTGTTTTACTGTTACCTTTGCCCTTGTAATCCCCTACAAATTTGCAAGACACTTGGCTGGGGGTAGGAAATGAACTTGTTGCCAACAAAACAGGATTTTTCACAGTGTAAAGCAAACTATCTATTCCAGAGGTAAGACATTTAACCTTGGCTTCGTTAGTTAGTGCTCTAATCAATAAACCTAAAACAGGGGTTTGGCATACTGCTACCCGCAAGTCAAATGTGGTCGCTGCCTGTTCTTGTACGGTCCACGACTGAGAATGGCTTTTAATTAAGTGGTTGAAAAAGAATAAAAGTAAAATAAATAAGTGGCATGAAAATTATAGGAAATTCAAATTTCTGTATTTTAGTGGAATGCAGCTTGCTTAGTCAGTTACGTATTGGCTCTGGCTGCTTTTGCACTGCAGTGGCACCGTTGAGTAGTTGTGACAGAGACTGTATGGCTCCAAAGCCTAAAATAAAAATGTGTATATGTGTATTGTGTGTGTGTGTGTGTGTGTGCGCGCGTGCACGTGTATGTCTGTATTAAGCATATTTATCTGGCCATTTATAGGAAAGGTTGCTGACCCTTGGTCTTTGCTAGAGGGACATGGGTGGGTAAAATAGGTGATGCATGGTCTTTGGAAATTCTGATTCTCAAAATGTGGCCTTGGGCAAGTCACTTAATTTTTCTAAATTCCTATATCTTTTCTTGTAAATGAGGATGATTATTATCTACCTTTTGGGATTGTAAGAAAGACTGAAGCTTTTATTTTGGCAAAAAAAAAATAGGCTTTCAAAAAACAGACGTTTTTGTTGATAGGGAAAGTAGCAGCATCTTCTCTGTAAATCAAGGGTAAGTGTCCAGCCCATCATTTTTCTGAGTGGAGATAAGATTGTGAGGGAGCCTAAGAACCGGAGGTAATTCCCAGTCACATTTCAGCTCAAGCACAAATGTCTCTGCTTAGGTCATGGGCCTTCCAGCATCTTGTCTCTGTCGACCTTTTCCAATAAACTGCCCCAAGCTCCTCAACATTCCTGCCCCAGAAAAATAGATCTACTCCTTGTTCCTGAGCCCAATCAGCTCACTCTTGAATGACTCTGGGCCTTTGTCCATGACAGTCTCATGGCCAGGAATGCTCTGCCATCTCTCTTCCTCCAGTCCAGCTCCCATTCATCCCTAGAGGAGCTGTGGAGGTCCCAGAGCAGTAAGGGAGCCTTCACCGGTGCTTTACCCCTTATTCTCATTCCTCACGGAGCATGGGCTGCAAGATAAGCAGTATCTCATCTGTGCTGGATGTGTCTAAGCAGGTCACAAGCTCTTTGAAGTTAAAAGTCTGAGTTCCTTTGTTCTGTGACCTTCCTCTTCCCTCCAGTACTCAGCATGGTTCTACTACGAACTAGAGACTCCCAAAACAGTTTGATTGGTTAGGATATTTTGTATTTATTTTTATTTATTTATTTTTGGCTGTGCTGTGAGGCTTGTGGGATCTTAGTTCCCCGACCAGGAATTGAACCCGTGCCCCCTGCAGTGGAAGCTCAGAGTCCTAACCACTGGACCGCCAGGGAATTCCCTGGTTAGGATATTTTGAATGGACAAAAACATTTGTTCTTTCCTTTGATTTATAAACTATACTTATTGGGTATTTATATTAATTCAGAACATTGCCAATTATGTTAAGACAAGTCTTTTTGATAAAACAAGATCCCCCTCCCCTCAAAAGAAAAAAAAAAAACACCTCCTGCTGAAAGAATAGTGACACTGTTCTTACCTGGTTTGAACATTTTCATCCTCTGGCATTTTAAATACAATCCATCCTAACTATTATAGCATAAAAGAGCAAACAGTATTGTATCAGGGGAGCTAAGCAGGTATAAGGTAAATTTATTTTAGCTCTTGACAGAGCAACTGGGATCTCCAGTTTCAATATTTTAATTTACTATTTATATCCCACCTACTTCTGATAAGAATTTGGAATGGCTTGTTATAAAAGACAAACAAAACCATTGAACCAAGAGTCAAGGCAATCTCCGAGGTGGAAGCAGTGAACGCTAATGTCCAGGTCGCCTTAGTCCCTCTAAGGGGAGGTAGCCTCAGGTGAAGGCCAGGAGCAAGGACTATGTTGGGTTAAATCCTGGCTCTGTGACTTCCTTGCTGTGTGGCTCAGGGCAAGATGTTTACACTCTCTCACCTCAGTTTCCTCAGCGGTGTGAGTGGAATCACAATGGTACCTACTCCACAGGGATGTTAGGAGCATTAAAAAAAATTGTAAAGCATGTGGTAAGGACTGTATTAGGGTTTGCTAAAAATAAATATCTGTCCCAGATATTTCAAGAATGCTTCACCCTGTTCTTAGGACTTTTTTAAAAAAAACAATAGACTTTATTTTTTTACAGCAGCTTTAGGTTTACAGAAAAATTGAGCAGAAAGTACAGAAAGCTCCCATATTCTCCCTCTCCACCTGCCTCTCCCAAGTTTCCCATATTATTATCTGGCATTGGTTTTGTACATTTGTTTCAGCTGATGAACCTATTGTGGTACATTATTATTAACTTAAAGTCCAAGATTGCATTAGGGTTTACTCTTTGTGTTGTACAAGTCTATAGGTTTTGACAATGCGTTATGTCATGTATCCACCATTTCAGTTTCACTGCCCTAAAAATTTCCTCTGCTCCACCAATTCATTTGTCCATCCCTCCCCCACTCCCTAACTCCTGGCAACCACTAATCTTTTTACTCTATAGTTTTAGCTTTTCCAGAATGTCATATAGTTGAAATCATACAGTATGTAAACTTTTCAGATTGGCTTTCCTCACTTAGAAATATGCTTTTAAGTTTCCTCCGTGTCTTTTTGTAGCGTGATAGCTCTTTTTATCGCTGAATGATATTCCTTTTTATGGCAGTAGTACAGTTTGTTTATCCATGTTGGGGATTTATAAACAAAGCTGATATTAACACTTATGTGTAGGTTTTTGTGTGCGTATGAGTTTTCAATATATTTGGGTAAATACCTTGGAGCTTGATTGCTGGATCTTTGTTCTTGGACTTTCTAGTGAAAATCTCTTTTCCTTATTCGTCTTCCTGTCTGTGTCTTAGTCTGTTCTGGATGCTATAACAAAAGTACATTTGATTGGGTGGATTTTGAATAAAAGACATTTATTTTTCACAGTTCTGGATAGGAAGCCCAAGGTCAAAGTGCTGGCACATTCAATGTCTGATTCAGCTTTCTGGTTCATAGATGGCTGTCTTTTCCCTGTAACCTCACAGGGAAGCTCTCTAGGTTCTCTTTTAAAAGAACACTAATCCCATTCAAGAGGGCTCTGCCCTTATGACCTAATCACTTATAAGAGGCTCCACCTCCTAATACCATCACATCAGGGGTTAGAATTTCAACATATGAATTGGGGAGACACAAATATTCAGCCTCTAACAACCCTTCTCTCTCTTTCTCCCGCAGAATGACTAAAAAAATTTAAATGGTGCATATTCATAACTTTAAAAATTGAAGCAATACAAAAATATGCAAAGAAAATATGAAATAATCCAAAATCTACTCCCCAGATATAACCATATTAATATTTCATGAACATCATTCCTAACATACATATATAAATATATGTATATATATATATATATATATATATATATACACATATATATATGCAGGTAGTAAGGCAGGCTGCTATTGACATTTTATACTCAGTTGCTATCAGTATCTTTGTAGCCTCCTGTGCCCCCACCCCCATCTCCACTCTGCTCTCTCCCCACCTGCAGTAACCACTCATCTAAATTTTAAGTTATAGAACCAAAAAAAATTTTAAACTATAAAACAGAACTGTGAGTAGGAGCTGACCTGGTGGCTGTCATATATTCTTAGATTCTAGAAATACAGGCCCCAAGCATCATAAATAAAAAGAAACTGCAGGACACCAGAGAGGAAGAAAAGGTCCTAAAAGTAGCAAGGGAATCCAAATCTATTACCTACGTAAAAATGAGAGATAAACTGAAAGCCAAATTTAAAACAGTATTAAGTGAGAGACGAGTGGAATAAACTCTTCACCGAGCTGGAATACGATATCCATCAACTTAGACTTCTATACCCAGCTCAATTATTATACAAAATTAAAAGTTCACTACAAAGATACGCTCACACAAGGAGCTACGAAAGGGAATCAGACACAGATGTTAAGCGCACATGCTAAAATTTCAAAAGTATCACTACAAAAAGTGAAAATAGAGTGCATGAAAGATTGAAAGCACCCAATAAGGTATCAGAAAATAATATCCATTATGTGGACAAAACTTAGCAATTCTAAGACAAACTGTAGTTTTTTCAAGGATGTATCTGAAACATGAAATAACAAAGTGATGAGATCAAAGAGGTGAGCTGGGCTGTCTCGTATAGAAGCCTGTGGGCCTTGGTCAGGAATCTGAGTCTTAAACTGAGTGTGATGAGAAACCATTGAGAGGTTTGAGCAGAGGTGTGACATGAACTGATTTCTGTTTTTTAAGCTTACTCTGACATATGAATTGTAGTTAGACAAGGAACAATCAGGGAGATCTGTTAGAAAATTCCATTGATTTTTTTAAAGCAACATCCTGAAGTCAGTCTTTTTCTATCACTGTGGGTTTATCAACTCTCCTAAGCCTCTAGAAGTTTTTGCTTTGTGTATTTGTTACTATGTTGTAAGGAGCATAAGTACAAGATAATATTGGTGAATGCAACTTTTAAAAAATCAATGTAAAATATCCTTTTTGACCCATTTATTAAGTGTGCATTTTACTGTGTGGCTTTCTTTTTGTTACCATTTGCTAATAGGCACATAAGTCCATCTCTTCATTTTCATACCTTGTCTGTCACTTTATACTGAGTCTTTTATAAATATCACATAACCAATCTCATTATCTAGTCAACAAATATTTAATAAGTTCTTATGTTATCAGTCACATCTGAAGCACTAGGAATACAATTGGAGGAAATCATGAAGCTTACAGCCTAAAAAATTCACACCTCCTGCATTTTTGTTTTTAACTGATGGGAACTTCTATGGCTATCCCTCACAAATTACTGTTAGGAAAGTAAGGGGAAACAGGCAACAGCAAACTTGTCTGAAAGTAGAAAAAACTCCATCTATTAGAAGGCTGAGTTCAGGGTTTTGGTGTTAAGTCTGTGGTTAGTAATCCCACCACCTACAGAGCATTTTTCACCCACCAGGGTAATGAGTCTATTAGTGAGAGTTTTAGACTCTGTGTGTGAGGGGGAGTGGGCAAGGGCAACCCACACCTAGCATGTTCTATTCTCTGTACCCCCATGGCCTCTTTCTCAGAGTTGCTTGGATTTGCCTGAACAAAAATACATGTTGGAGTTGAAAGCTCCTCAGAAGTTGGGCAAACAGTGGTTCCTTCCTGTCCTGTCTGTAAAAATCCTATTGTTGGTTCTGAGTATCAGGTGATATGAGATTTTTGTGTGTGTGTGGTATGCGGGCCTCTCACTGTTGTGGCCTCTCCCGTTGCGGAGCACAGGCTCCGGACGCGCAGGCTCAGCGGCCATGGCTCACGGGCCCAGCCGCTCCGCGGCATGTGGGATCTTCCTGGACCAGGGCACGGACCCGTGTCCCCTGCATCGGCAGGCAGACTCTCAACCACTGCGCCACCAGGAAGGCCCATGATATGAGATTTTTTACATGACAAAGTGAAGAATAGGAGACACTATTTTGCGATATGGGGGAGAAAAAATTGCTTTAACTGTTGAGCAGCTCTGAATCTGCCAGATTGTATCCTCTAATTCATGCTGCTTTCTCAGTTCACTCCTCTTCCTTCCTCTCTGTGCACCACATGCAAGAGACGCCACCTCAACCTCCAACCTGAACAGAGCCTGGTGTGGCCACTCGGTGTTAACTCTGAAAGAGCTGAATGGAGGGTTCAATCTTTCAGGTCATTTTCTGCACATGGGTGGCAGCCAGTGTGTCATTTTCAGGCCACAGTTATTTCCCCAAGTCCTCAGCACACACCCCCAAAATCTGTTTTCCTCTGAGAAAATTACCTGATGCCAGTATCACAATGCTCATATTTCAAAGGCTAAGAGACCTGCATGTCATGCCATCTAAGATGAAATGTGAGTTACCTGTCAAGATTTTGTTTGCTGTATAACCTGGGACAGCCAACAGAAGGTAGATGGTGTGCATCACAATCCTTGTCCTGTGCACATCGCACTAAACTAGAAGTCCAGAGTGATCAACTCAAGATCCCACCCACCTGAAACTTTTTTCATGGATCATTTTGTGCATATTCACCCAAGCCTTCATCTTAACCAAACCTAGATTGCACTCCCTCCTTATTAAGTTTTTTCTCACAGTTTATTACTTGTCTATAACAATTTGTCCTTTCCTTCTTTGTGAAATAATTACTTTGTCTATAGTGCACATGTTTTTAAATTCCAAATGATAGTTCGGATTTCTTAAAGTAGGGCTCATATAATTTGCTTAGTAGGTATACTAAGTACCTACTTCACAGACATTTGTTGATCAAATATTGGTTTCATCATATGGATTTTTTTTTTCTTTCTTTCTTTCTTTTTTTTGCGGTACGCAGGCCTCTCACTGTTGTGGCCTCTCCCGTTGCGGAGCGCAGGCTCCGGGCGCGCAGGCTCAGCAGCCATGGCTCACGGGCCCAGCTGCTCGGTGGCATGTGGGATCTTTCCAGACCGGGGCACGAACCCTGCCGGGAGAGGCCACCAACCAACCATGGAATGGCATTCCATGCCATTAAATATTCTTTTTCAGCATCATTTATATTCACCTACTAATTGGATATTTATTACTTTTTCCTGTTTTTTACCAATATAAACAAGTGAAGAACACATACCTATTGTCAAAATTTCATTAATATTTATGATTATTCTGTTAGAATGGTGGGTTTTAACTCTATGCATCAAAATTGCTTATAGAGTTGTTGTTTTTAATATACCCACTATTGACATGAGTGTAAACTGATATTAATGAGAATAACACTAGTTACTGTACTAAATAAACTATCAGACAATAGGATTTTATTTATCATGCACATAACAGTTTAATATTGGTTACTCTGTAGGTAAAGTGGGTGGCTTTCCTTTTCATTGCAATTCAGGGATCCAAGTTTCTTCCACAGTGTGGCTTGGCTATTGCAAAGGGATGTCTTTGGAGATAGACAGGAGCTAGAGAAAGAGCATGAAGTCACAGCCACATCTAAGATTCCTTGGCCTAGTAATGACACACTATGTATGCATCCCATTAGCAAGAACTAGTTACAAGCCTTCCACACCATGCAAGGAATGCTAGGCAGTGTAATCTCTGAATGGGCTGCTGCTTTCCACCTCAAAGGACTTACTGCATCCTATCAGAGAGGAAGCAGGAATTTGAGGGGACAGGTAGGTATGTCTGCCACATTTAGTAAAACCATTTTGGAAAGCAGTTTGTCAATATCAAAGTTTAGTGCAACTCATGAATTCCATTTCTGGATATTTATCCTACGGAAATTCTCACACAGGTAAAAAGAAGGATATCCATACAACGATGGTTTTTGTTTTGTTATTTATGATAACAAAATGTGAAAATGATCTCAGATGTCCATCTTTAAATTATCTCAATGGTTAAATAAATTGAATTATTTACATCCATAAACAGCTATTAAAATATTAGATCTGAATATACTGAAATAGAATAATAACTATAATATATGTTATAGAGTGAAAAAATGCAGAACAACATGTTCTCTGTGATTACCCACAGGGAGCGAGGGGAGGAAGTGGAGGATGGGGAAGGATTTTAACTTTTTAAACTTTTTTAACTTTTAACTTTTTAAACTTTTTTTAACTTTTTTAAAACTTTTTTAACTTTCAGCAATATTAACTTTTTTATTACCTGAAATTAAAAAAAAAAGCCCAAATGACAACAGTATTTTCAAAACCCAGGTTCCCAGACCTTGCCCCAAATCTACAGAATCAGAATCTCCAGGGAGTGGGGCCCAGAAATGTGTAGTT
The DNA here is from genome assembly GCF_005190385.1 of Monodon monoceros. Taxonomy (NCBI): domain Eukaryota; kingdom Metazoa; phylum Chordata; class Mammalia; order Artiodactyla; family Monodontidae; genus Monodon; species Monodon monoceros. The sequence goes on from NW_021703772.1 coordinate 43,143,633, forward strand.
CATAAAAGCTTCACAAGGGATTCTGATAAATTGCCAAGGTGGAAACCACAGCCTTAGGATAAATTTCTAAAAGTGGAATTACTATGTCAAAGGGTATGAAAAATGTCAAGGCTCTTGATAAGAATTGCCAAATTGTCCTTTAGTAACGTACCAATTCACATTACCACCAGCAGTGTGTAAAAGCTCATTCCACCATCAACACTGAGCGGTGCAAAGTGTTTTCATCTTTGCCAGTTTGAATAATGAAAAATGGTACCTCTGATTGATTTCGACAGAAGCGCTCGTTTGTTGCATCTGGTTCTCTTTCGGAGACATTCTGTCCCATCTGTCTTCCTCTTAAATTTTGTAGAGAGATTCATCACCCTAAGTTAGCATTTCGTTATAAAAATCCCTTGGGGAACTTGTTAAAAATATAGATTTCTAGCCCCTGCTTCCAATTCTGATCGAACAGGTTGAAGATGTGGTTTGGGACTATGAAGAGGAGGGGTAGGATTCAGAGAGTTTACAAAGGAGAGATCCATCCCAGGCAGAAGCAACAGAAGAAGAAATGAGCAGTGGTGGATTTAGTTTATGGGTATTTCATATCCCTAGAATAGATGCTTTGCTCATGATTTGCCAGGCCCTCTGCCCAGGACCCAACTCCCCTTTCCTCCCAGCATTCATTCACCAGCCCAAGACCTATCTCCATGTCATTAAAATCCGCATTGATTTCTCCCTCCTCTGCACTCCCCCAGCCCTTAGTGTCTGAACAACTCATCCTGACACTTAATCTACATGCTGCAATTACTTTAGATAGATGAGAATCGACTTACAGTAATAAAGATATAGTCTAATGAAAGTTGTAGAAGTATTACTTCAGGACAAGAAGAAATGCCCCAGGATAGCCTGGAAAATAATCCTGCAATAAATTACTTTTGTGTTGACACTAAATTAGAAGCAATGGCATCTCTATAGAAGATGAAAATTGAAGTCAGGCAGCCTTAAAGAATTGGAAACGAGTGCTTCTCTGTCAAAACAAAATAGAGGTCACTTTTTACAATATCTTGCAAACTGGCAAAGATTAAAAACCCTTGATACCACTCGGGACTGGGCGGTATTGTGGACTGAGTAACCCAGGTGATTCTTATGATCAGACAAGTTTGGGAAAGAGTGCCTCTCAGTCAGTATTCTCAACATTGCCTGCTTATTAGGATCATCGGAAACACATTTAAAAATTAGCCATGCTCAGCTCCATCCCAGAGATTCTGTTTCAATTGGGATTTTTTAAAGCTCCTCAGTTGATTATAATGTGGAGCCAAGATTGAGATACCTTGCCCAAGGCAATGCAAAAAAAAAAAAATCATGTGTAGATAGCACATATAATGTATCTTATTATTTTTTGCCACTTTAAATGGAGGGGATAAATGAGTTGCTTTTCTAGTGGAAATGATGGATTCCCAGGGATTTATTTAGTATCTCCCTCAAATCCATTGTCACTTGTGAGAAGTTTGAGTAAGTTTACTTTTATTCATTCATTCATTCATCCAACAAGTATATGCATTGAGGAAGTTGTCTGTCAGGAGCATTGCTGATGTTGGGGGTATTGACTTCATGGTGTGTATAATCTACCAGAGCAGATGGAAATTTAAGTAATTGCAAGTAATTACATTGGAGCTGAATCTGTGGGTAGGCTTTAGTGATGTTCTGCTTTAGCCAAGAAAGTTAACCGTTATGGACCATTCCCAAAATATGCCACCTTTGTCTTAATTGAATGCATTGTGTTTTAAAAAAAAAGCTTTTCTAATTCTTTTAGGTTATTTCTTCTAATTTTTTGTAAATCTACAGTTATTTTATTAGAAGATAATTTTCTATGGTACTCAGGGTTATTTCTTTCTAAACTGAAATAACATTTCTCAACTTTTAACATTTCTCAACTTTCATTAGGCTATTTTTTTTTATTATGACTAAACTGATTCTTCTTTATCTAAACTTTATATTGCAAAGTAAATTGTATACCAACAAGACCAGCTGACCAGGGCATGAGTCCAGGTTGGAGTGTAGTGGCCAGTAGGATCCTTTGGGAAGGGGGTTACCAGATGGTAGGTCTAAAAGCATTGCATTATCAAACTGTTTCCCTCTTGTCGACATCAGTGGACAAAGGGTACATGTGATGTTTGTCTCATGTTGGGAACTGGAAACAATGGAAGGAGCCATCAAGATTTCCATCTGTCAGTCATGACCTTTACCCAAAGTATTTCATGTTATAAGCAGAGCACATTCCAAGTAAATGCAGTTTTTCTGACAATTCAACATCATTCAAAGTTTTCCTCATGATCATAAGGTTCATTTGAACCATAGGTTCCATGACCATAGGTTCATTAATCCCATTTGACTAATCCCTTACTCCTGCAAGAATTAAGCACTACTATATAATAGACACAATCTTATCTGGCCTTTTCACGTAGCCCTGCTTGAAAACAACAAAGGACCTAATATGTAGAATCAGAGTACATTTTTGGACCCCCAAGAATTGATATATATTGATTACTATAGTCCTGGTATAAAGTACGTAAGATGATACCTAATTTATTAAGGAATTCTTCACTGTGCATTGGTAGGGAGTCATTATTTCCAAGGACCAGGCTGGACCCCCAAATACTTAAATGTAGCCCAAGATCCTCGTTGGAAACATGGAGCTGTAAGCTATTGCAATTTTGCTACAGCGGGGGCATCATTCTGTCCAATTGTGTGCAGATGAATAAGGACCCTAATGAGACACAATAAAAATGCTGCATAGGTTTTTGGGGAGTCTGATAAAGTAGCATTAAGCACAAGACCAATGCAGATGTTTTCAAAACAGTAGAGCTTTCAAGGTCTTGAAGTATGGTTGACAGGCTATGACCTGCACAGATGTGCTAGGCTGGGGGAAAAGAGAGGACCCCTGTTATGAAGCTGTGTGTCCTGCCTAGGTTGCTTTATTGCAAGTCACATTGAGTTGTCCTAGGGCCCAACAGCTGCTTTGGTTTTCTTTGGTTTTTTTTTTTTAACTTTTTTTTTTTGGCCTCGCCACATGGCTTGCGGGATATTAGTCCCCCAACCAGGGATCCAACCCAGGCCCACAGTAGCGAAGTGCCGAGTCCTAATGCTTTTCTTTCCTTTAATTTCCTATCTGCCTATGAGCCCTGACCCTTCCTCAGCCGAGACACATCCAGTTTCTTGTCCTCTTGGGTTGGCATTGTTTATGAACCTGACAGCGTGAGGCAAGACATGACCACCAGCTAGCAGGGAGAGCCCAGTGTATGCACAACTACTTCAGGAGCAGTTGAGGCGTATTACTGAGGTCAGGACTTACCAGCCCATCCAATTTCAGGCCTGTATATGCTTAACTAAGAAATTATGGAGCTGGGAGAATGGAGTTGCTCTTTTTGCTTCAGTGAGGCTGTGTGAGTGAGAAGGCTGTGTTCAAATACTTCTAAAAAAATGATACAAATGAACTTATTTACAAAACAGAAACAGACTCAGGTTTAGAGAATGAATTTACAGTTACGGGTGGGGGGGAGGGGTGGGGGGAGGGATAGATTGAGAGTTTGGAATTGACATGTACACACTGCTATATTTAAAATAAAATGCCTTTCCATTAAAAAAAAAAGAATTCTTATAAACACAAGGTGAAAGTACATAAGTAAAAGGAAGACCCCTCCTTGTGCTTAGTTTGGACCAAAGCTTAGAGTTCAAACTAGCCTTTGAAAAACATACCCTTTCCATCATCCTGCTTGACTTCATGAAGATAAACTAAAGGACACAATACAGATTAAATCCAACTCCTCCTTAAGAGTACAGATCAAAACACACTTTCTCACTGGATTGATCTCTAACCCCAAAGAAGTATTATTTTCTTCTCTGGGCTTTGAACAGTAACTTTGTTCACACCATTGATAAAGCAGACATGTCATGGCTGTTTACATATCTGTGTTTTCTATCAGATTGTGAGTTTTTGAGGGCAAACGGCCAGGAATCACTTTGGCAAATGGGCTTTTAGTGAACTGGTTTTTGACGAATTGACCTGGTGGTAGAATTATATTTTGTTCAACTTTCCCCATCACTTAGCACAATCTCTGGCACATAGCAGATGTTCCATAAGTGTTGGTGGAATTGAAAAACAGATAACATTTGTTTTTCTGTTTATAAAAGTAATGCACTTCCATGCTTGTCAAAAAAAAATGTGGAATATAGAGGGAAATATCAACAAATTTAACTTTTGAGCACACAAACTAGTTTTGAGAACCAAAAATTAATAGTAGCAATCAATGATAACAACACAGAAACCAAGAAATATGAAACGTTGCCATTGAAAGCGGGACTATATCTTCCCCTGACCCAACAAAACACTGGTTGGCTGCTAAACTGAACTGGAAGCAGACCTCTGTCCTCTTCCACTTTCATATTTGCTGTCTCCCCCTCAAAGGAATCCTCTAATCTCTCTACCCCTTAAGGGGCACGATCAACAGCACTGACCTTATGGCAGGTGAGATATTTTGGTAGGAGAGCCCCAGTGCTTTGATTGCGTTGAAGGTGACGTCACATGTTATAAGTTGTGTCATGATGGTGTTCTCACTAGAAATGACTTCATATTTCTAATAAATGCTCAGCTGAAAAATACACAGAGGATGGAAAACACAAATTATGCAACTGAGAACTGTGACTTCCTGTTGCACTTTGTGGAGGAGGTGAGAATAGAACAGTAAGAGAGAAACTATTCTTAAATGCTTCTTTTTTGACATATTGTTTCTTCTTTTGCTTTTCCCACTATCTATACTATACAGAGAGAACACTACATTATCTGTTTATTACACTATATGTATAAGCATCCTAGAAAAATAACATTTTAGATATGGAAAGGACCTTAGAAATAATGAACATCTATGCAACAAATAACCAGCAAAACGGTTTTTTTGTTGTTGTTGTCGTTTTGGTTTATTTTTAGAGAAAGGAACATTGTCTTGATATGTGGTCTCATTATCATGACTTTGATAAGACTTCAGGCTATAAATCTTTTTTAAGTTTTATGTCTTGTTCAGCTTTAAAAACACTATTAGCAGCTTAGCATTGCATACAGCAACACTTAAGCCTTGAGGTTTTTCATTAATTTCATCGATAATTATTCCCCTGTCTCTATGACAATTCAGTTGCTTAAACTAAGTCTAAAAAGCTACCTACGTTGTAAAACAGTTGTGGCCCAGACTAAATTCTAACAGCAGCTTCCTGTATATCACACTTTGCTCAGACCACAGCTTTCTTAAGAAACAGTGTATTTTAAACATCGGATTTGATCAACCATAAACTCTAGGGGAGCCTCCTGTCTGTGGTAGTTTTGAGCAGAAGAGAGAGAGGCAAAAAATACATATGAAAACATTTTCTTTATATAAATCACTTTCCCTATTTTAAAAACCTATAACGTTCATACAACATTCTCTGCTGCTCTTGGGGAGAACTTCGTCTGTGAAAAAGCTGCTTTTAAAAAAATTTAAAATTTCCACAGATTTTCATTATACTGCTTTCTGTAATTATTTTTCCTTGATACTATTTCCCTGGTCCTTTTGCTGAAACTAGCACTTGAAGCACTCTCTAAATTTTACCTTTAACCTATTTAATCCCTCTTTCAAGTGACAAAAGGTGGTGAAAGTTGGCCCTGGTGGCACCTAGTTGCCTTCCTACATCTCCCTGAGAGGCCAAAAGTTTCCTAGAGTTTCTTAAACCACTTCAGCCTTGTTCAAGTTTGGCTACCTTGTGTGAGTTTCTGAGCATTATTTACATCAAACTTTTTAATTATATCATTTCAACACTTTCCCTTCTCTTAAATTAATAAATTTTGAATAAGAGTTTGTCTCCCACATCTCAAGCCCTGTACCATGCACCTGCCATAGCTCTCAAGGTTAAAGGAACGACTACAATATAGGCACTAAGAGTGAAGGTCAGATTCAAAGAAGGGGAATATGGAGGAGGTGATGCTTCTTTGGTGTGGTTTTCTCAGCACCCAGATCAGTGCCTGGCAGTAATTGTTGTTCAATACAAATTTGTGGAATAAACAAATGAATGAATGAATAAATGGCATCAGTAATGTCTGCAAGCACTGGCAGAATCTTTATAATCAGAGGTGTGAGCAGGGGTCACAGATGGACAAAACTCTGTATGCAAAGGCACAGAGGTAGGAAAGCAATGTGAGGAGACATAGGAACCTGGACCAGGCAATTTGTGGGCACCCTTGGCCCATGCACTTGTCATGGGAAGATGGATAAGAGCAATGGAGAACTGTGGGGATGCCCTTCACGTGATGGAGCACAGTGAACTGGCATGGGGTGCAGGGCAGAAAATCCTTTTCCTTAATATTGGGTTGGCCAAAAAGTTCATTCGGGATTTTCTGCAACATCTTATGGAAAAACCCAAACGAACTTTTTGACCAACTCAATATTTGCTCTCCAAATATGTATATATAGACATAGGACTACAAATTGTCTATTTAATCTGAGTCACAGAATACTTATTAACTACTTCTGAGAAATGACCTTGAATTTTCTTCCTATGGTTTGTCCAAAGAGCCCTAGACCTGAAGTCAGAGTGTCTGTGTTCCACTCGTTAGCTGGATGACTTACCCTCCTTCTGTTTCAGTTTTCTTACCTGCAGAATGTGGGTAATATTAGGACTTACCTCACATTGCTGTTAAAACTAAGATGATGTTTGGGAAAGTAATAATAATAATAACAAAAGTTTCATTTTTCATAGATCGATTCATTGCTGCTTTGGGGTTCATCACTATCCTACATTATACATAGATTGTGCCACAATATCTGCTTGTATGAAATATGTAAATGCATACACATAGGCATACATGTTCGTACATGTGCGTGAATAATGGCGCACGCTTAGTACACTCCAGTATCTAATTTCATAAGCTCCTTTAATCCTCGCAACAACTCTGTGAGGTAGCTACTGTTATTTCCCCCACTTTACAGGTGAGAGAACTAAGGCTCAGAAAGGTCACACAGCTAGGAGGTGAGAGAACTAAGATACAATCTCAGTGTTTCTGAATCTAGAGCCTGTGCCCAAAATATTATACACATGTAGGTACTTTCCCCAGTTTTTTCTTTATATTTCTCTGAAAAAATATAGTTTATGATAATTTCAATAAGTTATTGAGATATAATGATGTACAATAAACACATATTTAAAGTGTACAATTTGAGAAGTTCTGACACAAGTATCCACCCATGAAGCCATTACCACAATCAAGATAATGAACATACCCATCACCTCTAGAAGCTTCCTTGGGTCCTCCCTTCTATGCCTGCCTGCCCTGGGTCCCTTCCACAGGCAACCACTGATCTCCTTTTGCTTACTAAAGAAAGATTAGTTTGCATTTTCTCGAGTTTTTATATAAATAGAACCACACCTTGTACTGTCCTTTTAACTGGCATCTTTAACTCAGCATAATTATTCTGAGTTTATTACTTTTTGTTGCTGAGTAGTATTCCATTGTATGTATGTACTGTAACAAGTTTGTTTATGATCATTTTTAATAATTCCCTATACCCTGCAAGAAGTATAGAAGAATATGCAAGAAGCAAAAAAGCGCATCAGATTCTTAAACGTGGTGAGAGTCCGTTCCCCTTAATTTATATTTGTTTTAATACTTAGTATCATGTTTCCCTGAAACATTAAGTAGATGTCTAAACTGAAAAAGAATGAGATAGGGAGTTAAGAGAGAAGAGAACAGAGGATGGATAAGATTTGTCTCCCAGATGTAATATCACTGTGGTCTTTCAAAACCATGTTAATTTTGAAATTTTACCCTCACAGGCATGCATATAAAATCCATATTTTTGTATTCTATATATAAAGTTCTACATTTGAAATATTATGTTTACAATTAAATAATCCAATTTGGTGCTATAAACTATGGAAACTCACTCCATGATACAGCGCTTCAATTGTATCTGTTGAAATTCATACTTCTTTTCTTTGGTGATATAGTTGTAAGTGACCAATAAATTTTCCCACTTTAGATACACTTACACCACGAAAAAACACTTTAAAGAAAGACTAATGACTCTTTTTTCAGAGTTGCAGATTGACATCAACATGACACCTGGCTCCAGATGATATAGTAGAAAGACCCATGGATCTTAGGCTGGGATCTGGCTTCCCTTCTCCTCAGTTTCCCTGTTTGTAAAACGAGAACAATAGCTGTCTTGAAGGGCTGCACTGGGCTTTATGTAAGCAGGCGTTTGAGAGCCTATGACACATGGAAGATATTTATAAATGGTATTTCCTCTCCCTGCCCTTCCCGAGTCCTTTTTCCTAGAGACTTCCTTAGGCTCCCAGGGAACTTAAGACTTAAGGACTCCTTTTACCATTCCTGTTTTAGCATTTTTCATATACTTTCTTCCCAACATGTATCACAGAGGCAGGCACATAGCTGGTGCTGGAATATTTGTTGAATGAAGGCCTGAAGGGGACCTTTTTATCCTAGCACTGGGCATCAAACCAAATCCATGGTTGTGCAGACTGAAGAATGGGAGAGATTGTTCTGTGGCCTGTTCTCATGAAAGGCATGAAGCAGTGTCTCTCTGGGGGAACTGAGGCCATTGTGTGGTTGGCATTTTTGCTGCAGGGCCTTGTAGATTGTGCTGTCGGTTGTTGGATCTTGGGTGGGAGGTGACAGCTCAGATTGGAAACCAGGGGTTTGCTAATTGTGGTCTTTCTTTGTGCATGAGGCCACCTGGGAAATGTAACAGCTTATCAAGGGCCGTTTAGCATAGCTGGAGTGTTGGCACACCCTCAAAGCCAGTGATTAATAAACCAAGTACCTTGCCATTGTGCGAAGTGCAAATATTAGGTTCCAGGGAGTCAATCAAGAGACCCTTGTGAGACTTTAAATGCTTAGAAACTTGGGCATGTTGAGTGAGAAAGAGAAAATGGCAGAATTGTTGCCAACATCAATAGGTTTGCTTAGACAGTGTTTCTGGGTCTGCAGTTAGGCCTTTTTCCACCAGTGGTTTGTTCTGTGTGTTCTGAGCCTCCATCCTCTGTATTCGTTCCCGCTCCAAAAAAGAAAGCCAGAGTTGAACTCTAAATGACCACATAAAACCAACAGTGGGGTTGTTTGGAGGGATAGAGTGGGACATGAGAAATAACAGGACTGAGAAATAAAATGTTCTCAAAAACAGTTTTGAAACCACTGGAATCAGAGAAATTCAATGCAATGTAAAACTTAAAGAAAAATGGCTAACCTGTGTAACTTTCTCCCTCCACTATTATAGAAAGACTTCTGGAGGGGCAGGAAAATTTGGTCTGAATTTCAAGCCGGCCTCTAACAAGGTCAATGACTCCAAGGAAGCCACTTCACTTTGAGAATGCTCATTTCCCCCATTTGTGAACTAGTGATTCATGGCATCTCTCCTACCCAACTGCTTAGAAGAGGACAGACAAATGCGAGCAAATTGAGGACAGACAAACTGAACACAGGACTTATCACGTAGTGTTCAATAGATCTTTGTTGCATGATGCCTGAAGGAGGCCTCCTCCTCTTAGCCATACAAATGGAAAACATCCTTCTGGCTTCCCTCCTTCTCTTTAAAAATATTTCATCATATTTTATAAGTTTCTCTGAAAAGCTGAATTTTCATCAGAACTAATAGAGTTTCCTTTCTGCCTCTGTTCTGGTATCTGTAAAATGGGGATAAATCCATCTGCCTCCTAAGGTGTGTGTGAGAACCACAGGAAATCAGCGAAAGTGCTTAATGCACACCCAGCGCACCGCCGCTCAACAAGCATCTAAAAACGCTGCTTTTCTCAGGAGCAGAAACACATGGCTGTTTGCTAATACTTGTCAGTATCTGAAACCATTCAGATAGGTGGAGAGTCTCTTTGATAAATAGGAAAGTAAATAAAGCTAATATTTTGCAATTTTCCATTAGAAACCAAGAGGTTTCTGTTTTTGCCAAATGGAAAAAGTTTTGTCACGCATGCAGTTTTAATTTTCAGGTAGTTTAGTAGACATGGAAAATTCAATTAAGAAAAGCTATTTTGTTAGTGAATCTCTATCAAATTTTTTAAGGGCATGTACCCAGAGTTTTAGAGTTTTAGGGGAGTTTCCATTAGTGAATAGCACTTGTTTTGGCTGTGACCTTTTGGCTGGTTTAAACCTGTCAGGTCCAACCACAGAATCATGGTCCCAGGGCACAAACTTGTTTTCTCCTTTTAACCTATTCGCCACCCCTGTTTTGCTGATGCTGACCAAAAGGTTTCCTTTTCTAAGTAAGAAAAATTCATCTGCTTAGCTTCGTATAACTTGTATGCATAAATTGAAGTGAAATAAGCAATATTTCATCTGTCCCTTTTCTTCTTCCCCCACTGCCTCCTCCACTTCATTTCATATTTGACTTATTTGTCCTGAACACGCCAAAATCAGTTTCTGAATCTGTTTCTCAGAGCATCACTGCATGTAAGTGAAAAAGTATCTGTTTCCAAAAGAATACTCATCTAGAACAATACTGTAACTATCATTACATTTATATATAAATAAGTTCCCTTTTTTTTTCCCTGTTACATCTCCATAAGTTAAACAATGGATAATCTCTTTATTTCATCCTTGGTATGCTTCATAAATTACATAATAGTTTTCAGAGATCATAGAAACTACCTCTCTTTGTAAAATGTGGGCACTGATCAAGTAAGAAACATTCTATAGAAATTGGGGCCCTTCAGCCTGTAGAAAATTTGGGACTTCCCCACATAAAAAATACTCGATGAAAAACTAGAGCTATCATTGAGATTCTCTTTCTGTGACCAGACATTAAAACAGCAGGAAGGGGTAATAATAATCCAGATTGAAACAATGAAAAACAAAGAATTATACCTTGAATATTTCCACTTAGCCTGGGTAAACCGAAGCCATACTCACTGACCTGCTAACACATGTATATGGAATCTAAAAAAAAAAAAAAGGTTCTGAAGAACCTAGGGGCAGGACAGGAATAAAGACGCAGACGTAGAGAATGGACTTGAGGACACGGGGAGGTGGAAGGGTAAGCTGGGACACAGTGAGAGAGTGGCATTGACATATATATACTACCAAATGTGAAATAGATAGCTAGTGGGAAGCAGCCACATAGCACAGGGAGATCAGCTCGGTGCTTTGTGACCACCTAGTGGGGTGGGATAGGGAGGGTGAGAGGGAGACACAAGAGGGAGGAGATATGGGATTATATGTACGTATAGCTGATTCACTTTGTTATACAGAAGAAACTAACACACCATTGTAAAGCAATTATACTCCAATAAAGATGTTAAAAAACACACACACACATTAAAACTAAAAAGTGGAAACAATCTAAAAACAATAGCATAATGTTTAAGTGCGCATGCATTCATGAATCAGACTACCCGGGTTGACTCCTGGTTCTGATTTACTAGCTATGTGACCTTTGACAAGTTACTCAATCCCTCTGCACCTAACTATCCTTATCTTCCCTATCAAATGGGGAGAGCAGTAGTGCTATGCCCATTATCATAGGGCTGTTATGGACTAGATGACATAATTCATGTAAAGAGCTTAGCATGGTGCCTGGTACTCAAAAAGCCCTCAATACATGTTATTTTATAAATATTACTATACCTAGAACTGAGTGTAAATGACATGTTTCTTTAAGACTGGTAACAGGACAATTACAAAAAAGAAATAAGGATGATTTGGAGAATTTCAGCTCATAAACATGCTTGCAGTACATACAGAGGTCATCACACTAGGTTTGACCTTGGGGATAAAAGGATGACTATCACACCATGGATCTCACAGAACAAGAAGGCTAATCTCTGAAACTTTTAAGCACTTTTCATCTTACTAACCTCCCTGGACACTGCATTAAAAAAAGAAACCTATATTTATTCCATGCAATCACAAGTTTCTGCTGATGTTAAGTGTGTAGAAGTACTTGAATTCAGCAGCTATGCAGATCAGCAGATCAGTATCAAATGCAATATCACTTGACTGACACACTAGTTATATCACCAAACACTAAACATGTCACCTCTTCAGATAGCAACATCCTGTGTAGTTTACTTTACCTAGAGGATTCCAGGAATGCTCTCTCATAAAACTGAGGTTTCTCCACATACTGTAATATTCCTAATGGGATCTGGCCTCATTCTAATGCTGGGCATAGACATATGCCGTCACAGGCATGCAGTCTTGCTCTACCCCTAAAGGATGTATGTTTGCTTTAACTAAAATGATTTGATGAATCACACACATTTTATTTTTCCGAAAGCTCCTTAAATTGGACACATTTTTATTTTTTTCCTACGCAGCCACTAAACCGTGAAACTTAAACAGAATTAGGCCTGTGTTTTGACTTGTCTCCTGCTTTGCCAATTTGGAAAGTTCCCAGTACCGAGTGATCTGTTTGCCAGCAAAGCCACGAAAGTACAAATGAGACCCCAAGGGTTACAAGTTCTTTTGTAATATCTGTGTTCTAATGGATGGCTAATTATTTTTGGCTTGAGACCCATTAATAACAAAACAAAAATTAGGGGAGCTGGAATTCTAACACCATTTAATCCAACTCTTAATGTTACTGATGATTCAATTGAGGCCATAATGACCTGACCAGAATTCCTCAGTAACAGAAAAGCTGACCGGGGATCTTTCTCCTGCTCATTCTCCTGCAGTCCTCACAGCAAATCCCAGTGATACACCCACAGTCTTAGGCTATCATAAGTCTCTAGGCTGATGCCAACACTATCCCACTCCAGAAGTTAAGGGTTAGCTATTTTCCATTCATATGTGTTAGCAAGGATAGCAAATACTATATTTAAAAATCAGGAACAACCTGAATGTTCATAACAGGGAACTCGTTCCATAACTGTGGCCTAGCCAAATAATTCAGTGACACGTATTTATTTAGCATCATGTTTTTGAAGGCTGTTTAATGCCATGGAAAAATTATCTTGATGTGTTATTTACTAAGTGAAAACTATGGAATACAGACTTTCATCTGTTTATATCATACTATATATACATATTAGGAAAAAATAATTTTAAAAACCTGGAAGTAAATTACATAAAAATGTTACCGATGGGGGCTTCCCCGGTGGCGCAGTGGTTGAGAGTCCGCCTGCCGATGCAGGGGACACGTGTTTGTGCCCCGGTCCGGGAAGATCCCACATGCCGCGGAGCGACCGGGCCTGTGAGCCATGGCCGCTGAGCCTGCGCGTCCAGAGCCTGTGCTCCGCAACGGGAGAGGCCACAACAGTGAGAGGCCCGCGTACAGCAAAAAAAAAAAAAAAAAGGTACCGATGCTTATCTTTAGTGAGTAAAATTAGGCATGATTTTAATTTTTTATGTATAATTTTCTTGTGTTTTATATATTTTATACAGTAGATATGGATTATATTTATAATCTGAAAGACAAAGATTGTTATTTTAAACAGTCCAGTGTATTCATAATCAACTAGAAGAGAGGTGTCGGCAGCTGTAGGGACCATCCCCTTTTTAAAGTAAGATGTCAGCGTGAATATGATGCATGATGTATGTGCCATGAACTCATGACTTTGGCTTGACTAGGACAGTGTAAAGACTGTGGCTTTTATTTTGAAATGAGAAACCACTGGAAGGTTTTGGTAGAGGAGTGGCATGATCCAACTTAGATTTTAACAAGATCACTCTGGCTTCCATGTTTAGCCAGGTTGAACAAGGATGGTCGTGGTAGAGGCGGTGAGAAGGTTTGAATTCCAACTAGTTATCCATCACAATGTTAGGTTTTGAAATCTATTTTCCTACAACCTATCATTTATTATATGGGGATTTATATTTTTTTATACCTTTATTGGAGTATAATTGCTTTACAATGTTGTGTTAGTTTCTGCTGTACAACAAAGTGAATCAGTTATATGTACACATATATCCCCATGTCCCCTCCCTCGTGAGCCTCCCTCCCACCCTCCCTATCCCACCCCTCTAGGTGGTCACAAAGCATCGAGCTGATCTCCCTGTGCTATGCTATATGGGGGTTTAAATATGTATTTTATATATATTTTATCAGTAGAACTTGTGATGAACTGACAAAGCATTGGATCTTCTCCATAAAAATAATACCAAGTCTGATTTTTCCTTTCCTTCTCAAACATCTGCTTCTATACCAACAGTTACTCTGTCTCTATGGAGCCAGGTAAGATGGGCCTTCGGGACTTCTCTGTCCAATCACCAGAAGAACCAAGTCTTAGTCCAGGGGGCATCAAGCACCAGCCAGGGCCCATCCTTAATAAAATTTTCACCAGTCAGCAGCAAAATAAGAAAATTTGCGAAGTCAAATTTATTCCTTTTAAAGGATTTTTTTAAAAAAATTCTATAACATTGTGTATCCTTTCCAGTCATTTGGGATAGGAATGTTCTGTTTTTTTGAAATGGTGATGATATGCATGGCAATGCTTGTGGAGCTTTCCTTATATACTTATTTAAGCAGAATAAAAAGTTGACAACTTTATATCAGTCACCAAAACTTCTACTATTTTCTGGTCCACGAAATCCTCACATCTGGAAAACACAGCATTAGTCTGTATGGCAAAATCTTCTTCACATGTGCCTACTGTGAATGTCTTTTTGTTTGTTTGTTTGTTTTTGGTAACTGAATGAGAAATGACCACTAATTCTACAATTTTGTATCCACAATCTACTTTTGTCCTTTCCCAGAAAACAAATGTTAGTTGGAACTGAACATGGGAAAAACATAATTCATTGGTTTAATTCCTTCATCATTGACGCTTTGTTCAGTTAGAACAGAGTGGGTTTTTCTTTGATTATATAAGTAATGCATATTAATTATAGGAAATTTAGAAAATAAAGGCAAAAAGAAGATAATTATCCATAATTCTACCATCCAGATTTCTACCATGGTTGATACTTTAATACATTAAAATGTATTATAGATGGATGCATACATTTTTTCACAAAATGGAGATTATATGGTTGTTTCTTTACTATATTACATCAAAAAGCTATCACAGAGGCTCTGATACCTATAAAGCTTAGCAACCCATTTCTCATAGTCTCAAACCTTATTTGCTATCAGAAATGTACAAATGAAATTACATATATTTGAAAGGCTGGGGTGATGAAAAACATAGGCAAACTAGGGAAAAACTACAGATTCCCCAAAGTCTGTGAAACTTCCTTCATGTTAAAATAGAGATTAATAGACATTAAAGACATATTAGCATCTCAGTGAGACTAATATGGTAAAAATAGTGACAGCCATTTTTTAAAAATCAAATTATGCTTCAGCTTGAATAGAACCAACCCTATGAGCAAGAGAAATAGGGCTTTCTAGTTTTGCTATTAGGAACTCTGACAAGAGATTAAATTTTAGCACATCCCTAAAGATGTCTTTTTCAGTCTACCATAGTGCCTGGAAATCATACCTTTGACTTTGGTAACAAAGGCTTCAAGTTTACAATTGTATATAAAAATCTCTCCAAGCTTTTAGATAAAATACATAAGAGGAAAAAAAGACAAATACATACAACATTAAAACCTAAAATGACTGGACAGTTAAATACCAGAACATGAGTGAAATCTATACCAGTATGAGACAAATAAAACTAAATCAGGAAAATCAACCCCACATTCATCCATTGAAACATTGCCTAAAGATACATGCCCAGGACTTATGAAAAAATCATGATAACAAAAGACTGGCAAGCTCAAATTGATGTATTGAAAAACCAGCACACTTCTGAAAATGATCTACTCCACAATATGAAGAGTTTTTCGGAAACCATCTGAATAAAATAGGAACAGAAATCTAAAAGAGGCAAATAGGTTTAAATGAAAATTTCAAACAGATAATATGAAAAGAGGGAGATGATAACTAAGATAGGAAGTGATTTTAAGAGGGAAAAAGAGAAACAGGATTAAATCCATGTTGGACACAGGAAAGGATAGAATTGATACTATGGAGAATAAATAAGTGATGTGGGATGTATGCTTGAAGCACCCAATGTAGTGAAGTGAAGGAAAATGGAATATGGAAATCAGAGACAGAAGGGCCAACACACGTATAATTGATGAAGAGACCAAAACAAACGGAACAAAAATAACAATTGAAAATATATTCTAGAAGAATACTTTCTTGGGATGACAAAGAAATGATTTAGACATGGAAAGTATGCTAAATTCCTTATTTTGACATGGGAATTTCAAAGCTTAACTTTTATTCCAGATACTTAAAATGAGGCTTCAATGGCAGTGTCATACAGCCATGGCATCTTGTGACTGGTGCAAGAGAAAATGGCAGAATTAGAGATGGTGCAACTGGGAATTGTACATAATCCACTTCCCATTCTATTAATGTGGCAGTGCATAGAGGAGTATGTGGTGAATGTGAGGTTATCCACCAGGTGGTTGTGGTGAAAACTAAGTTGTGAACTATTGGGTGCAAAAAACAGTTTTGATAAATTCAATGATAATTGCTGTAAGTATGTAAAACTGTATTTATATCTTCCAAAATAGTGGAGAGAGTGACAGAAAAGAAGTATAGACTATATAGCAAAAGACAGGCAAAGGAAAGAGAAAACTGGTGACAGAGTAATACCAAACATATTAAATATGGCAGTGAATGCAAGTGGATTGAGCTCTCTTCTTAAAAATAAGAAGATTCTCACTTAGAAGCAAAACAGAAAATTCAATGACATGCTATTTACAAACAACCCCTAAAATGAGGTATAAGAAAAGCTAAAAGTAAAAGGTTGGGCAAAGGTATATCAGGCAAATGGAGAGAAAAAGGAAGTATGGTCACTATATATTGTTATAATAACAATAATAAAATAGAAATGAGATATAATAGCTGACATTTATTTAGTGCTCAGGACATGCAACATCTCATTTAATCCTCATGGTGGCTCTGAGCTTGTTAGACAATGTCAAATTCCAGTTCAAAATTCCAGTTCAGAAGCAATAATCAGGACAAATATTGTATTATTATCAGAGACAATTTCAAATGAAAGTATAGCTTTCACAGATCAATATGCACCAAACGTATTGAATCAAAATATAAAGTAAAAATTATAAGTACAAGAAGAAATGAGAGGGCTTCCCTGGTGGCACAGTGGTTAAGAATCTTCCTGCCAACGCAGGGGACACGGGTTCGAGCCCTGGTCTGGGAAGATCCCACATGCCGTGGAACAACTAAGCCCGTGTACCACAACTACTGAGCCTGTGCTCTAGAGTCCGTGAGCTACAACTACTGAACCCACGTGCTACAACTACTGAAGCCTGCATGCCCTAGAGCCCGTGCTCCACCACAAGAGAAGCCACTGTGATGAGAAGCCCGTGCACCACAACGAAGAGTAGCCCCCTCTCCCCACAACTAGAGAAAGCCCGCACACAGCAACAAAGACCCAACGCAGCTAAAAATAAATAAATAAATAAATAAATAGATTTTAAAAAATAAAATAAAAAAGAATGAGAGAAAGCAAGTAGTAGTGGGATACTTTAATAAACTTTTCTTAGTTTCTGACATATTAAGTAGGCAAAACCATAAATGAACAAGATCTAAATACTGTAATTTAATGAGGTTGGTTTAATCAAGAATATATAATATCACAACATTTTAATGGTGAAAATTTATAAATAATCTAAATGCCAACAGTGGAGAATTTATTCAGTAAATCAGACTAGGGCTAAATTAACCATTCAACAGCTATTAAAAATCATATTGTAGATGTTTTAATGACATTGTGATTTAATTATCAATTAAATGGAAAAGCAGATATGTAATAATATATAAAGTGTGCTCTAAATTTTATTTTTTTTAATGTCTGTAAATATGTGTACATTTGCACATGGAGAAAATAAACTAAATGGGCACATTAAATGTTAACATCAGTTATCTCCAGATCTTGTGATTATGGGTGTCTTTTATTAGTGATTTTTGCATTTAAAAATTTCTCTTCAGAGGATATTTTTGCTTCTGCAATCTAAGCAAAACATAATTGACCTTTGCTTAATGATTGACTCTGATCTTACGAACATCCCACTTGATTCTCACAACTTAAGAGAGAAAGGCAGGGTACAGATTTTATAGGGGAGGAAATCAAAGCTCAGAGACGTAAAGTGGCTTTTTCTTTTTAATGTCATAGTTAATGGCAGGGCTGGGGTAAAACCCTGACTCTAACCTCAAATCCTGAGGACTTTCCAGTGTCTTCTGTGTAAACCATGTCTCCACAAAGGCCTGGCTCAGCATGGCAAGTGGTCCAGGCCCTCAGGTAATAAAATATATATAAACCCATGTATATTGTATAAACCCTTACAGCTTAATAGGATTTTTCATCCAAGATGATAGGAGAAAGAGGCAACTGCATTTGATTATAGGCTATATATGAGCAAGAAGTGTGGGAAGGAGACGAATACATTTTGATGGAAGCTGACGGTACAAATAGTCCTGGAAGCCAGAGCTGGTCATCTTAAAAGGCTCAGGCACCTGAGGGATGAATTTCACATGGTTAGCATCTTTTCTAGCGTGGCCTTGAGAGAATATGTCCCTTTAAATATAAACATGTTAGTGTGACTTGCAATTTAAGCCTAAAGACCACTTTGAAGTGTCACTCTGGGAATCTGTAAACCAACATAACGATTCCCAGTTTTAGAACTAGCTCTGAGACCTAGCCCCATGGTCACAGTTGAGTAATAGGTCATTTGGGCACTCACTTTCCATTTTCATGAGCTATTAGCAACCCTTCAGTTTCCATTTCTCTCAGTAGCTGAATGGTATTAATACCTCCACTACAATTCAAATAGATTTCAGATTTTTGTTCAATGGAAAATGTATAGGAACACTTTGAGGATTGCTTCGTAAATGTCAATGATCTTCAGAGAATGGTTTTATTTCTTCCGGTTGGAATGATTTTTCCACTTCTAGATTTAGGAGTTCTAATTTTTGCACAATATGTAAATTAATTTAAAAAGTTTTTACTAGGGTCTTTTTTTTGAATTAAAAATTAAACTGCTTTATTATCAAATCTTTTCATTTGCAGCTCTTAAAACATTCAATACATAGGAAAATAATTTCAATAAACACATTTTATAATAAAAAAAGTCAGAAACTGTTAAAATTTCAAGATCGAAGAGAGTCAATGATACAATTGGAAGAGACTAATATGTTCTAATATATGTACTATGGTCTTTTTTGATATGAAGAAAATAGCTTTCTAGTTTTCCCCCAATTGCTTAAATAACACAAATCTTTGTAAAAATTCAAACAATAGTGAAAAGTCTAAGAAGAAACTAAAAATCCCCTAAAATTCCACCAAAATAAAATAACCACCATTATCATTTTTGTCACTATCTTTTCATGTTTTTACTGCACACTCACATATAATTTACCATAAATTAGACATAAAACATGCTGCTTTTTTATTACAAACTTTTTTTCCTTTCTTTTTCCCTTACCTCTATCCACACCGTCACCCCCAAAGGCATCAGTGTTAACAATCAATGGACACTCTTCCATACCTAGATCTGATTTATAAATAAAATGGGAACATGTATAATTTATCCCCATGTATATTGTGTGTGTTTGTTTTTTATTTATTTTATTTTTGGCTGCGTTGAGTCTTCGTTGCTGTGCGCGGGCTTTCTCTAGTTGTGGGGAGAGGGGGCTACTGTTCGTTGCGGTGTGCAGGCTTCTCATTGCGGTGGCTTGTTGCGGAGCACAGGCTCTAGGCATGCAGGCTTCAGTAGTTGTGGTGCGCGGGCTCAGTAGTTGTAGCTCATGGGCTCTTGAGCGCAGGCTCAGTTGTTGTGGCTCACAGGCTTAGTTGCTCCGCGGCATGTGGGA
The DNA here is from genome assembly GCF_005190385.1 of Monodon monoceros. Classification (NCBI taxonomy): domain Eukaryota; kingdom Metazoa; phylum Chordata; class Mammalia; order Artiodactyla; family Monodontidae; genus Monodon; species Monodon monoceros. Next base: position 43,163,501 of record NW_021703772.1, read on the forward strand.
TCTTCCCAGACCAGGGCTCGAACCCATGTCCCCTGCATCGGAGGTGGATTCTTAACCACTGTGCCACCAGGAAGTCCCTATTGTGTATGTTTTTACGGAATTTTGTAAGTGAGAAGTTTTGTTAATTTCTCTGCTTTCCAAACTTTATATCACAGAAATCTCTGGATGTTAATGGTAGCAAATGGTCCATGGAGTGGATGTGCCATAATTTATTGAGCCATTCCCATTAGTGGAGCAAGCACTTTAATTCCAGTTTTCTCTACCATACTGTTGTAACAAACAACCTTGTGGGTGTGTTCATATGGGCTAGTGCTCTTATTTTTATGGGATAGATTCCTAGAAATGTATTTACTAGTCAAAGGTATTGATATAAGTATTTTAAATTTTAATAGGTATTGTCAAGATTGCTTTCCAAATAGGCTGTAAAATTCACATTTCCATCAGCAAAGTGTATGAAGACCCTCTTTCCCATAACTCCATTAATAGCAGGTATTTTCATTCCTTTTCATTTTTGCCTACCTGATTGTTAGGAAATAGTATCTCTTTTTACTTTGCTTTTCTCTGGCTACATGTGAGGCTGGGCATTCTTTTTCACATTTATTGGTTACTTGGATGTGCACTTTGTCAATTCCCCATTCACTTTCTTCTATTGCGCTCTCTCATCAATTTCGAAGGGTTCTTTATATATTAAAATGTTACTTTAAAAATATTTTTATGGTAAATAACTCTTTCATATGAGTTACTAATATTTACCTCAATCTATCATAAGTGTTTTGGCTTTATGACACATTTTCCATACAAAAAAATCTTTAAATGTGGTGAAAAATCCACCTTTTTGTATAGTTTCGAGGGGTCTAGCCTTGGTTAAAAGTCTCCCAACTCTTAAATTATACATGTTTTCCTGAATTTTATTCTAACTTTTCTTTAAAAATTGTCTTTCATCTACATAAAATTCTTTCTATAGAGATCCAACTTTTTCTTCTGGATTGATAGACAATTATACTAGCAAGATTCTTTAAATAATCATTTTTTCCCGACTGAACTGAAATGCCATCTTTTTGCATGTTAATTTTCTCATGTAATAATTCTCCACCACCCTCTGTTATGCTCTGCTAGTCTAGTTATATGTCAAAGCTATTGATTATAATGTAAGTTATATAGTATATTTATACCTTATAAATAAATATACTACACTTTGCAGTATATTTCAGGATCTTGTATGGCAAGTCCTCCTCCCCTCAACTTGGAGACAATGACCTGGTGATTAATTGGTTGCAAGCACACACTCTGGAGTCAAATTGAATCTTGGCTTCAAGTTGCTTCACATCTTTCTATCTCAGCATACCTACCTGTAAAATCAGGATGATAGTACTGATCACAAACAGTTGCTGTGAAGATTAAATGAAATAAAACATAGAACACTTAGAAAATTACCTGATGTATTTTAAGCACTAAAAAATTAATTAGCTTTTGTAATTTTCTTAACTGTTGTGCAACATTTCTTTCATATGAACTTTATTGCCTCTTTCTTTCAATCCAAGTCCTCCAAAAGCAACTCTTGGAAGTCTAACTTCAATTGCATTAAATATATGTATTCATTTTGGAATAATTAACATTTTTAGGATAAAGTCCCAATCCTAAAATTCTGTTATGCTTATTCTATGTTGTGTTTTTAATTTATGCCATCTCAGATCATGTTTAAAGTCTTTAGTATGACCCTAGTTTAATTGATGTAAAATGTGTACCTTTCTTGTTAATTTATTCCTAAGTTTTAAAAATACTTTCCTTACTATTTTGAATGCAACATTATCCCCATTGTCAGTCTGAGATGATTATTGCCAGTGTAGAAAAAAAGTGTCATCTTGTTTATTCATTCTAGAATTTTTTATTAGTCTCATTTTTTCTAGATATACACTTACATCCTCAACAAGAGAGATGTGTGTATACCTTCTTTATCAATATTTACATTTAGGATTCCATTTTCTTGTCTTTATACTCTCGTCTAAATATTCTTCGATTATAATGATGACGTATCCTTGTTATCATGAGAGCAAGGGTGAAAGGGTGACTGAAGGATCCTACTAGACATAAGCAAAGGACATTGATTCTTTTACTATCAGTAAAGGATGTGTCTTACCATACAGAGAGCAGGAGACTCAGAGCATCATCTCCACTGTTCACATCTCCCAAAGGCAGCCTCACTACCAGTGACAGTGGTCAACCAGGGTGAGGATACCATCAGGTCTTTGAGAAGCAAAGTTGCCATCTCCAGGAATATTTCATGCCTTGCTGTCCTCTTCCAACTAATCTCAAGACTCTTTTATATCTTCCTGGCTACTAGGGTTAGGTGACTAATAAAAACTCGAGAAGGATTTAAAGACAGCATCTTTACCAACACTGCGATTGAATAATATGCTTTTTCTATTTTTTCTCAGTTAGGAAGGAATTATTGTAATTTATTTATCTTCTCATTTGATTATTCAACAAGCATTTATGAGGTTCCTATAAGGTGACAGCTACTTCAAGTTCCATCTTGAAGAAGACCAGTTCCTGATTTTGAAAGATGCTGAGTATAGATGGGGAATAAGACATAGAAATAAATAATGGAAATGCTATGTGATAAGTTTTATGATACAAATTGGTATCGAGACGTGTGCAAGATCTAGAATTTTACCTTCCTCTCAAACTAACAAATGAGCTTGTTATTGTTTCATGGGTGCCAGATAAAACATGAGACTTCCGGATCAGTGGCAAAGACTTTATTATTCACAGCAAAAGTAGTAGTCAGAGCTTCACGCCCATTTGCATTGGTTTCCCATGTCCCCCAGGTCCTACAGGGGTGACACAGATCCAGCACACTCAGTGGGTTGTGTAACAGGAGAGGAACAATTAGCTTGAGGAATTCACTGCTTTTATAGCTAGGGGCAGCAAGCCTGCTCTTTAGCTGGGGGGAGACGTTAGCTCATCACTTAAGGTTGCTTGCTGCAAATACAACCCCGAAAAATGAGACGAGTGATGAGTGGTCAGGGCTTTGTATTCTTGGCATACCAGCAAGATCACACAGGGACACTCAGGGTCCATGTCAGATTGCCTCTACAAATAGCAAGTATAACTGCCAGAGGTTATTAAGACCTAAGTCATCTCAGGAAAAGTGATTTAATAATTTTACAATCAAACACATGGTAATTTTCTGTTGGTTTGTTTAACCACTGCAACTATCTTGAGGTTCCATAAAGAAAGGTTAATCCTTGAACAGATTTATCATAGGAAATACTATAAAGATAATTTCCAGGGAAAATAAAGTTAAATGCACCTGTGGCTGTAGGGGGTCCAGTTAAATAAACAAGGAATGCATTTTTTATAAAGCAGTAGTGATTTGGAAAGGTCATAGTTTGTGGAATGAGATAAATCTGGTTTTTGAAGAGCTCCTTCACCTTAGCTTCTGAATTCTATGACTTTTCACAAATGACATGACCTCTGGGCTTCCTAATATGTACCTTGCAGGCTATTGTCAGCTTTTATAATGCACCCAGCATATAATAGGTATTCAGTAAATGACAGGTTCTGTTATTGTTATGTTCAAACATATAAATGATAGGTAGAGTTTGTTAGCATCTACCTTGTTCTCTTCCTGTCATTTTGAATTAAGCAATTCATTTATCTCAATTACAAGACTCTGAGTTCCCCAAAAGCATTGAATTTTAGTCATCATAATGATCTAACTAGGTTCCGACTCTCCTTTTTTTTTTTTTTTTTTTTTTTTTTTTTTCCGGTACGCGGGCCTCTCACTGTTGTGGCCTCTCCCGTTGCGGAGCACAGACTCCGGACGCGCAGGCTCAGCGGCCATGGCTCACGGGCCCAGTGTCCCCTGCATTGGCAGGGCGGACTCTCAACCACTGCGCCACCAGGGAAGCCCCCGACTCTCCTTTTTTCTCTTCTCACCTGAATAACAAATTTTCAAAGCCAACATTCATCTTTTACAAAAACCTTTGCATAAATAAAGCAAAGAGAAAGATCTGATATGGAGTATATATGTGTAATTTATCACTACTTATTTCGTTTTAATCATATAAGTAACACATGCTTAATTATTTTTTAAAATTCCAACAATACCAAAGAATTGAGGTGAAAGTGAAAATATCCAGCCACCCAATCCCATTTCCCCAAGTATGATCATTAATGAGAGTTCGTCACATTCCTTCCCAGGCCTTTTTCTTTGCATAGAAAACGTAGTATTGATCATTTTCTTCCAAAGATGTTATGAATTATGCTCAGGTGGGAGCACTGTATTATTATTTCTAATTGCTAGCTTGTATGAGTTGAGTTTTTATTTAAAGCAGCTTTTAATGCATTTGTGCCCGTGTGCAAGTTAATCCTAAAGAAATGCTGGGAAAGTCCCTACTCTTTAATGTTTTGAAAACCCCCAATACATAATCTTCCTTTTTCTGGAGTTTATTTTGTATTCATGTAAATATATTTCCCAGAATACAACTCGGTGTTCATTGGCTTCTTAATCAGTTTTCTTCCTTTCTGTGAAACTAATAAGAAGATTTTTGTCTTGTTTTTACTGATTTACCATTTATGAGCTTTAAACTCTCCTAACACCCTGATGAGGCAACATAGAAAACTTCTATTTTTAGAGCGTTTTACAAGTTACAAAGCTCTTTCTCAATTGTCTGGCATGCTCCTCACAATGACTCTATGACAAATGATAAGTATTAATATCTCAACTGACTAAGGGGCAATTAGAGTAATGAAGGTTAAGAAGTGACTTGCCTAAGGTCACACAGCTAGTAACAGCCACAAATGCAGGTTCCCCTGACTTTATATAGAGAATGCTCCAGCTGCTTCACAGAGCAATTGTCTAGGATGAGTTAAGCCTTCACAGACATACAACATGCTGCCAGAAATAGACTCCAAATTTATAAAAAACATACTTGATGCCTTTAAGAAGTATTATCTTTTTTTTTTTTTTTTGCGGTACGCGGGCCTCTCACTGTTGTGGCCTCTCCCGTTGCGGAGCACAGGCTCCGGACGCGCAGGCTCAGCGGCCGTGGCTCACGGACCCACCGCTCCGCGGCATGTGGGATCTTCCCGGACCGGGGCACGAACCCGTGTCCCCTGCATCAGCAGGCGGACTCTCAACCACTGCGCCACCAGGGAAGCCCCTAAGAAGTATTTTCTTTTAATTTAAAAAATAGACCAAGACAAACTATACCTGCAGTTAATTTTTAGTTAGTTTGTTTTAAGATGGTTGTATTATTATTAGCATAAATAGAAATGGGACATTAATTATTTGTATCCATGGAGAATCTATACCTCACTTCTCTTTTATCAAGAAAATCTTTGTGGTGATGAGAGAATTTAAAACTAACTGAACAAGAGAGGCAGGCAACTCTAGTCATTTGAATTTGTTCATTCCTGGCAAAAGGAATAGCACAAAGATATGTGAGAACTGTGACTTCAGAATGACAATTTTTAAAAATAGGCTTAATTTTTTTTTTTTTTTTTTTTAGAGCTGTCTCAGTTTACAGAATAATTGAGTGGAAAGTACAGAGAGTTCCCATATACTCCCTTAGCCTCTCCCCCCAACCCCTGGCAGAGACTTTCCCCTATTATTAACATCTTGAATTATTAGTATTGTACATTTGTTATAATTGATGAACCAATAATACATTATTATTAAATTTCATAGTTTACATTAGGGTTCATTCTTTGTGTTACACAGTTCTTTGAGTTCTAACAAATGCCTAATGTCATGTATCCACCATCACAGTAGCATACAGAATAGTTTCACTGCCCTGAAAATCCCCTGTGCTCCACTCAGCCCTCCATCCCTCCCCTCAAACCTCTGGCATTCACTGATCTTTTTACTGTCTCCATAGTTTTGCCTTACAGTATTCCCGTAGCAATATGTTTTCAAGTTTCCTCCATGTCTTTGTGTAGCTTGACAGCTCATTTCTTTTTTATCACTGAATAATACTCCGTCATAGAAATCTACACAGTTTGCTTATCCATTCACCCATTCAAGGACATCTTGGTTGCTTCCAAGTTTTGATGATTATGAATAAGGTTGCTATAAATATTTGTATGCTGATTTTTATGTGAACATAAGCTTTTAATTCATTTGGGTAAATACCTAGGAGCATGTTTGCTGGTTTGTATGATAAGAGTATTTTTAGCTTTGTGAGAAAATGCCAAACTGTCTTCCAAAGTGGCTGTACCATTTAATAGTTCCTGTTGCACCATATCCTCACCAGCATTTGGTGAGGTCAGCGTTTTGAATTTTAACCTAATAGATGTGGAGTGGTACCTTATTGTTATTTTAATTATCATGAAAGAAAATTGCTTTTTAAATCTATTAGACTGACCATTCTACATCTAAATCAGCCTTAAGACAACTGGATTAGCTCTTCTTCAATTTAGTAGTTTTTTTTTCACCGTAGACATATCCTTATGATTCTAGTGAGGAAACCTTAGGAAGAAGCCATTAAGAAAAATCGTGTGCTCAGAACAAAGGGAAGGAAACAATAAGAGGCTGAAGCTGAGAGCGTGTTGTCAGAGCCAGTGTGTTTGACACTGGTAAGGAGCAAGGATAAACATGATTTAACAGCAGTACGTGGGATGATAAAAGGGGAGAGAGTGAGCTGGCAGCCAGAAGCGTGCAGTGGATTGCAGATTGCCAATAAAAACGTGAATGAAAACATTTTACTCTGTAATTGGAGACAACTGCTTCATATCTCAGAGGTACCATAAAAGAAGAAATATCAACATTTGAGTGTAGTATGGTTGTAGGTAGTTTAAAAAATGAGAAGTCAAAAATTTCTCGGGCTTCCCTGGTGGCGCAGTGGTTGAGAGTCCGCCTGCCGATGCAGGGGACACGGGTTCGTGCCCCGGTCCGGGAAGATCCCACATGCCACGGAGCTGCTAGGCCTGTGAGCCATGGCCGCTGAGCCTGCGCGTCCGGAGGCTGTGCTCCGCAATGGGAGAGGCCACAACAGTGAGAGGCCCATGTACCGCAAAAAAAAAAAAATTCTCAAATTGAGGTTAGGAGGAGAGCTGGAATAGCAGACTTCCCTGCCTATATCCCTTGGACCTTATCATTTTAGTTCAATCAGGTGGACTTAAAAATGCCAGCATCTGTGTCTTTTTGCTTTAGGGCTAATAACGACAAGAGCTGATGTAAAAATACTCCAGTTCCCAAAGGCCTTGGGCAGATAACTCTAAGGCACATGTTCTACCCTATTCCCAGGGTTCCCAGCCAATCTTAGCCAATGGCTGGATAACACACCCTTTACTGGATGCCTTCTCTTCCTCCTCTCACTTACCCGCTCCCATAACTGTGTGTTTTGGGATGAACTCCCATTTATATTTCTTGCACTGGAATCTTTGTCTCAGGGTTAACTTCTAGAGAAATCTAGGCTCAGACAGTTTTTGGCTACATATTTCTTCAGAATCCTACTTCCCCTTTGGTTACTGTTGCCTTCCTCTTTCAAGGCTCTCCTGAAACTTCTTTTATTTGCCCTGGGACCCATTATTCTCAACCTGCAGGTGCCAAGTCACTGCAGCCAGAGAGCACATCTGATAAATCCTTAACAATGCAGAGGAAATTAATTAAATGTAGTGTTAACTCTCCCTCATATCTTTGCATTCTAAAGGGGATCCTGGGGGAAGAAATTCAAAAGAGTGAAAGTCTAGTTGTGAAATCTCAAATTTTGTGCCACCTGAACGGAGGAGGTTATTTTGAGCAGCCTTATCACTTCCTTTACCTCTGACTCTGGTACTCCTTGGACCACCTGGGGGGAAAAAAGGAGATGAACTAGTCATTCTTTAGTGACAAGTCAAATTTAGAAATTAGATGGAAGGTAGTAGAATTTGAAGGAAAGCCAAGGAATTTAGCATAAAGCAGAAAAAAATCATAAAATAGCACATTTGTTGATTCTAAGACAACTTTTTTCTGCATTTTATCATCTCTGAAATCAAAACTCATCTTATATTCGATAGCATCTCTTAATTGCTATTGTCAGGTAGCAATCACAATGGCATTGCCATTTCCTGTGATGTAAAATTGGGTCATAGCTATTCATGTTGTTGTCACTTCAGTTGAATTATGTGCACAGTTGGTACAACACATTGAATTTAATTGCTGTTTAAGTGTCGTCAGTATAATACTGTGATTTAGGAATGAAACAAATAGCTTTCATGTATGCAGAATGAGACAGGAACAGATCAGCAGGGCATAATTTGATATTTGTTAAGCAAGTTAATAGTCACTGGATGGATGGTCCTAAATTCCATATTTTCTTAGAAAGCAACAATAAAGTGCTTTGCAGGATGTAAGAAAGGAAGGAAGATGTCCACTAGTAGAAGCTGTATTATATTTTATTATTGAGACTCATGCAAAAGGATTGCCTATCATACACACAGCAACAGTGACAAGAGAAATCAGCAAATTCCTCACAATAGATGAATAAAATCTCAGCACAATAGCAGGCTGGAGTAAATGAATCATGCATTGCACAGGATTATCATTAAGATGTATAATATCCATTTATCAGAAACTTCCTGCTGATTTTGAACAGAATGCACTTAACTTCCAGCATGATGCCATTGAGGAAAAATTAAAATATGTGTTTAATCAAATAGGTAATGCTGGGAATTGGGGGTGGTTTTCTTTGACAAGACAAAATTACACTGTCAATGCAAAAGGATTTTTTTTTAATTTTATTATTTTTTTAAATTGGAATATAGTTGCTTTACAGTGTTGTGTTAGTTTCTGCTGTACAGCAAAGCAAATCAGTTATACGTATACATATATCCACTCTTTTTTAGATTTCCTTCCCATTTAGGTCACCACAGATCATTGAGTAGAGTTCCCGGTGCTATAATAGGTTCTCATTAGTTATCTATTTTATACATAGTAGTGTATATATGTCGATCTCAATCTTCTACTTCATCCCACCCTCCCCTTCCCCCCTTGGTAATCATAAGTTTGTTCTCTACATCTGTGACTCTATTTCTGCTTTGCAAATAAGGTCATTTGTACCATTTTTCTAGATTGTACATATAAGCAATATTATACAATACTTATTTTTCTCTTTCTGACTTATCTCACTCTGTATGACAGTCTCTAGGTCTATCCACATCTCTGCCAATGCCACTGTTTCATTCCTTTTTATGGCTGAGTAATATTCCATTGTATATATGCACCACATCTCCTTTATCTGTTCCTGTACTGATGGACATTTAGGTTGCTTCCATGTCCTGGCTATTGTAAATAGTGCTGCAGTGAACATTAGGGTGCATGCACCCTTTCAAATTATGGTTTTCTCCAGATATATGCCTAGGAGTGAGATGGCTGGGTCGTATGATAGCTCTATTTTTAGTTTTTTAAGGTTTTTTAGGTTTTTTTAACCCTAACCCTAACCCTAACCGTAACTTCCATACTGTTATCCATAGTGGCTATACCAATTTATATTCCCACCGAAAGTGTAAGAGGGTTCCCCAAAAAGATCTTTAAAAGGATCAAGAGTACGAGTTTGGATTATGAAAAGCAGTGTATCACTGTAATCTTATGCCTAGCTGACAACTGCTGAAGGTACCACCATATTTAATTTAAACTGTAAACAATGTCTACGAATAAGAACTTCTTCAAAGATGTTATTAGGAGTGAACCAAAAGAGTACAGGTGGTGGTTGAGCTGACAGAGTATTGGTTAGACATCTTCTGGAACAGACATCTAGGAACCTGCTATATAGTCTAGTTCTCAGTGACTTTATGGACATGTATCTGAACAGTTGCCTGATAATTTCATGTAAAAGTATAATGGTTGTGAATCATGATGGTATGACTAGGCCACTACAACCCTCAATGCTTCAGTCATCAAATCATTTCAGGACCATTTGCAGAAGGAATGTGAGTGAGTCCTGGTTCTTGTCTGAAAACTTTCTGTTGAAAACTTCTGGTAAAATCAAGGAAGTGCCAGCATCAAAACTCAGAGAATGTAGGTAATAGTGGTGCACATTTTAAAGAAATGCTAATGGCTTAATATATATATATATATAGGAATAAACCTCCATGGCTGTAGATTAGGGAAAGATTTCTTAAGTCATAAAAAGCACTAACCATAAACAGAAGAGTTAATAAATTTGACTTCACTAAAATTAAAAACTTCTATTTATTGACACTAATAGTGAAAAGAGAGCCACAGAGTAGAAGATATTTGCAGTACCTACATGTAAGAGAGACAGACACACGCTAGAAAAAGGGCAATTTCTCTTCCGTCCTTCCTCCCACCAACACACACTTAGGGGTGGGTTTTCTTTTGTTATTTCTGTTTTTCTGTTTGTGCTTTTTTTTGGGGGGGGTGGTGTCCATGGTCCATATACATGGTAACTACTGAAAGGTGAGCATAACTACATCTTTGATAACGAAAATTTAAAATGCTAATTTGAGACTCACAGACATAGAAAACAAACTAATGGTTACCAAAAGGGAAAGTGGAGGGGGGTTGATAAACTAGAAGTCTGGGATTAACAGATACACACTACTATCTATAAAATAGATAAACAACAAGGACCTACTGTATAGTACAGGGAACTATATTCAATATTTTGTAATAACCTATAATGGAAAAGAATTATACATATATGGCTGAATCACTTTGCTGTACACCTGAAACTAACACAACATTGTAAATCAACTATACTTCAATAAAAAATAAATTTTAAAAGGCTGATCATTAAAAAAAGTGCTACTTTGGTTTTGAATCTATAGCGGTCAATTTTCCATAAGATGTTTTCATCTCATACATTTAAGTGAGAGCTAAGTTAGGAAAAATGCAAAAAGAAAGTGAAAAAATAGCCTGGATAAAAACAATAGTGATTCTTTACTCTTAACAAAGGAGAAAAAATGAATAATTTAACCTCACAAGACAAGGGGGAAACCAAATCTGAAAGGGAAGGTAGAAGAAATTCAAGCAGGAAAGAAAAATGAAAAAGTATAGACAAAGGAGCTGAGAAATGCTGAAAGATAGTATCTGGATAATCAACAATGAAGAACTCCTGTAACAATGAGAAAAACAAAGACAAATAGTGGTGATTCTTGGGATCTTAGAGGAACTCCTGATCTTGGATAGGAAAAGCTTTCAACGTTACATATATAGCAGTCTCCAAATTAGCCCTGGGAGAAACCCTTTATTTTCATCAGTGGAATATTTTAAAAATAAAGGCAAAATGAGCAAACATAGCTTTTCTTGGTGAGTTAAATGGAAGGTATGTGGGAAAACAAATCAATGGGAAATTTTAAAAACAAGAACAAATTCAAACTAGGGAGAACCTGAAATTGTCAGCATGCAGGAATCATAAATTTGGTATCCCTGCTTAATGAATAGGATAATTTTAATTTCTTTACCTTAAGAGTTTCTGTCAATTCAATTTTGTTTTTTTCTTTCGGAGTGTTCTCATTTAAAGGGGAAAAATGTTTTAAAAGCTATAGAATATGGAAAAGCAGGAAACCAGATACTTGGTGTTTACCCTGGTTTTGCAAATAGAAATGCTAATTAGAATGCATCATCTAATAAAATTGTGGCCATGGTCAAGGCCTTAAAAATGTTTACAACCAATAACCTCATTTCTTTCCAAGAAAGACCCTTTGGTTTACTAGTCTGTATAATCTACTTTTGATTATTAATTTTCCACTTTTATCTTTTCTGCTATTGCCCTTTGGCCATTTCATGGATAATTAGCACCTCCTTCAGACAGGAGGGCAGAGGGAAACTAAATAAAGGCATTTGTCTACATTTATTGTGTTTCCTGTTAATCCTGCCATGGAAGGGTCTAGTAACAAAGAAGTTTAACACTACTGACTAAAATGATGGTGTTTTTCAAATTAATCCTGTAAACCAAGAAAACCTATAGGTGCCTGGCAGGTAAAATAAATGAGTGTCTAGGTCACTCAGTGCTGGATACTATGGAAACTATGGGTAGTACATGTTCCCCTGAAGGGATTACAATATTTCAACTTACACAACATACCTTATGGCTGAATTAGACCCACAGGCTGCCAGTTTACAATATCTGAACCATTAGCATCGGTAATAAAAAAATGTATATACTTAGATGTCATAAAAATATTGTTGCTAAAATGTGTGTGATAGAGTTTCTCTCTAGCATACCGATATAATTATGAGCTAATTGACATGAAGAGCACCAAACAGGGGCCAAAAGAAATGCGTTAGGCACACCATGTAGTACAGAGTTAACAAATGAACAGCTGGGACCACCCTAGTTCATAATAATTTACAAAGAAGTAACTCTTGTAAAACTTATCCTAAGCCCAAAGTAAACTGATCCTCCTGAGTGTGTGTTCAGGGCCTTTCCTACAGAGGTGCTCAAGAACTATTTTTAATTATTAAAAATAACTTTTAGAGACAGCAGTATGCTGCATAGGCATCTACATTCACAATATTAGTTTCTGTGGTTTTATAATAGAATAGGTTGTTGAAACAAATCCCAAATAATTTCACATATTTATTTGGAGATTATTTTTGATTTGCAAATAGTGATGTATATATTGAAGATTTTGTGTTGTTTTTCACTTTTTTTCAGGGAAAATTTCATGGAAATCCGATGCATGTGTCTGTGGTTATTTCAAATTGTTTAAGGGAAGAGAGGAGAATATTGGCTGCAGCCAACATGCCTGTTCAGGTAACATTTTCTTCCATTGTAATCTTGTTATCACCTGGAACTCAGTTTTTCTGAAACAGAAATTCTAGTCTTCTTTCCAGCCATCTTCTTCTACCTATGTTGATGGTCCCGTCATCCTTCCAGTCACTTGGAATCAAGGTCTTGGGATTATCTTTGAATAGTTCCTTTTCTCTGCCTCCTTACTGAGATAACTATCAAGTCGTTCCAGAGTTTGTTTCTGGAATCCTATCTATACATCCTTTTCTGTTTCCACTGCTCACACTCTGGTCCGTGGTCTTACTATATCAGTTGAGGAATAGAGTAACCACCTCCGGGCTGAATTCCTAACTACCATTTAGGCTCTGTTTCTCTCAGCATGTTTATCCTCAGGGATTGATCTTGCGCAAACCCTTCAGTAGTTCCCAATTTCCTACCCCACAAGTCCAAACTACTCCACGAGCAGGAATTTTGTCTTACAGAAACTCCATAAATATTTGCTTGTTTATTGTTTCAGTGTGCTTTGCCTTGCCAATAATATTTTAGATTATATTTTATCCCACTATGCTGAATGAACTCAGGGCCCCCATCAAAGATAAGTAGAGGAATATGAAGTCCCTGGGAATACTTTTGCAGTTAATCCTTTTGAAAAGGAAAGAGCCTGTGAATAATCAACTTTCCACATGTCACACTCTATAAGTTAGTAAATCACACTAGTGTATTTATTTTTGAAGATCCAAGAAAAGTATCTTTTTTCAACTATTAAAAGTTCTCAGATTTAGTTGCTGTCAGGTTATGGTTGTTTTTAGAGAAGTATGAAGCTTTAACAACTTACTCTTATTTTTTAGATGATAAAGAAGAATGGTATCACCTTTATTTAATTTAAAATCTAAAGTTAGTGAGTTTCTAAAGTAAATATAGTTTGATTCAGTGCTTTTTGGGTGAACGTTGAGATGCTGTTACTAATATATGATATTCTCATATATATTCTGAGCTGTCCTTTTTCGTAGCCCTCTTATCTCTAGTCATTTTGTCTGTGTGTGTGTGGTGTTGTTGTTCTCTTCATATGTCAGGTATCAGGCAAATTAGAAACATTTATTTGAATAGATGCTCATCAAAATCATTCCACAAATAATCTGCTAGTGCTACATACTACCACAAAAGAAACACTAGTTTGTAAATTTTGAACCAGTAGACAAATATAGGGAGATACACACACACACACACACACACACACACACAAATACAAATAATGGGGGCCAAAATGAGAGTGAATTTTACAAAGGCTTTACCCATCTGAAGAATGTGATGTAGTTGAAAAAACACTTGATTGACAGTCAAGGACTTGGGTTCCACTTGAGATTCTGCCACTGATTTGCTACAGATCTTAGTCAAGTCATCATCCTTTCTAATCATACGTCCCCATCCAAGTGTAAGGTGAAGGGCTTACTGACATTCTAACTCTCAACTCTAGATATCTACGTAAACGTTATATCTAAGGAACTTAATGCCAGATTATTAGAGTGGCCAAGAAATGGGGCTTGCGGTTCCTAACGGTGCAGACTGGTAGTGGTCCATGGCCCTGGTGTTGGGGACCCCTGCTATAAACCATCCTCTCCTTTGGGGTGAAGTGGGGAGAATAAGGGGGAAGAGAAAGGGTTGCTTCTTCATTTACCTGCCTGGGACATAGAGGCTTCTCCCCCACTAGGGAAAGTAAAGCATAAATGAAGCTAGATCACATTTGGAGCCCAAAGTGGTTAGCACCAGAGTTTGGACTTTACTGTAGCTGGTGGTGAGCAAAATCGGAGAGCCTTGACATCTCCAGACTTGCCTTTGAAGTTTGGTAAAGGGCGAAGGAGAGGGAAGGGGGCTGGAGACCAGGAAACCTGAACTCGGGTGGTGGGAAGGATGTGTGCAGAATGTCACACATGAGAATAAATCAAAGAGAAAGCTACTCTTAGAATTTAGAAAAGGAATTTAAGATCCTCAGATGAACACATTACTGTTAAAAAGTTCTTTGAAAAGAAGGAAACAATATTGTCCTTCTGTGCAGCCAACAGAAACATTTCACAACATTCCACTGACCTTACAGCTTCAAACATAATGAATACAGCTGTTAAAAATCATGATTTTCATATATATTTAATCACACAGAAAGCTGTTTACAATGTGTTACAGAATGAAAAATAAGGTTATAAAATCATACTTGATATGAAAAAAAAAAAGAAATGGGGCTTGGAGTAGCTGGTTAGCCTTTCTATTTAACCAGCCTAACATTTTTACGTATTCTTTAGCAAACTCCCTTTGTTCCAATGTAAAAATAAATCTCATCCTGACAGATTCAACATCCCTAATTCTGAATTTAAGTCCAACTTAATGTAGTTTCACTATACTAATTTTTAAATTACATGTATTCATATTATAGAATCTCAAAAGCAATATGGGTCTGTTATAGAAAATTAGGGGAAAAAAATTTAACCATAAAATCATCTGTAATTTTACTGCTCAAAGATAGCACATGATAATATTTTGGGATGTGTGTGCTTCAGGTCACATGTACTTGAGTTTACATGTCTATACATAGATCCAGATTTTTGTAAATAAATAAATAAGTATAAATATATATACATATACAAGCAACAGAGATCACAAACATATGGTGTCTTATAATTTGCTCTATTTCTTAACAATTTAACACTACTTGTATGTCATTAAATATTTTTCTACAGCATGTTTTTTAATGGCTGTAGAGTATTTCATATCATACTCATCCATACCTCAGTTCAAAGTATATTACATATACTACATTCTTCATAAACCTGTTTTATCAACATCATCGAAATTTCAAGACATTGTTTTTCCAGGGACCTCTGGAGAAATCCTTACAAAGTTCTTCAGTTTCAGAAAGACAGAGGAATGTGGAGCACAAAGTGGCTGCCATTAAAAATAGTGTGCAGGTGAGTGATCTCTTACAGACACCAGGAAAGTCTAGCTGTTGTCGCCATACTATGCATCTTTCTCTTGTGTGCCCAAAGTTAGTGCGTACAGAAATCATAGGGTAATTTGTTATAAGATAAATATCTCTCACACACTATGTTCATATTAGAAAAAATTTCTTTGTGGGAAGCTTTTAACTTCAATTTACTGGAGATTAGGGTTTCCACACCAGACTCCATCAGTGAGAAGCCATGTGACCTTAAGCGAGTAAGCTGCTTCACACCTCTAAACCTCTGCTTCTTCATCTGTAAAAGTGAGGATAACCACTGTAACAGGATTGTTGTGAGGACTACGTGAGATAATACTATATGAAAAGCCTTCAGCTCAGATCTTGACACCTTTATATCTGAGCAGAAAAACGTCACCAGGTTTGGAGAAGAGTAAAAGTAAAAATCTCAAAGACAGAAATGAACAGGAGACACAGAGGAGCCACAGATATTTTTTTTCTAAGAGGTAGAGAGGAAAAAAATTTAGACTCAATTGTCATAAACTATATCGTTTGAGAATGGAGATTTTAAGCAAAAAGATAGTTGGTACATTAATACAGAGTTGTATGGAGCTAAAATGAAAAAAGTATCCATACTCTCCGATAAAAAAGATATTAGTTGCATCATTTGGAATTAACTGAGAAATGAGAGGCAAGATGCTGAAATTTGCAAACACTCAGGAAGAGAAAATGGAAGAGCAACTTCAGTCTAGTTCTTCTAGTGCTATTCAACGTTCATGGGCATTAGCGCTTTAGAAATGTAGATTCTGTATAGTTAGTCTGGGATATTACTGGGGATTGCAAGCACCAAACTGTGTATTTTGAAATACTGATGATGGATGATGTTGTTGCATTGACGTGCTTAATTGTAAAAACAGAGTATGTTTTCTTTGTAAAAAGATGACAGAACAAGACACCAAATATTTAGAAGATCTGCAAGATGAATTTGACTACAGGTATAAAACAATTCAGACAATGGGTAAGTTTTTGTTTTGTCTATAATTCCACATAGGGACATAAAGGCAATGTGACTAGGGTTTCGTCTTTGCTGCAGAATTGATAAATTGATCCCTTTTTTTGAAGAGAGTGTGCAGGAGAAGTTAATTTATTTTGCTTCCTCCTTTTCTCTCCATATAAATATATCTTTTTACCCATGATTCAGAGTAAATTATGAAGCTCATGCGAAATCACCCCTATTTCAGGATGCATCTCCAAAAAGTAAGAACATTCTCCTATAGAATCAAAATATCATTATCGCAACTAAGAAAAGTAATAATAATTGTCTAATATGATCAGGAAATTACTTATATTATCTCTAGGTGAGTCTTTTAATATAATTTTTAAAAATTAAAAGTAGAAATGTGACTCACTGTAGGAAATTTAGAAAGTAGAAAAAAGAATTACAAAATTAAAAACCACACAAAATTCTGCTATCTAGATATAAACACTGTCAAAATGTTAGTATATTTTCTTCCAGCCTTTTTCCTGCACGTTCAAATACATACGTATCTATTTATTTACGAAAAAATTGAAATCATCTTGTACATAGTTTTTTGTATAGCATTTTAAGCTAAAGTTTTATTTTATGTATTTCCTCATATAAAAAAATCTTCAAAACATAATATCAGTAATTGTATAAATACCAAAATGTAAGGACACTGAAATTTATTTGACTGTTTCATTGTGGTTAAATATTGAGGTTGTTTACAATTTGATGTTTTTTAAGAAATATAAGGAAAGAATGATAAAATTTATAAAATCTAAGATTTACAAGTAATAACATTTAGAGTGTGTTGCAATTAGTGGGACAATTGGAGAAATTCTCATTAGTTCTAGATTAGTTAATAGGATTGTGCCAGTGTTAATCTTCTGGCTTTGAACATTGTACTATGCTTATCTAAGACACTAGAAGAAGCTGGATGAAGGATATATGGGAACTCTGTACTATTTTCGTAACTTTTTTGTAATTCTAAAATAATTTTGAAAAACACATTAAATATAAATTCTTTGTACAGATGATTTACAGAATCATCCTTAACTACTGAAATGTTAGCTTAAAATTTATCTGGGGGCTTCCCTGGTGGCGCAGTGGTTGAGGGTCCGCCTGCCGATGCAGGGGACGCAGGTTCGTGCCCCAGTCCGGGAGGATCCCACATGCCGCGGAGCGGCTGGGCCTGTGGGCCATGGCCGCTGAGCCTGCGCGTCCGGAGCCTGTGCTCTGCAACGGGAGAGGCCACAGCGGTGAGAGGCCCGCGGACCAAAAAAAAAAAAAAAAAAATTTATCTGGAAGGAAGTAGTATGGGTGATTGTGATCAAATTCTTTATTAACTTTCCATCTAAGATTTAAAAGAGCGGATATTCGTTTTTCCTGGCATAAGTGAGATGTGACATGTCCTTCTGGCACCTTCAGGATGTCTTGACTCCCATGAAATGTTACTAAATATGTTCATAATTGTATGTACAATGTTTTTTCCTTTGGAAGAAATGGCACAAACACAGGTTTCATCAGCTTATCAAAGGGGTCCATGATTCTTAAAAGGTTTAGAACAACTGCACATTTAATCAAGCATTACAATTCATTGAAAGCAGCCTCAGCCTAAATTTCATATGTGAACCATGAATTTTATGAAATAGAATATACATTAAAATATACTGTTTTACATTAAAACAGTAAAATTATTTTGAACTTAGTATATTACAATTAGAGTTACTTTAGTATCTTACAGTGCTTCATAAGCATTATGAAGAATAAAAATGATTATTACTTAATCAACAAATATTTTGTTGATTATAAGTGAAAGGAAATGTTTTAAGGGAAATGAAAGATACATGGGAAACAAGTTATATCTTTGCTGGTGAAGACTGGAAAGTATTAGCTAGTGAAGTTTTGAAATGATAAAATGCCATATAAGCAGGATTTTGCTACATATGGGATCTAGGAATTTATGAATTTGTGAATTAATACAACCAGAAATGACTTCTTGGAAATCAGTGCTATTTTGTCGAGGACTTTGCCACAGCATTGTTTGGGGGCCTCTTTTCACAATAACACAATTCAGATCAGCATTCCAAAACTTCATTTATTATAGAGATGAGCAGTTGGTATAAGCAGTCACTTACTATATACCAATAAAGTTTTAGTTCAAATTAAATAACACAGTGTTTATTGTACATCTGTCATTTAAGAGGATAAATCATTTTGGGTTTTGTTCAGTCAGAGATTTTTCTTAATTTGCAACTCTTTCCCACTTCTTCTGGTTTTACTGTGAGGCTAGCCTGTTTTGCAAAGAAAAAGAGAAAGCAAAGGATTTAGTCTTTATTAGTTAATGAGACTATGTACTATAAAATGGCAACTCTTCCAGGAGATTGAGTAAAGGCATCAGGAGGGGTCAAATATGATTTAATCATAGGCACAAAGAAGGGCCCCTTTTCTTTCTTACACATCCCAACCAACCAAGGTCATTATAAATGTAGAGATGATCTAATAAAGAATCCGTTATAAAAACATTTATATTCTCCTCTCTCCCTGCCCCCAAAAGGAACATTGTGTGAAGAATGGTGTTCTCTCAAGATCTGTAAGATAGAGAGCTCATCTCTGGCATGCTTGGATGTAATCCTTCCTGGCAGCCAGGGATTTACTTCTAAGCTCATCACTAATGGCCCCATTTAGGCTCTTGCATCATGGGATCTTAGGATGGCAGGTTACAGCTGGCTTTGGCTTTCAGGACAGAGAGCTTCGCCTTGGAGAGGACTGTAAGTCTGATCTCTTTTCCTTCACAGATCAGGGTGACAAGAACAGCGCCCTAATGAATCAGGAAGTTTTGACTCTGCAGGAAATGCTGAACAGCCTGGACTTCAAAAGAAAGGCTAGTGAAGAACTTTAATTGGGCCTTTTGCCTATTTTTCTCCTTTTTCTACATCTAGTCCTACTAGATTAAGCTCTGAAATTAAGCTCTTTGATTTTATCAGTTCCATTTATGCTGAATGAATAAAAGGCAGTGTTTCTAGGAAGAGTATCATACTGTTTGCCATGCTTCTTCACCTAAGTTTACAAAGCAGAACCCTTCTAGAGTCTATTTATCCTGCTTATGTGGTACATGTACTGTAGCTACCATTAATTTCAAGGTGAACATTTTACCCAGTTTTTTTTTGCCACTATTTCAGACATGACTGTTTTAGTTGCTGTACTTAATATGCTGGGATGGGTTCTACTGCACATGTATAATTAAAATATTACTTGACGACTACTAAAACTTTGTTACAGAAATAAGTGTCCCAGTTTCTATTCTGAAAAATGACATTGTGCTAAATAATTCTGTAGATTTCAGGAGAGTCCATTGAGACCTGAACATGTTCAATCTAACCTCTTCCCAAGGAGAGGAAGAAAATTTTCTGGCTCAATAAAATATTTTGAAAGAGGAGAAATATCTCTCAATTCTACCTCTCCTTGAAAATAGACACATTGAAATTTAACCAGTCACTGAAATCAATAGTTTATTTCTAAAAGTTTGGCTTCATCTTTTTGTGCAGGAATTTGTGTAAGCACAAATAAATGTAAAATTTATTTTCACCCTAAATTAATTATAAACTTAAACAGTTATATATCAGATTTTAAATATGTAAATATTTAACCCAAGATAAACTTAATGCTTTTATGCATAATAAATCTATGCTATACATTTTATGCATGCCATCTTATTCTACTTTGAATAAGATTTTAAGGAGAGGGGGAATCTTAGAAATAATTCAGTCCATTCACCTGACTGTATAGAGAAGAAGATCAAGTCCCAACAAAGATAAATGGCTTGTCCAAATTCACATAGCTGTGGCAAAGCCAGGGTAGAAGTTCACATCTTCTAATCCCTAGGCCTTTGAAAGTTATATTTTCCCACTATGCTTCCCCAAACCCAGATAAAGTGGTGCTAAAAACTAACACAGAAAGGCTTAAATTCTAGTCAGTACATTTAAAAATAAATGCATAAACATAATTATAAGAATATAAGTTCAATTTATAAATGGCTTTTTAAGAAGCAGATATATGGCTTTTATGACTACAGGATTCAATATTGTCACAGGAGTTACAAATTCAACCTACTTATAGTAAATGATATTATGAGAGTATTATGTGCTATTATGAGAGTGTTAACTATGGTCATGCTTCTTTCTTCATGACATTATTGAATTGCAATAATTTAATTATTTGAAAAGGCAGTGCTATGGCAGATAGAAGGTAGTATTTGGTAAAATATTTGGTCAAAATTTTAACCAAGGCTTTATCTCCCAGGTCAGACAAATTATTTTATAGGTTAAATTATGAGTAACTTTGGTTGTGTGTCTTAAGAATCTTCTCAGTAGTCACTTTTGTCTTCAGGAAGCCCTCAGTAAGATGACACAAATAGTGAATGAGACGGACTTGTTAATGAACAGCACCCTGGTGGAGGAGCTGCAAGACTGGAAGAGGCGGCAGCAAGTCGCCTGCATCGGAGGTCCACTCCACAATGGGCTCGACCAGCTCCAAAACTGGTAAAATGAACTGAATTTAGTTTCTAGTGAAAACCACAGGAAGTACACAACAGTGTCGCTTAGCCAGAGAATACAGGCTTAGACCCAAATGTCAATTCATTCAGCTTATTGATGGCTTATTAGCAGCTGGAACTCTACCATTGAAAACAAATGGATGTAATTGTCTGAGTGTTCTTAATTTCCGTCCCTTTGGGGAGAAAAATAAAGCATCTATAGAAATCTATAGAATGCATAAGAATTGCTTATTTTCTTATCTAATATATCAATCTTAAAAGACTCAAATGAACATTTTCAAATCAGCAATAAATACACTTTCTTGAAGGGCATGAGAAGCACTGGCTTCAAACACTATATCTCATTTTTAAAATGTGTATCTTAAGGTGTCAGAGTTAGATATTAGTTTTGTGTTTTCAACAAAGTGATTTATTTTTGTATTTAAATGAAAAAATCTCAAATGGCTAATACAACATGGCATCCCCTGCCTGTGTACACATGCATACATGCAATTATGTACAGATATTATCCTTTGTATTAAAAAAATGTTTTTTGGTTTTCCCCTTCATCAATGTAAAAGAAAACTATGTGAGTGAAAGAACAATTAGAAAATATAATGAAAAAGAAGGAAAATTTTCAGTTGAAATCTAAAATTGCTTTCCAAGGGTACAATCCAATACAATGAAAAAGCACAGTAACTGGGCACACTTGCACTAAAAGGTCTGCACTGCCAGGCCTACTTCTCAGGAAAAGTAACTGGGCTGTTTTTTAAATTTATTGATTTTCCTTGGGGAGATACTTTGATTCTCTAACGTCACTGTACTCTGTTGTTGTGAAAACAAGACAAACAACAAAGGGAGCATAGCAGATAATGGTGCTCATACCAAATTCAGTAGGGGGTTTGCAGTTCTTTCTACAATGTTACGTGGGGAATAAACTTTCAGTAGAAAGAGCTGCTGTCAGGGCACATGGACTTAGCAAGTCTCATGAGACTTCTGCCTCCTCTTAGTTGGAGGCCTCTTCTGTGTGCCTTTCAATCTCCCTCCTTCCCAGACTTCCAGCCCAAGCTGCCACCTCTGTTTCTAAGGTAAGATCCAAGGTGAAACTCTAAGCAGATACCTTTCTCCAGGAAGATCCACTGATAATTTTTTGGCTAATACTTAGGACCTGTAAAAAATATATATGGGGGGGTCATACTGTTTTTTTCTTCAGTATTCTTACACATAACATTCTTCATATCATGTATTTTTAAAGTTTTAAATTTGCTCTCTTTAGTGAGTGCAATATTTTTAGAATATATGTGTTTAACAGACTTTTTAAGAAGGATAATTAAAAGGGATTTCGTTCCAGACGTTGACAAAATTTCCTAAATGATTTCTTATCTATAACTGAAGGCAAAAATTTTAAAACATTGAAAACAGTTAACATCTATCATGCATTTTAGCAAAAAGCTGGGTTAGGAAAATAAACATTAAAATAAAAACTGTCACTAACCCTTAGTGGAATTAAGTGACTAATTTAATTAATTTAATAATTATTTAGTAATAGTTGCTAAATATGGTTAATAGTTAAAATGGTGGATTGTTAAGTGGAAAACTATCTGTGTTTTTCATTTGCTGTTCGATAGCTTTACACTGTTGGCAGAAAGCCTGTTCCAACTCAGAAGGCAGTTGGAGAAATTAGAGGAGCAGTCTACCAAAATGACATATGAAGGGGATCCCATCCCACTGCAAAGAACACATCTGCTAGAAAGAGTCACCTTCTTGATCTGCACCCTTTTTAAGAAGTAAGTCAACACTTTGCTATACACCTGAAACTAAAACAACGTTGTACATCAACTATACTTCAATTAAAAAAAAAAAGGAGTAAGTCAAATGTTACCCATTTAAATGCCTCTTGGGAGCCTCAGTCCTGTGGAGTTGGGAGGACACCCTGGCTGGGGTTTTGGTGTTCAGGTGAAGGAGTGGGAGGGAAGTGTTAAACAGTGAGCCTCAGGGTGCAGTGAATAAAGCTCCAGACAGTTCCAGAAACATTTCTACTCTTCACTGTTTATTCATCAACACTTCTCCCACCACCTAACTCGGTTTTTCATGAGCCACCCCATCACCCACCCAAAGTTCATTTTTCATCTTTTAGAAAAGAAGATTTCAAGGATTTCTTCTCAAGTACGTATCCAAGAAATGAAGGGTGGAGAACATGTTTATGTTTATAAGCTCATCTAAAGGAAAAAAAAAATACTAGTATGTACCAGAAATCCTAATGTCTAGCTCAAAAATGGCATGAAATTAACTTTCTACTTGATGTTTAGTATGATAAAAATAGACTGGGGCTTTTATTCTTGACCCAATTATAACAATCAAGAGTTACTTACTGTTGTTACTTAGGGACAGTCTTTAGGTATTTCCCATCTCCTGGTATTTATTTATGAGAAGTCTTGGAAAGATTTGAGCTTAACAAGGGTTTGAATGCCTTCTAAGTGTAGAAAATTTGGATTTTATAAGAGGACAGCATCCTGTTACTCTGTGGTTTTCAGCCTGTCAATGTTTCCAGTGTTTTCAAATGACGCGCTTTATTTCCTTTGAACCCAGCTCATTTGTGGTTGAACGACAGCCATGCATGCCAACCCACCCTCAGAGGCCGATGGTACTTAAAACTCTCATTCAGTTTACTGTGAAGCTAAGGTAGGCAGAATGTATTCTATCATTTCATATTTATGATGCCATAGCCACTGTGTGATTAAGGCTAGTTTCTCTCATTGTGCCTTTCATTCAACTATCCTTTACTGAGCACCTCCTGCATACCCAGCACTCAGCTATGGTAAGTACCCACAGAAATGTTAAGGTGAGAGCCCTGCTTGTAAAGATTAGAACAATGAAGATGAGGACATGAGAGTTATTAGCATGAAATCACAATATCGGACAACATGGGATTAATTGCTCAAAAGGCTGACTTGAGAGAAAACTGGGGAGCCTGGAGAATGCCTTGTGGTCACTGAGGAAGGACCTTGAGGGAAGAGCAGGGGCGTGGGAGAGTGAGACTATAGAAATAATGACTTCCTGGGTCTGTTTTGTAAGCATGGGGAGCAGGGAGAGAGAGAATTGAGTAGATAGATTCGGAGACAGATTATGGAAGGGTTTGAATATCCTATCCAGGAAATATAGTGGAACGTTCTTCACCTGTGATCACCCAGCAACTAGCTTATTGGATGGTCCATGAAAAATCTCAACACCACGATTTTCAGTACATCCTTATTATGTACCTGATTTAAAGAGAAATGATTATGTTGTTGCCACTTTATCTATATATCTGACCCTTTTCATTTGCATGAGCAAACTAAAGCATACAGTTTTCCCTAATGACACTCTTAAAATAATGAGTTTGACTTCAAACTTTCAAAGATTTTCATCATGCCTCAATCTCTTGAGTCCCAAAGCTTTACATTTCTAATCACTAGGTCACCTCTGGAAAGCTGAAATTCCAGACTAGTACTAGAGGTGGTGATGCCATGATAGATGGTGATTTAGGATCCCATGATAGCATCCCTGATCACAGATCACTATTGGAACCCCATTTTAAGTTTAGTTTAGTTTCATTTTATTGAGATATAATTGACATACAACACTGTATAAGTTTAAGCATAATGACTTGACATACATAAGCTGCAAAGTGATTACTACAATAAGTTTAGTTGACATCTATCACCTAGGAACTTCATTTTTAAAAGGAAGGCATTTGTCTTTCGTTTGCATTTCAGAAACCCATCTTGAAATTCTTAATCATTTCCTTTGTGTGAATTTGCACCAAGACTTTAAGAAACAACAAAAAAAAGGCAGAGACCAGGTTCCTTTTTAAAATTTTATGATTTTCAGAAGGTGTTCCTTCCTCATCCCCACATCTCTATGTAGCCCAGAAAATTGTAACACTAAAAGGAAATAGAAGGGTGGTATATATGCTGCTTTTCCTTGAGACACCCCCATAGATGTTATGTTCAGTCTAAGATGCTCTGTGGGACGAAGGGGAAGATGATTAGAGACTGCTCAGCAAAGAGTTCTGAGTGGAAGAGGTCCCTGAATGGCGTGGTGTTTGAACTGATTGCCAGAGGCACAGACCATTAGTCCCTGGCTTAGGTGTTCTGCCTTCCTCTTCCATCTAACTGTTCGGTCCTCATCCTTCTTCTCTGTACACTGTCCTCCACTGTCTTGATAGATGATCCTTTACTTAGTATTCAAGATTTTCCCTAAAACCCCTCTCTACCATAGCATTCCATCCTCCTGTTTCAAAGGAAGGGGGTGACATGGGACTCCCTTTTGTCGTCAGCATCCTACAGTGAATGAGATCCTTCCTGAAATAGGATAGAGAGGAATGCAGAGGGGAAAAACATCTTGTCTTACTTCATATGACCTCCTCACCCCTCACTACCAACAGCTGTACACTTATTATATCCCAAGCCCTGAAACCAATCCTGGCAGGATTTTTAAGGAACCTTTGCTACATTATTTTTGTTTTGTTTGGGCTGTCTGTTATCTATGACTGTATTTCTCTAATGCCATTCAGTTGCTTATTACCATTCTCTATATTCCAGCTCTTTGGCTAGACTTCTTCCTTTGATGTATAGCCATGTCTACTCTCCTCCTTCCCTAATCTTCACTATGCCAGTTTCCCAGTGCCTGGGGCTGTACAGGGTCTATATGAGGAGTTCAATACATGCTGAGTGAATGAACAAGGTTTGGGATGAGTGCATAAATGAATGAGTGAGTGAGTGACTGAATGAATGTCTCTGAAACTGAACTGAACCTGCAGAGATGGTATGTCAGAGGGTACAGCTCGGAAGAGTTGGGAAAAGCTAAGGAGTGAAGGAGGGCTGACACAAGAAGGAATTAAAGGAATTGTTATTCTGACCTTTGATCATTTGTTTGTTTGAAGTTAGGTCTTTTTTAGTTATGAACATTTTTGCTGTTACTTAAATATAGTGTCTTTAAAGACTGCAAATGCATCTGAAGTGGAATTTTCCTTATTCTACCAGAGTCCTAGTCTTTATCAGTATTTTACCATAAAACACTTATCAAAACATTTAGTCTTACTAAGCTTACAATTTTTTTATAATATGAGAATAAAATGGAGCCACATTAATAGACTTGCAAAATTTTTTTTTATACATTTAACCCAAATAGCTATTTTTCTGACCTAGCCAATGTGTTATCCAACACACATCAACTGAAATAACATGGAAACACTTTCCAAGTATGTGTTATATTAAGTGGCTGATGTCAATATTAGTAACACGGCAAAGTAAAGAGGAATTGGACATTTTAAAAACACACTAACATATGACTGGAAATAATGAGAGTTTGATTTATATGTACTTACTGTAAATATAGTTAAATCTTTAAATATAAAAAGGCTTTTAGCCATTAAAATTTTTATCTTTAATTCTTTATTTATGTGTCTTTCCAGACTACTGATAAAATTACCAGAACTAAACTATCAGGTAAAGGTGAAAGCATCGATTGACAAGTAAGTTTCTAATTTCATTTTGAAACATGAAAATGTAAGACTTTTTAAAAACAACTGTCCTTATTTTATAGAATAATTTTAAACTTTTAAATGTACTTCTCTAACGTTACATATCAATGTACTTCAGATATTTGACTTTGAAGTTCAAACATTTAACAGAACGCCAAGGAAGACTTATTTTAAAAATTTTACTGTAAAGACTTGAAATGAAATTTTATATACTATCCCCTAAAGTGTCATAGAAAAATTGTTATTAGATCTATTAAATAACTCATTTTAAAGAATCTTCTTGGTTTTACAGGAATGTTTCAACTCTAAGGTAAGACATTTACTTTAGAATTTTCGGCTGTTCTCATAAATATATTTTACCTGAGACCATGTAAATAGCCAAGATTTTCTCTCTAGCAATCGAAGATTTGTGCTTTGTGGAACTCACGTCAAAGCCATGTCCATTGAAGAATCTTCCAGTGGGAGTCTCTCTGTAGAATTTCGGCATTTGGTGAGTTTGGCAGTAAAATTACACAAGCTTTTTTTCTCCTCCAAATTAGACACATTTAAACTAATAGGCCTTATAATTTAATGTGTTTTGTTCTTTAGTGTTTCTTATGCGAATTAAGGGCCATATTGAGAAATAAAACATGCCATCATTGAAGAATTTTAAATGGTAAAAAGAACTCTGAACCTTAACTCTGAAGGTGTGAGTTCTTAACAACGGTGATGTTGTACCTAAATATATGTCTTAATTAGTTAAAATATTTTGGTAATACTGACAGAGATAATCTGTCTTACAGTTGATAGGCATTCCTGGTTTCATTTTTTAAATCTCCCTAATGATACCAATAATGACATGTCTGGCTAAAGGCTCTTTCATTTTAGGAGGATTAGCTTGGGGAAATATGATGTTTCTGGGTGTGAGTTGCAGTTTGCCTTGGCATTTCTAGAAAGCTTCTGACCCAGCCTCATCCTGTTACTTCTTGCTTTTACCACTTCCTCTTAACCTAGAGTTCTCTTCCTGCTTTCTTTCTAATTCTTTGCATAGTTCTTAGATTCCCAAAGACCCTGCTTGTCTTGCCAAAAACATGTTGCTCATCTGGTTTATCAGCATTTGGGAGGTACCTCACCTGAATGTTGGGGCACCACTGAAGCAGTCTCTAAAAGTCTACTTCCTTAAAGATAAAATTTATGGTAACAGAAAGATATCTGCATACATAAATTTATGCTGGTTTTCATTTTTTATTTTGTTTTTGTTTGGTCTTCAGTATTGAAGAGTACATTTCTTTGTAACTGAATCTCTCTATATGACACTGCTAAATCAATAAAATGTAATGAGGGGTGATGACATATACATCCTTATAACTAGAACTCTTTTTGCTTAAGTTCAATTCCTATTTTCGAGGAACTTTCAATAATGGCCAATGTTTGCTAATAAGTGAAGCCGTAAGAGGCCCTTCTGTCTCCCAAAAGAGTCACTTGGAAAAGGAAGGACAAGGAACAAACCAGAAAGTGATGGGTCTCTATTCCAGCAGAGATAATATATAAAATAACAAAACCTTAGTTTTCATGGTGCTTTTCTAGTTGCTAAGCATTTTCACGTATATTATCTTTTACATAATACTTTAATCACTTTTTAATACAAAAGTAAATATAGAAAATCAGAGAAAAAATTAAAAACCACCTATGATCCCAACACCTTGACATAACATATTTATTTTTACATTTTCATTCATATATATATATATATATTCTTTTTGTTAAGTGGGATCAGATTGTACACACTAATTTGTTTTCTGTCCTTTTTTTCCCATTAAGTAATCTATGTCATGAACATTTTTGTATCTCCTGCTCTCATGGCATTTAGTAGCTCACTGTGCCATGTGGCACGCTGCCCCGTTGTCTATTTCCCCAGGCCTGTGTGTTAGACTTGATTTCGTAGGCTTTGAGAATCATCACGGCTGAGCTCAGATGATACTTGTCAGGTACAAAGGAGTGCTGAATAGATTCTAAAACATCCCAGCATGATTTCCTCTTTCCAAAATGTGACTGAAAAATACAGTCTTATGCCAGCTTGCTCCCTTATCTCAGCGACAGTTCCTAAAGTGGCATACCTTGAGATGAAACAGGAAGCTCGTTTCTGTTGAATCCGGGCAGCTATGTCACATCAGGTTTCAGTGAGTTAGAAAACATCTCGGTTACTGTTCTGGAAGTCAAAATTATGGGCCAAGAAAACAACTTGATATTTAGCTGATAATGCTTCTCCATCTAAATACTGTTGTTTTCTTTTACAAAGCAACCAAAGGAAATGAAGTCTAGTACTGGAAACAAAGGAAATGAGGTAGGAAATATTTTCTCCAAAAGAATCTTTCTAGGTAATAATCCTATAATGTCTTATTTTTATAAAGCTCTTAAGCTGCCCTTTATATTTTTATATAAAGTCAAATTCATGTTTCTCTAGTTATACATGTAAAGCTCAATAAATTGCAGACAGTGTAAGAAATTTTGTTATTAAAACAGAAAATGCATGTAACACCCTCCTAAGAAAATGACTATTAATATTTTGGTTCACATCATTCTAGACTTTTATCTTTTATCTAGACTTTTATACTTTGAAAGTATATATACACATTGTTTCATAACCTGCTTTTTTTTTTTTATCACATAGCAATGTGAGGTGAACAGCTTTCCATAAACTTAAATACTCTTGGAGAACATGATTTAAAGTGGTTGCATTATATTGCTATAATTTCTTTAGTCAGTCCTTTATTATAAAATATCTTAAAATCACTCATTTTCCACAGATAAGAGGTAAGTCTTGAACATCATGACCCAGTATGTGAAAATCATAAGTGAAAAACAGTTCTATTACTTTATGGTATCAATTACTTTGCTCTTATATTAAAGTTGGCATTTCACTAGATGAATTGATTAAAAGAACAAACTGGTGCAGCCCAAGTGTTCAAGTTTGAGTCAATAAATAATAGAGTGGTCAAATCCTGGACTGGAAGTGGCTTTGGGAATCAGCTATTTAGTTGACCTAGATACTAGAGCATATGTTTATGCCCTACATATTGGGAATTAGAAAACCTGGGTTTGAGTCCATTCTGACAGTGACCAAAAATGTGATCCTTGGCAAATGATCTGATGGAGAAATATTGCATTTTTTTCCTCTAAGAGATCAGAGTAGTAATTCCCAGTGCTCCCTGCTCAGAGGAACTGCATATGTAAGACCACCTACATGATGCAGTTATAAAGCAGTGAGGCTTGTTTCTAGTATGGTTGGTATGGATCCAATCTCCTGGCTTTATAGTCACAGCTCCTATGAGAAATCCCTTTGAATTATTTGGAAGAAAAAAAGCACTTTATAAACCCAGCCTTCAACTGCAGTCAATCTAGCGCACTCCACAAAACCACAAAGGTCCATCACAACAGGTTTTATGCTCTGCATTTTCCCTTCCAAGAATTCTTCATTCCCTTAATCGTGTCTTAAAGATACGATTTGCCAAATATCACAGCCTCACCGAGGATGAGCTAAGCTTTCCTCCCAGGGTAGAACCTTGGCTTAGGGCAGAGCATCAGACAGGTTTCTCAGCCCAGATATCACAGGAGCAAAGCTTTTGAGTTTAAGGATATCCTAATAAACCAAACAAGTAGGAGTTATTCTTCTCACCTTATAGAAATCCATAAAGGTGTTCCAAACTTCCTAGTTGAAACATTAGCTCGTTATAAATAAAAGCCCATTTCATGATTATCCCTGGAATTTTGGCCAGAGTTGCAAACAATATTTCATGGAGTGACCTCCCTGAATAGTATTTACTAAGTCTGAATAGACTGAGCACAATGCTTCTAAACTCTTCTTAAGGAAAACAAATCAAATGGGAATAAATCTAAATCCTGAACTCTTTAGTACCTTGTCATCTTTGTGAATGTAAAATCGAAATCTTTACTTGGATTTCTCTAGAGACAGAAATCTAAGTAAATCATCTTCTACTATAGAAAAACAACTGCCTACTTATCTCTCTTTGAATTTATTTCCTCTCATTTTCTGATTAATAACAAAATCATATGGTTATATCAGAATGATTTTATTTCTTCCTTTTCTTTTTTTTCCAAGTTTGCTGGAGCTGGATAATTTTATTTTAAGCTATTCTTTGAGCTCCCCCTGTTGACAGAATTTTAATATGACTCCTATGTTCATTTAAAACAAACCATAGACTTGAATGCTATTTTATGAGCTACAGGAACAATTGAAAAGTCACACAATATATGACGTGGACTCAGAAAGATGAGCCTGGGGAATCAGGGGCTTGGCTAGGCAGTAGGGGTGACGAAAGGAAAGTCAGGAAAGAGTGGGGGAAGATCTGATGATAAAATGGGCTTCATAAATTAATGGGGCCAGGGATTGAAGTAACCAAACTTTAGGGAGAACAGGAAGCTAGGATGTTATAACTTCATTTTCGAATTTCAAACAGTAGCTGTCGCTTATCGCTTATCTGTGAGCACCTGAAGCAGGAGTTCACAGCGTGATAAGAACTTATTGGACAAATCCTCGTGCGGCATTTACTATATATCGGGCACTGTCTAAGAGCTTCACTGGCATTGATTTACGTAGCTCTTGCAGAAGTCTATGAAGTAGATACCGTTAGTGTCATACTTATTTTGGCTAGGGAAACTGAGGCACAGAGTGGTACAGCGAAGATGATTCAAACCATAGCAGTCTGGCTCCCATGTCCATGCTCTTGGCCGCTGTGCTGTGCTCCCTCTGTAGTCATGAAACCTTCCCTTGGAGAGGCTGCCCTAGTTGGCCCTCCTCTTTGACCCCTGCTGCCCCTTTATCTCATCCCAGCCCGCCATTTGCTGAGATTCCTATAAGGGAGATTTTTTTTTCTTTTTTTTTTAGGTTTATGGTATGAAATTTATTTTTCTGATGATTTGAAAAGAAAATTTAAACGATATATAATTTTATGCTTCTGTACTTTTATTGTTGCCTAGTAGTACCTAATTTTTCTTTAAATGAAATACATGAGGCAAATAACCTGTGGGAGAAATTTGTTATGGTCTGGCAGCTCAATCTGAATGTTTTTTGTTTTTTGTTTTTTACATCTTTATTGGAGTATAATTGCTTTACAATGGTGTGTTAGTTTCTGCTTTATAACAAAGTGAATCAGTTATACATATATATTGTCCCAATATCTCTTCCCTCGTGCATCTCCCTCCCTCCCACCCTCCCATTCCCACCCCTCTAGGTGGTCACAAAGCACCGATAAGGGAGATCTTTGCAGGTTTGCGAACAGCATCTCATCCTTTCCTCTCTGTTCCAGCTGCTGCTGTCATTGTCCTCACTTTACCCACCTGCTCAGAAATCACATAACTACCTCGCACCGGAATCCTTACGAAGGGTAGAAGGAATTTAAACTAATGCTTCCTGAGAAAACGTTGACTCCTCCCTTATCTCCTGCGTGCATCGGTGCGGTGGTGGAAACAGCACTGCCCACAGCTCTGCCTCTTACAGGCAGCTGACCTTGCGCTAGATGTTTTACCTCACTAACTCCTTAACTATAAAGTTTCATGTTAACCTGCACTTCATAGAGCTGTTGTGAGGACCACACGAGATGGCGTGTGTGAGAGTCAATTGCCATGTGCTGTGCGGATGTCTGCCATGGGCTTCCTGATCAGCCCTCCAGGCTGCCCCCTCTATAAAGAGCAGGTGGGGAAATGGCTCTAAAGGTGGTACCTGGCCTAGGATAAACCACTAATCCTTATCCTTCCTCTTCTGCCCACCTGCTAGGTGCTCTGCTGGAAACATTCCCTTTCAAGGGCCAGTGAGCATGGCTTTCTGGCTCCAGGTCCATGCAACCTCAGACCACCCCATATATAGGCCCCTTTTATAGGACTGCACGTCTACCTGCTGCCCACCGCATCACCACACCCCACAGCTTAGGGTCCCTCAGTTCTATGTTTGTGGTTGTGAGAGCTCAGACTGAATACTCATTAAATGATCACAGACACACCATGACAGTTTCCCCAGGATTGCCAATCCAAACCTCCTTAGAATTGCAGCACCCCTTGTCTGTTTGACTCTGAGATTAGCCAGGAAGAGGTGACCTGTCAGGATGTGCATGGGCTCCTGGCTGTAGCATTGGGTGAAGGGAGGATGTTGACGTTGCCCTAGACTCATGCTGTCCCCAGAAGGCCAGGGAGAACAATGGCGCCACCTCCTTGGTTGGGGGCTGGTGAAGGGTGGAGCTCTGGGTCCCCCACCCCTGTTTCAATCAGTCAGCTCTATTTTAAATATTTTACAGATTGGGACCCAGGTGGGAAATTTACTTTTAAGAACATGTTCCAGGGTTCAAAAAGATTTGAAAACTGTTGGACTAGTCAATCTCTAAGTTCCTTTGACTGAGATTCTGTAATCCTCAGAAGTACAACAGAGGGTAGGGTCATTTTTTTCAAAATGAATTTGATTTTGAGAATCTGCTTGGAAATGAGGAATCTGTAGACATGCTATCTACAGATTCCCAGGAAGCAACCTTTCCCAGACGTCCTTAGAGCCAGCTAGAGAGTGATTGTTGAAGTGCAGAAATTGTTTGAACAGGGAGGCTGGAATTGCAGTGTCTCGAGTTTGCTCTGTCAGTAGGCTTTAACTGATAAATGACAGTTTTAGTCACAGACTGAGGTGTTAAGTAATTTTGTTTATGTGGTGGAAAGTCATGAAACACAAAGAAGCTATTAGTAAAGCCTGGGTGACTTGAGTTTCGTTTAACAAAATAGCCAGACAAATGTTCTTTCAAGGTTCAGTGTTCTCAAACACAGAGCCACCACTCACACTTCAACTAGCTTGAGCATTTTCACAGGAAGTTGATTTCCTTCTGAACTAGTTTAAGTAGTTGCAATGCTTTCTTAAGACAAACATTGGTACCAGAATAACACTAAAAACGTAGACTTTTTCTGCAACACCCTCCATACAATCCCCTTACATTATGGGCTGATAATTTGTTGTCACTTTACATTCATTTCCTATGATTCTGTGACTAAGGTCTGTCTCTCATGTGACTGTACCATTATTTCCCCTCTTACTGTTTCCCAGCATCTAGGCCAGTGGTTTCCACATGATAGGGACTCAACAAATACTCATTAAGCAAATGGATTATTGCAGTCGTTTTCTATTCCACATAGTTTTCCATGTGCGGCATTATCATAGAGTATGGCTTGTTAAGAGAGGAGCAAGATAAACAATAAGGTCCTACTGTATAGCATAGGAAACTGTATTCAATATCTTGTAATAAACCATAATGGAAAAGAATATGAAAGAGAATATGTATATATATGTATTACTGGGTCACTTTGCTATACACCAGAAACTAACACAACATTGTAAATTAGCTATACTTCAATTAAAAAAATACCAAAAAATAAAAAAAGACGAGCAAGAAATTTAGATGAAAATCATCCTTATCCCAGTCATATTTTCTTAACAGAGGTTGTCTTTCAAGTCAAAATCCAAAAGCCATAGCCACTCGTTAACATATTCTAGGTTTTCAGGGTGTGCTGTTAGACACTGAGCAGAGTAACATAAAAGAATATGGTGACATCTATACCTACCTTTCATCAGTTTGTGTATTTTTTTCCAGGAAGAGCCCTGGTCAGGTTGTTC
This sequence comes from Monodon monoceros, assembly GCF_005190385.1. NCBI lineage: Eukaryota > Metazoa > Chordata > Mammalia > Artiodactyla > Monodontidae > Monodon > Monodon monoceros. The sequence goes on from NW_021703772.1 coordinate 43,197,846, forward strand.
AGCCAGTTTTCCAATTTCTTAGCAGATTATCCAGTGGGTACAATACAGTCAATCCAGTTATAATATCAATGTCATATAATATAAATATCATAAATATGGATATTTTAAATCTCTAACCATCTCAGATGGTTAAAATGGCTTTAATACAGACATTAATGGTACATCTTATCTATGATATTTTGCCAGCGTGTAAGGAATGGACTCTGGGAACGTGAGATTGAATAGTGTCTCTGGCTTGGACTGCTCTGATAAAATAATAAAGACTGTGATTGATGCCATTCAAGCTTTGAAAATTAATGACACTCTCTTCTGTCAGAACTGCTTGTCTCCAGTCATGTGTATTGTCCGTCAGCTTCCTTGCTGGATTTCATTCTAAATGTGCCTCACAGTTGCATCAGGGGTTTTAAGTAAACATTAGTAATTAGTTTGAATCACTGAGAAAACCTCTCACCACCCACATTACAGTTTAATAAAGTAATATTTAATGTACAAAGTCTTCTTCCAAAGTTAATGGACAACCCCGTGTGTCATTGCTCTGTCTGTGGAGTCCTGCCATTTGGACAGTGAGCACACAACTGCCATAACCCAAATATCTGAGGGAATTATCCATAATGAATTATCTTATATATATATATATGTACACATTTAATCATATAAATTAAACAATAGAGGCTAGAATGGGGGAGGGATAAGACTCAGAAGGCTCCCTTTGGCTGCCCTCCAGCTGTGGCCCTCCCTACAGAGAAAGATGTCTGAGTGGTCGAGGCTATGTGCTCACCCAGAATTCCCAGCTGCAGAATTCCCAGCCCCAAAGACCTCAAGCCCACTTCCAGGGCTTGTACAGACCTCTTCCCCAGGTATGCTCTTTCAAGCACAGATGACACCATCAATGCAAACATTTCTAGGCACAAGGAGAGACCTAGGGGCCACACTAGTCCAAGTAAGCCCCTCCCAGAGGTGGAAGAGAGGGGGATGGGCCACGGTCCAGGATGGCCACGCTCTCCCCAGGCCAGCATGTTTGTGGCACTTTGAGGAGTTAAAACCTGGCCAGTTAGGTCAGGTGAAAGCTTAGCTGTCAAGGCAGGAGACGAGACCATATTTTAACAGTTTGATCACTTGCTTTGTAACAGCTAAATAGTTAGACATACGGTATGTGGTCTCCATCTGTGTGCTTGCCTCAGGCTTCTAATTGTGCTGCCCAGGCTCGTGTCCCGTCCGCCACTGAACTCAGTGAGAATGTGAGCACCCCCCACCCCCCACCCCGTTAGTGAACGTGGACTTGTGGATTCTTCATTTGTCTCAGTGCTTTGCATACTGTAAACACTTCCTCCCCATAGGGCAGTGGGATTTTCTGTTGTTTAAAAAAATGTGGTTTTTGTTCACCTTGGTGCCTGAACATAGCCAACTACTTCACGTCATGCTCAATCAAAGGAAGAGCAATTTATTTATTTCAACATGTAAGGGGATGTCAGGGGAGGGGGCTGGCTGTTTGGTGTGTTTGGAGTAATTTTAGGGGTGGTCTAAGGGAATTTTCAAGAGGAATTTTCAGCATCATAACTTTCTACTAATCCAGTAAGAAGCAATCTCACCAGGTCAGTCTAGGTTACTCCAGGCAGTATAAGGTACCACAATGATCTAACCCAAGGGAGAGAGGAGTTTTTAATTTTCTATTTCCTTCTCAGGAACAAATTCTATTTTAAAGTGCCTCATTATCACCGAAGTCTTCCCCCATGTAGTTGTTTTTCATATCATCATATTAGAACTATTTTTATTTTTTGAAATTTAATACCGATGGATTCCAGCTTATTATCAACATATATTCAGCAGATGTCCCTTTCCCTCAGGGCTGACTCAGCCACCCCCAACTGCACACTGACTTTTCTAACCTAGATAATTCCACTTCTGTTCATATGTTCCCCCAGGGCTTATTTTTAAAATCGTTTTGGCTTTCTGTATCATCTGTAAATTTTCCACATCCCTTTTGAGACGAAACACAATGTGGATACATCGCATTGAGAATAACTGCCTCATAAATTCCACCCGGGGTTTTTGTTAAAATGCAGAATCTGGTTCAGTAGACCTGGGATGAGGACAGAAATCCTGTTTTTCTAACAAGCTTTTAGATGATGACAGTACTGCTGGTCCTGGGCACATAGCAAGTTGCTGTCAGATTTCATCATGGAAAAACAGCAATTTCTGTCCCACTCCTTCCCGCTCCAAACCCACTCCCCAGAGATGACCATTTTTTGAGCTATAAATATCATGCTAATATCATGCTGATACTTCCTGATTTTTTTATTTTATACACTTAACTCCTGAATTATTTCTATAAAAGATTAAGCTGTGGCTCTCTCTCTCTTTTTAAACTTTTTATTTTACATTGGAGAATAGTTGATTAACAATGTTGTGTTAGTTTCAGGTGTACAGCAAAGTGATTCAGTTATACATATAAATGTATCTATTCTTTCTCAAATTCTTTTCCCATTTAGTTGTTACATAATATTGAGCAGAGTTCGCTGCGCTATACAGTAGTACCTTGATGGTTACCCATTTTAAATTAAGCTATGGCTCTCTTATACCAGCTCTTCATACATATTAATTTCACCCATCTTCACAATATTATCATATAATGTGTTTTGGTTAGTTAATATATTCAGTGTTTACATTACTATGATTATATAAAAATTGTTAACAGCTGAACCATATAACATAGTATGATTGTATTTCCATTCTTGTATTATTTTAGTTTTCCCTGGATTTATTAGTTGCCTCAGATCTTTTATTTAATCAATTTATTTTATGTAACTGTTACTAATGTAGCCCCAAACTTTCCTTCAGAACTTGAAAGGTCCTTAAAATATAGTCATACAAGTCCATCTGAATTTCTGTCTTTTTCTTTCTTTTTGGCAACATCCCTCTGGGAACCCTCCATCTCTTGCTCCAATCTGGGCCAATTGCCCTCTGATCCTGTTGCACAATCGTGTTTTGTGTTTCTGTTTTCTGGTTTTTATAAACTTACTCTCACCATCATCCTGGGGAATGAGTGCATCTCCTACTTTATTAGGTATTGAGACATTATTCTCAAAAAGTGATTGTACCAACTCCCATCAGAATGTATAAGAGTTACCATTGGGTTATGCCTTTGATAGTTCCTCTACTCCATTTCCTCTATTCTCTTTCTGGAACTTCTGTTTGTTGTTTTGAGTTTGTTATTCTTTATTTGTTATCTTTTCTATCCTATTTTTTATTTCTTTGGGTTTTTTTTGTTTTTTTTTTTTTTGGTTTTACTTTCTGGGACATTTCCTCAGCCCTACTTTCAGCTCTTCTATTGTTTTGTCTATTTCTCTTATTATATTTTTAATTGTTCATCATTCTTTTCTGAATGTTCCTTTTGGTAGTATACTATTCTCCTTTCATGGATGTAATGTATTGGTTACATCTGTAAGGATGTAACATCTGAAGTCTTTTAAACATCTTTAAGAACTTTTTAATGAACAAAATGTATATGTATATACAACTATATACTAAAGTACATAGAGAAATACAATGAACCTTCATTTTTACATCACCCAACTTCAACAATAATTAACATTTTCCCTGTCTTAGTTAATCTATTTTCCCCATAAACACACACATTTTGCCTGGAGTACTTAAATTCCAGATAGTATAGCATCTTACTCATTGATATTTTGGTAGGTATCTCTTATCTAGAAGATAAAATTTTTAAAAAACCTAACCACAATACACTTATCACAAAAAAAACGAAAATAGCATTTACTTAAAATCTTTCCTTAATAAAACTCCATTATTTGTTCAAATTTCTCCACTATCTTGAAAAGATCTTCTTACAGCTGGTTTGTGCAAATCAGTATCCAAGCAATGTTCACCCATTACAGTGGTTGATTTGCCCCTTTCTTATGCCATTTATTTGTTGAGCTAATGTATAAAACTGAGCCTGATATACTTTTTTTATTATAATATTTTTTATTATAGTTTTTTTAAACTTTTCGTTTGCTTTTTGCATTCTCTCTTTTTTTCTGAGTTCTTGGTTGTTGATTTTTGTATCTGCATTTCATGTGAGAGGCTTTGTCAAATGTTGGATGACCATTAGTTTACTGTTTAAGAGCACTAAAAAACTGGAAGTTCTGTGTGCATGGTAGGGATTTAGACTTAAGAGTGATTATTAGGACCTGGCTGTCTCACTGGGGGGTCCCTAAAGGTAGTATCTGTAAGTTGTTTCTCCCTTGGTCTGGTTACCTCCTGGATATCTCTCCTGGAGGTGTCAAGCAGAGACAGGGGCATGGGCTTCCCCTAGATTTGACAGGATCCTCCCGCACAGTACCTCACCCTGCCCTCATCTTGGCCTTGTATCCAAAATGCAGAGAGCCTCTCTAGTTCCTCTGATACATCCACTCCAGAGAGTAAACTTCCTGGCTCCCACCAGTGTCGGGGAATGTTGGGAACCTCGTTGCAAGGGCTGGGGCTAGTAACTGCTCCTCCTGTTCAGCCCTCACTCCGGACTCAGGGGGCCCAGTGTTTCCAACCCCTGGTTCTGAGACACACTACCCCTACTGCCACCCTTGCTCCACACTCCCCTACCTCTCATTTTGAGACCTAGATTACAGCTTTATTTTCCTGGAAAGTAAATAAAACCCTAGCTATTACTTTACTGAAGTTTCTGGAAGGAGCTGGGGAAAGTCCACGTTTTACACCTACCATGTTTAACCAGAAGGAAATCTTGCTTTTTTAAAAAAAACAAATCCATCATGACATTGACTTGTTTCTTTTATAGCTACACACATATGGCTTGCTTTTATTAATGGTTGGTAAGTCAAAAGGGCTAACTTCCAAAATTAAAAATAAGGAAAAACTTGTCTGAATTCAACTGATGAAAATATACTGGAATTGTAAAAACTAGAAATTATATTGTTTTGGAGACTTAAAATCATTCTGTTTGTGGAAATGAAGATTTCTCAAACTCTGTATATACTTTAAATAACCTTTTAAATAATAAGAAGGAATGTTCCATAATAGGAGGTGTCTGAGGGTATTTACTTTAAGAATTTACTAATGTTTATAAAAGCATGCCTAATAATAGATAACAACTATGTATTTGTAAGATAGCAATTTCTTTCTCCCCTTAGGGCTGTCACATGGTGACTGAGGAGCTTCATTCCATAACATTTGAGACACAGATCTGCCTCTACGGCCTCACCATAGATTTGGAGGTAGGTATTTCAAGGAATATCTACTATTTACTAATAACATTTTCAGGAATTGGTCATCATTTGAAGATGAAAGCTCAGTATTTTCTAGGTTTTAGTACATTCCTTATTCATCATTTTTGTTTTAATTTAGGAAATCAGTATGTCAAATATTCACTGATTCGTCAACATATATTATTCTGGTTAAATATAAATGATAAAATCTCACAGTCATTATAATTCAAGACTTATTGAATAATTTGTTGCCCAGACTGTTTTTTTGTCTGTTTGTTTTCTGGGATTCCCTGAGTCATGGATACTCAGAGGAAAGCCTAAAGAGAAATAAGTATACTTGAACCATGTCATGTATGATATATTTTCAAAATTTTAACGTGTACGTAAAAATCCCTCAGAAGAAAGGTTTTATAGTATAATGAACAAAGACCAATGATAGGAACATTAATGGTACATTGTTTTGATCCTCTTATAACTGTTACTATTGAACTCAACGAAGGAATAAGGAAACTGGGGATTAAGTTGAACATGATTGACAATGAGCTCTTGAAGGCAGGACATTACACCTTTATCCCTCCATTACCTGTGCCTAGCACAATGCCTAGCACATAATAGATGCTCAACATTTGTTGAATAAATGAATGAGCGCATGAATGAACAAACGCAATTTCACATGATTGAATATGGTCCTATTTGTAGGATATGTTTTTTTAGAGTTCTGCCTTTGCTCTTTTATCTTAACGAATGTAAACATGTTTATAAAATTTTCCATGGATTCTTTCCTCATCTCTTTTCCTTAAATGTCTGTTTCCATGAGCTATTAAGTTCCTCAGGTGGGTATTTCACTGTCTACAAGCAACCTAACCTCCGTTAATGGGAAGGGACTAATGTAAGTTGGTTAGAGTCCCAGACTAGTCTGTGAAGCCTGTTTATTCTGTAAGGTTGAAAACTTCAGCACGAAAGTACTAAGTTGGGTGCCATGACAACAGATGAGGCAGCTCTATCTCCCATAATGCTTTGTTTTCCAAGATCGCTTGCCTCTCCATCTTCTACAATTAAAACTCCCATATCTGATACTGACATTAATTAGATGTTAGATCATAATTTGAATATATTAATCCGTTCCAGAGATAAGTTTTAAATTAGATTCTTAATGTAATTTATTAAGAGGAAATTTGCTAAGTCAATACAAGCTCTAATTAGTTACATTTTAGGCAGTACATGACATAAGAAAGTAAAAATACCTCCACAATGTCAAGGAAGATATTGGAGCTGACTGACCAAGCACTCTGAAAGGATTCCTATTTGTATAGCTCCTTTCCTCCCTGTACCTTGACTCATATATGCTCAGAAGGTTCCAGTGCCTTCATGAATCATTTTAGTGACCAAGGCAGTATAGACACCACTGCCTTGGAGGAGTGGGGTTGGCTTGAGATGACCCTTTAGGGAAGAGGGCCAAGTGTAAAATCAGTGTAAGGTACTACTACCTGTAATAACTGTGCTATTTTTCTTTTTAACCAGACCTGCTCATTACCTGTGGTGATGATTTCCAATGTCAGTCAGTTACCTAACGCTTGGGCATCCATCATTTGGTACAACGTGTCAACCAATGATTCCCAGGTACAGTCTCTTTCTATTCCTGTTTCTCCTCCTTTAATTCTATTTGATTTTTTTTATTGTTAACAAAACCCATCTGCCCCAAAAGATGTGTGTGTGTGTGTGTGTGTGTGTGTGTGTATAAATTTTGGCATGTCTTTGTGGGTTGTTTATTCCAAAATTCCAATATATTCAGTTGTATGATTCCTCCCTCATGTCATATTTAAAGTAATATGTTCTGATGTACTTGGACCCTGAGAGAGTTCTGGCTAGCAGAAGTGACAGACAGGTATTCTTTATTTCTGACAGTCTGGTCAGCTCCCAACTCTGTACATCACAGAGAGTTCTAGGGCCATCCTGTGGCTCTGTTAACTAGGCTCTGGGGAGACTCCTCTCTCCAGAATTTGATGTCCGACTGTTGTGTTTACCTCCTCAACTACTTCTGGCCACACCTTATCCACACAGGCTCTTCCACAAAGGTAGAGAATTGGTTTCAAATAAGTGACTAGAATATTCATCAATCTCGCCTAACGACACTATACAAATTTTCAAGTTGATTATAGATTTAATCCATTCTAGGCTCAAATTGGGTTTTAATGCCATCTGGTGTTTATTTAAGATATGGAAGAAAAATTGGCCTCAAGTTTCAAAGCAAGCAGAGAATAGAAGCTCTTCTTAAAAGAAGGCCAAGGAAGGGTGTGGCAAAAAAGATGAGTCAGCATTTCCCCTTGCTCCCTCTTACAAAACCCCAGTGTGTTGTCCTGGAAACCACCAAGGTCTAGAGAAAATAGGTCAGATGTAAATATTTCTTCTTGATTCAAAGCAAGTGTTTCTTCCAAAGGGAAGAATTATTTTACCTCAGGTCCTAGCAATAGGAATAGTCATGATGAGTCAGCTCCAAGTTCCTTTGCTTTTGTTTTAATGTGCCTAATAAGGAAACAGCATGGAAAATGACTCAGCCCTGTTCCTTCTCATCCTCTGGTGCCCTGGCCTCTGAGGGAGATTAACTGCAGAGAGGAACGCTGTACAGAGTGCCCTGTGCTTTACTTCCTCTCGGCCTGCAGTGAGAACAGAACTCACTAGAAAAGTTACCTGGTCTGTAAAGCCAAGAACAGCCAACACTTCTGAGATTTAATGTCATTCCCCATTAGGAGCTACACATTTGGAGCTTTTCATCCAATTCTAGGATGTAGGAAGGAAGATGGGATACTCTGTCCTCCAGCCTCAGAGTGCAGTGCTGCTACACTTAGCTTTCTTCAGCATCCTTCTTCTATAAGAAAGCCACCAAAGTTGTCACACTAACCGTCTTGGATTCTGCTCTAGTCTTGGATGAGGAATCTGGAGATGTATTTCATATACAGCTCCTAACACATAAATGCACAGCCTACATACAGAGTTCAGCAGAACAAGGAACTCTGGTTTCTCTTCCTAACTCTATTCTGCTTCAAAACCTAAGCTACTAGACCTTGATTATGTTCTATGCTTTTTGGTCATTTGTCCAGACATAATCCTTAGGTTCAAGGAAAACTGCCCCTCTAGAAATTCTTTCTCTCCATTCCTCTCCTACCTATTTCTCACTCCTTCTTGGATGCTGTGTCCTCTTTTATTGCCACCTTCTGAAGTCTCTTGAATTGGTTCCTTTTCTTGCTGCCCAGCTTAGTTCAGGTTCGCCAAAGGCCTTCTCCCCATACTGCAATGGATTTCTTAATTCCTCCCCCCGCCCTTCCTTTCTTAAAACATCTTTCTCGGCTTTAACACCTTCTGCTTTCCAGTAATCTGAGGTGAAGCCTTCTGTTCCACCACTGTTGACCCATTTTCTGGTACAAACAATCTTACTTGCAGTTGATCATACCAAAGATCCTCTTGCCTAGAGCAAAATAAGAAAAGACTATAGTCCTATCCATAAAACAGGAGTCCCAGGTTAATTATGATTCATATTGTAGGGTCCCCTTCCTTAGCCTGGGACTTAACTGTCTTTGTGCTTTGGGATGCTTTGTCTGGTCAAGGTATAACTTGTACCAATCCATGATAAACCAATTAAATAACATGATATAGGTCTTGTTTAAGATTAATATTATTTCAGAAGAGAGTATTTGTCTAACTTGTTGAACAGTGTTCAGTACTTGTATGAGTTGGTTGATAGACTATAGTCTAGGGAAAGTTAAAGAGCTACACAGTGATTCTTTCAAGGATAAGATAGAGCCATATATTATATTAGATTCAAAGAACAAGGGACTCTTTAGGAAAAGGCAAAATCAGTCTTACTATAAAAGCACAATAGAGATGAGACAATAGCTCTGTACTATTAACTTAGGCTGGCCTAAGGAGTTTAAATCAGGAATCCTATGTGTTGAACTACAGTGTGTTCAATGTGATTAATACATATAATCATCACTACAACTCTGTTTCAGAACTTGGTTTTCTTTAATAACCCTCCATCTGCCACTTTGAGTCAACTCCTGGAAGTGATGAGCTGGCAGTTTTCATCATATGTTGGCCGAGGCCTGAACTCAGATCAACTCAATATGCTGGTCGAAAAACTTACAGGTAAGATCTGGTAGATGTGGAGGACTTGCCCCTGTTTTTGGTACTCAACCGTTCTAAAGAATGAGGGTGATATTACTATTAATAATAATAATGATCATCACAATTTATTGAGTGCCTACTACATCGCTGGGCATAGGGCTAAATGCTATAGTATCTTTCTCACAAAATTTCCTTAAGGCAGAATATTGAGGATAATTCTTCATTCTATCCATTTTATACATGGGGATACTTAAGTTCAGAGGTTAAGTGACTTGCCACAGCTAGTACATACTAGAGCCAAGATGCAGGCCAGGGCTGTCCAGTTCTAAAGCCCCTTCCTTTCCACTCCACACTCCAGCCTCCAGGGTGTTCTTATGCCATTTCCACTGAATGTACTGTGAAGCCTTAATGGTGCCTTGATCTTCATATTAATATTGCAATGGTCATTAACCAACTGGAAAACAGCTGATCCCAGGATCAGGAAATTTATTATAAATTTAAAACTATCCAGGTAATACTTAATTCTTCATATCGAGAAAATTTCCGTTTTGACTGATATTTCTAAAGTTTGCAAAATAGTCACTGGTGCTCCATGTAGTGACTACAGTGTAAACTTTTTATAAAAGAATTTTAAAAGATGTGTATATTTTGACAAGTATGGAGTGAACACATTTGGCACCAAGAAAAGAGTTAAAATTGAATTTGTATACATTTCTAGTTAAAGTAGAGCCAAAGATGAATTTGAGCAGCAGTAGTAGAATCGTGTGTGATTTGGTTAAATTTGACTTAAAGTGATGCTGGGTCGCCCTTGTACTTACTATCCGATCAATTAGTGTTTAAATAAATAGGAAATATTACAAAATTTACTTAATGTAAATATCCTTTTTGATCCTTATTTAATTCATAAACCACAATAGTAGGCATTCAATAAATATTTGTTAATGAGTGAATAAACCTTTTAAATATATACAGTATAGATAGCAGCCATATCCTTTCGGGTCTTCATCAAATTTTTCTCATAATTTCCTTAAATTTTAGATAGAACCTCTTTTATCATTGTGCTGGATCAAAACAGTCAGTGGTTCCTTATTGCCAAGTGGATCACTAGTTCATTCTTTTCATGACAATATTCAAGACTTCTGGCATTCTGGCTTTCACAAATTTATTTTATAATGTTTATTTACCAACATTAGGCTGCACTTACTTTCTCCTATATAAGCTGTGTTCATATCTACTACACCTCATCCTACATTATTCTTGCTACTGGAGTGGCCTCTTCCTTCTCCTCTGACAATTTATATCCTATCCATTCATGGAGGTCTTGTTCTAGACACCCACCCACTTCCTAAGGCTATCTTTAGCTCCTCCATTGAAAAGAATTCTTTCCTAGATAAAAAAATTTCATGATATCTTTTATTTTTACTGTTTCTAGCATTAAATACACTGTAAACCCATAGCAGGTGCTTAGGAAATGCTTAGCAGTGGTCGGGGGGAGAGATCTAAATTGAGCACCAAATTGAGGAGTCTAATTGTTTAATAACAATCTCATTCTTTTCTTTCATTTTAGTCCAGTCTAGCTACAGTGATGGTCATCTCACGTGGGCCAAGTTCTGCAAGGTACAAACAGGGGGAGGGGTAGCATCATTTAGATTTTTTTTTAGTATTCCTTTTTAAGCCTCCATATTATAATTTGGGATTTCGAGGATTTCCTGGATAAGGTTATTTTAAGAAGAAACTCGAAACTGTTTTTTCATTTAAAGGAAATATTTCATTGAAAAAAGGAACTTGAATTACCATACTAACATTACTATTGAAATAATCATTGTCCTAACATGTTTGTTTATTCCAATAGGAGCACTTACCTGGTAAATCATTTACCTTTTGGACATGGCTTGAAGCAATATTAGACCTAATTAAGAAACACATTCTTCCCCTTTGGATTGATGGGTGAGTTATAGCCTATATTTTCTATATGAACTCATTAGGTTCTTATTTTTATGCTGTCAATTTTTTTGCCTTTTTAAAAACATTGAAGTATAGTTGATTTACAATATTGTGTTAGTTTCAGGTGTACAGCACAGTGATTCAGTTATACATACATATATATGTGTATATATATATTCCTTTTTAGATCCTTTTACCTTATAGGTTATTAAAAAGCATTGCGTATAGTTTCCTGTGCTATACAGTAGGTCCTTGTTGGTTATCTATTTTATATACAGTAGTGTGTATATGTTAATCCCAACATAAATCCTAATTTATCCCTCCCTCCAACCCCCATTCCCCTTTGGTAAAATCCTAATTTATCCCTCCCTCCAACCCCCATTCCCCTTTGGTAACCATTAGTTTGTTTTCTATGTCTGAGAGTCTGTTTCTGTTTTGTAAATAAATTCATTCGTATTATTTTTTAGATTCCACATATTAGTGATATCATATAATATTTGTCTTTCTCTGTCTGACTTCACTTAGTATGATATCCTCTAGGTCCATCTATGTTGCTGCAAATGGCAATATTTCATTCTTTTTTATGGCTAAGCTTCCATTGTGTATATATACTACATCTTCTTAAGCCAATTATCAGTTGATGGACACTTAGGTTGCTTCCATACCTTGCCTGTTGTAAATAGGGCTGCTATGAACATTAATAATAAATGCTGGAGAGGGTGTGGAGAAACGGGAACCCTTGTACACTATTGGTAGGAATGTAAATTGGTGCAGCCACTATGGAGAACAGTACAGAGGTTCTTTAAAAAAAAAAGAGTTACCATATGATCCAGCAATCCCACTCCTGGGCATATATCCAGAAAAGATAAAAACTCTAATTTGAAAAGACACATCACCCCAATGTTCATAACTGCATTATTTATAGTAGTCCCTTTTTCTTTTCTTTCCTTTTTAAGCATATCTAGTGCCATAGTGTGGAAAGTAGTTGCAGTTTCTCACACTTTATAGAGTATTAATATTTACTTTAATCTGTATAAGAGTATTTCAGGCACTACTGACTTTTTATTATATCACAACAAATTCAGGTCTGTTCTTTGTGAAAGCAATAAATGCAAATGCAATAAATTATAGTCTTTGATCAGATAAAACTGTGCATGTTCTATTTTTAGGTATGTCATGGGGTTTGTTAGCAAAGAGAAGGAACGACTCTTGCTAAAGGATAAAATGCCGGGAACCTTTTTGTTAAGATTCAGTGAAAGCCACCTTGGAGGAATAACTTTCACCTGGGTGGACCATTCTGAAAATGGTACATGCTCACTATTATTTATTCATGTGAAATTAGTATTGTGTTTGGTTACTGGTCTTTCCATCTTCAGAAGTGTGTGGCTTGCTGTTCTGTCTTTTATGTGTTCAGTGGGCCTGAATATTAGTTGTTACAGTTGTTTCAGAGGAGGGTAGCATGAATTTCTCACAGCCTATGTGGGTGTCCTGTATCACGTGGCAATCTGTACTGTCCACATGCAGAGAAGGGCTGGCATTGTTTTACAACAAGTGACATGAACATAATGTGGGTGGGAAGAATGGCCACAAAGAATGCCTGCAGGAACCTGAATATTCTCTCTGTTTTCTCTTTTTCCAGGAGAAGTGAGATTCCACTCTGTAGAGCCCTACAACAAAGGCCGGTTGTCTGCTCTGCCATTTGCTGACATCCTTCGAGACTACAAGGTTATTATGGCTGAAAACATTCCTGAAAACCCTCTGAAGTACCTCTATCCTGATATTCCCAAAGACAAAGCCTTCGGTAAACACTACAGCTGCCAGCCATGTGAAGGTTAGGTTCTTTCCGTTTGCTTTGCTTCTTAAGATTTTGGAAAATAATCTCAGATTGGAGTAAAGTAAATGAAGTTCTTCCCTTTATGTTGACTTTTATCGTTATAAGATCTATGAGGTATGTGGAGGTCAAAGCCTTAGAAATGAAGTGGTGTGTCAGCAGTTCCCGAAAAGGAACAGCTGGGGCTGTCCAGCTAGCAGAGCACTTAGTAATCGGTAGCTGTAGACGGACTTCACCATGGCCATGGGAGCCTCTCAGCCACTGGTAGAGTTTCGGTTTTCTCCTTTCTAATAGGAGTGGCACCAACTTCACCTCTATGCCTGGGGAGAGGAAAAGAAAGAGGAGGTAATGATTAGAAAGCTGTTAAAAGTTAGGCAAGGCTGTTTTTTACAAAAGAAGCTCAGGGTTGATAAGCTTTATATTTTTTACTTACTGTAGTCTCACAACTCAGAAAGTATTGTTCATTTACCAGGGAGGGGACAAGGGGGTCTGTGCTTCATACCCTTCCTCGCAGCCTATCAATAACAAGTCTTGACATACCTGCCTTTTCTGTTGTATCCTAAGGGTCTAAAATGATACCTGGCCAAAACAGGTATTTGGTAAATATTTGTTGAATACATGAAAAGAACATTCATGAAATAGCTATATAATTGTAATATAAGTTCACTATTCTGTTTCTTTAAATCGAAGTATATACAATCCATTACAATATTTCATCTGTAGCAACTAAATACATGAGCATCATCATGTGGAATATCGTACAGCTGTCACTCACAGGTGGTGACTTGCTGCCACCCTCCTTCATCCCCCTCTGAAGCAAACAAAAGACAACAACCACCACAAAAACCTGTGGCTTTTAAGTGTTTCTACATCTGACTGAATGAAATAACAAGTGTCAATGCAACAAATTACAGCTGAAAAATTACAGTTGGTCCTTACTATTGGATCACACACAAGTTCAACGTAGTATACCAGAGAAATCTGGGGGGGTTTCCAAGGTGAGGTTTGCACATGACTGTTACTACAGCGCAGCAGTGCTTTTAGTAACACTGATGTCTGTGCCTCAAAACTTTGTGTAATTATAAGATTATGATTGGTGTCAGTTTTAATGAAAAGAATTGCGTTACTATAAATCCCCAATCCATGAATAAATCTGTCCTTATAATTAAACTTAAATGTAACATGGAAGACAGGTAATATAGTTGATTCCCAATTTTTCTCACACAGTTTAGAGCATTAATATGTAAAGTCAGGTTAGGCCTGCCAAGAGATTTGTTTCTCTCTTCTTGCACATTTTATGCTCATCTAAAATGCTGTTTCATCTATTCAACTAAAAAAATTTGTGAATCACTAGACAATTGTATTATCTCTTCTTTTTAGTATCACTTTTTTAGACTTTTTTTTCTAATTTTATCAATAATAATAACATTTTCCCCCAACATACCTTTCTTTTCCAGTTTCAAGACCAACAGAAAGGGGAGACAAAGGTTATGTCCCTTCTGTATTTATCCCCATCTCAACAATGTAAGTAATCTTAGTCACATGTAAAATAGCTCTTATTGAACTTATCCAAAAAAAGCTGGAAATTTAAGAGTAGAGCAGGGTACATATAACGGAGAATAAAGCATTTTAATGCTCAATGTCCCATTACCTTTAACACATAAAGCTAGTCTTCAGGATGCACCATGAAGCCCATCACGAAGGAATTCTAAAGTTGCCCTTTTATATGCCTTATATTCCATAGCAGGCTGAAGGCTCTGATTTCAAATGATGAATTAGGCATCTCAGTGTCACAAATAGATGAAGTCCTAGAAATGAGTTCTGTTGGGGAGATGGAAATTTCCCCCTCTACCCCTTCCAGTTCTTATGGCTGGACTAATAATAAAATTGACACAAGGTAGATTAACAGGATAAAAGGAACAAATTTTAAGTCGTGTGCATAGAAGTCTCATAGAAATGACTGAAGAAATGGCCAAAACAGGCAGCTTTTATTCTTTTTTGGGCAAAAGGTCAATAAATTTGTGAGGAATCGACAGGAAAAAGATACTTAGGCTTTGGGTGCTTAAGTCGTGAAGAATCTAAACAGAGTTTGCACCTGAGGTATTAAATTAAAGAAGTAACAAGGTTCATTTGTACAGGCTTCTCAGCCCCGAATGAATCCCCTGTCTCTGGCAAGAAGGATGTTCTTCCACCTCCAGATGCAAGGAGGGCGCCTCTCACGGAAGAGATTTATTTCCTGCTTTCGGGGAGGCAAAGAGGAGGGTCAGAGTGTCCCTCCTGCGTTGGTTCTTTCTTAAGTAACTTAAGTCATTTAATTCAAAATAATTGATATGCCACTGAGGCACATTTTGGAGTGGCCTGCCCTGAGCCCTAACAGTTCCTAACACAGTAAGTCACTACAAGCTATTATTTTTAATCCCTTTCCATATTTACCCTGTCATCTCTTTAAGCCGAAGTGATTCAACGGAGACACATTCTCCAACAGACCTTCTTCCCATGTCACCAAGTGTGTACGCAGTGCTGAGAGAAAACCTGAGTCCCACAACAATTGAAACTGCGGTATGTCCCCTTTCTTTCCATTGCTGTCAAGGGCATTTCTGAGGAAGCGAAGGTGGTGTGTGAATCAACGAGGGGTGAAGATCTGCAGTGAGAAAACACATTTGTTGGAACAAATCCATGAGCATAACACTAGGGGTGTACGTCTGTATGGTCCTGCGTGTTGCTGATGTTAGGGGCATTGGAAGCAGATACCTACACTGACTTGAACTGCTTTGAGGTCTTTCCATCAAAAGCCATCCAAGGGCAAAATATCTCTGTATCCTCCTACTCAAGTACACTTCATCCCTACTTCCACCATCAGCCCCACCAATCTCCACCACTCTCCCCACTGTAGCAGACAATACTTATATGTCATTATATGCAAGTCTAGTTTAATATTTTATTTTAGCAATTCAAGCACCACAAATTCCAATTTTTCTTGATTATTGGTCCTATCCTGGGAGCTTCTTCAAGTAGTATATGAACAACAATCAAGAGCAGTATAATAATACTCCTTTGAGAACTGAGTCATAATCTTATATGCTACTATGTGCTTTAGGATGCATTCTATCTAGTATTATTCCCCAATATTGTCAAACAGTTCAAAACCCCAATTACATTAGGATGCATGTACATCAGAATAATAGATTCTTGGAGGGACCCTGAGCTCCAAGAGATTAGTGTCTGGCTGTAAATCAAGTGGTTTTTAGTCCTTCTCTTGAAGATTTCCAGGGATAGAAAAACTTATTCCAATGTTAATTGTCCTTAAATCATTTAGTTGTAAGAGGACTTTTGCTACATTTTACACCCATTTCTTCATTACGTTTTTATGGGATGAATAGGCCTCCTTAAAATCGTTTTTATTTATTTTAAAGTTGTGTTTTATTTTAGATTGATCAACCTTAGTTACTTTTGTAAGTACTGTACTTAGTAGTTAATTGGTAGAAAGATTATGAAGTAAAGTATGTATTTAGTAGACAAGAGAATGTTTACCTAAGAAATGGTGACTTACTTGCAAAACAATAGTTTGCTCAAAGGTCATTTTCATTTTCCAATTTTAGATGAAGTCTCCCTATTCTGCTGAATGACACGATAAGCTCTTGACACCCAAAAGAAGGAAGCAAATGAAAAAGTTTAAAGACTGATCTTTGCCAACAATCACATCTTGTTTCTTCAGCTTTGTATATACCGATTTCCAGGGAATGGTAAAGTTCGAAGCTTTCCTCTCACTGGTATGACACACCCAAATGGGAATGTCATGATTGAAATGCTAAAAACCAAAGCTTCAGATAAAACACTTTAAGAAACCAATGTTAATATAATATTAACAAAAGACTCATTTGTATGTATTTGTTTCATTTCTGATTCTGTTTCTCTTGTGTTACTTATGATTTTGGCTCTAGCAGGTTTAAGTGTTAAGATTTCACAACAGGTCAAAAATAACAAAGTCACACGTACATTACTCAGAAACCATCAGGATGGCCTGATGGAAAAGCCTAATAAGCTAACGTCCTGAGTTCTAGCAAGTAAGAGTCATCACACTAGATTCAAGATGGAGGTAATGACAGGGCATTAACAGCAGCAATTCACACGGTGTGTGTCCAGGGGTGAATTAGGAAGCCTCTTGGTTGTTATGTCAACATTGTCCTAACTTCAGAATTCACAGCTGCTGGTACCACGGCCAGGGACACCTCTCCTATTAGGGAGAGAGATCCAGAGTCATTCCTGGTGGTACCTCAGGCAAACCGCGCTAAAAGCAGACACATGGGTAAAAATCTCATGAAATGAGGACCTGGAGGAAGATAACAACACTGGCCTTGGGTGAGTGATTTGATCCCTGGCTTGTGTGTTCTTCCTCTCTAGAAGAGTTTAGTCTAGGCGGGCTATGGTCCTTTCCAGCTCTAAGAGTCTCTGGTCCCATGAATCCAACCTGAGCCAGGGGAAAGGAATTTAGGATGAGAAGTTCCATCCCTGGTGATGCAGGAGGGGAGGTGGTTTACCGAATGGCAATGCATGTATACGAGCTGCAGGTCTACTTTGATCCTTCCTTTGCCCGGACTGAATGCTTAGTGGTGCCATTGAACAGCTGCTGCCCTTAGTAATAGTGTGGGATCTGTCAGTGCCCAAGCCCTGGGGAGCTCTCCATGTCTCCAGGCCCTAGAGAAGCTGCTGAGCCAGGTGAGGAAGTCATGATGCTGAGGCATCTGCCATGACCAGCCACAAAATGTCCTGAGGCTGGTGTCCAAGGTAAGCCCTGACTGCAGAGTCAGAGATGGCAGTCCCCTGTGAGGTGTTCCTCACTAACTTCTTTAATCCATTTCCCATCTTCCAGGTAGGTCAAACAAGGAGAAGCTAATGTTTGATGGAAAAGATTTCAAAGAAAAAAAAAAAAAGCTTTTAATGTAACCTGCCTTCTCCCTTAGAGAGATTCCATCCTATCCATCTCATCCTTTATACCCACCCACATGATCCTAGATTGTTCCTATGGGACAAACTCTGCAGCTGTCCCAAGGCCAATTCCCTTACTCCTTTGCAAGCGCTTGACAGTATTCTTTGGGTGAAGGTGTCTGTTCAATGTAGGACCACAGGCTAACTCAAGGTGCATTTTCCCAGTCTCCACTTCTCTCCATCAGCCCAATTTTCTTGAAATTCAAATATATGAATTTGCAGCAGAAGCAATAATTTTAAACTTGGTTTAAGGAGGTAATTTCCTCCCAGCAAATACTCATAAACAATTGGATTTAGATACCAAAAAATGTTGCAGAAGCCTTTTTTTATTTTTTATTTTTTTATTTTTGGCTGTGTTGGGTCTTCGTTGCACATGGGTTTTCTCTAGTTGCGTCAAGTGGGGGCTGCTTTTTGTCCAGGTGTGCGGGCTTCTCACTGCGGTGGCTTCTCTTGTTGCAGAGCACGGGCTCTAGGCATGTGGGCTCAGTAGTTGTGGTGCACGGGCTTAGTTGCTCCACAGCATGTGGGATTTCCTGGACCAGGGCTCGAACCCATGTCCCCTGCATTGGCAGGCGGATTCTTAGCCACTGTGCCACCAGGGAAATCCTGCAGAAGCTTTTTATTCCCTGGAAAATATTAAAAGTATGATGGACTCTCACTTATTTCAGAAGAATTTTGAAAAGCTTGTAAATATAGAGCCTGACAGAAGAATGTCAAGGTTTCATATATGTGATCACAGCCATCTTTGTTATTTGGAGGTAGACAGTACAAGGACATTTGTAGTTTACTCCCTATAATAGAGGCAGAGGCCTCAGTAAGAGTAAGAGTTCAGTAAGCGGCTATTTTTTATTTAGATTCAGAAAATCAAAATCAAGTTCTTGATCCCAGGGTAAAGAGTTATTTCCAGCGGTGTGAGTCTTGCATTCCAGAAACCATCTTTGTGGAGGTAATGGGATTTTGTCAGGAGATTCTTGGGGATACCTGTTTAGATCAGGATAAGGTGTGCTGCATGAGATGGAAATACGATGGGAAGGGAATTTAGACCACATTTCCACCAAATCCTACCCCAGAATATTTTTTTTCTGCCAACTAATAGCAAATAAGCAGCATTTAATGAAGCAAAATGGAAATTTATTTTCAAAATATTAATCACCTTTTCACTTCTCCCTCCAACCATCCAAGACCAACCACAGATGCCCATTTTGCTAATTCCTTTTCAAATTCTTTTTAACGTAAAGACTCACTTTGACCAATTGTACTGAATATCAATGTCTTTAACTGGAATAAGTGGTGAAAGAAGGCAGCTGCCAGTGGATTTCCTCAAAGTCATAAGGTAACAAGGAAGGCTCCCCAAAGAACCAGGAACAGGGAGGATACTTGTGGCAAAGCTGAGGGAGTTTTCTGTACCTCAAATGGTTCAGGAGGCCCATGTACTCCCTGCAGTAGCAGGAAGAGAATTAGGGGTCAAAACATCCTAGTGCTGTGTTCCAACAGCAGGAAATTATAGTCCGAACTGGGCAAACTGGTCTCGCTGTGCACACATTCCAATTTCTGACAGACAAGTTTTCCTTTTTTTCAAGTTGACCGTGAACATTGATTGATTTGACTGCACTTCTAAAAGTCTGGCTTATTGAAGCATAATTTACACATAATAAAATTCATCCTTTTCCAACAAACCCATACTGTTGTGTAACCACCACTGTAAGACATAGAACATTTCCACCAGAGTCCTCACAAAGAGGACACTCTGAAAACATGATGAAGGACATTCTCCACAATATCCTTAGAGTAAATACAGCAAACTATTCCATGTGGCCTCTTATGTAGACAGAAGGCTCTATTTAAAATAAATAGGATCATTTTACTCCCTGCTTAAAATCTTCAAAGGGCTCATGGTGCTGTGGATTGGCACTTCTTAGCTGGGGTATGTGGACAGAATTCTGGAGAGTCATGAGTTTGAATGGCAGAAGTTAAAGCTTTATTTTCACAAACTTCTAACTGAAACTTAGAGTTTCCTTCAATTAGGAATAAAGGTAACAAACCGTAAACCACACCACATTTTTGTCACATTACAGTTGTTACACTTATCTCAAAATATTGCTTATGCTAAGCACGACTTTGAAATTGCATTCATCCGACCCACTGCTAGATCTTACTTAATGCCATTAATAAAGAAGCACTTATATTACTCTATCACAAAGTTGGTTTTACTATTTTGATCTCTGTATTTCAATGTACTTGGTTTCCTATTTAATCTTATGCATTTTATTTTATTCAACAAAAAAATTAATCTTTGAAAGAGCTCATAGGTTCATCAAACTGCCGAAGGGGTCCATGGCACAAAAAATAGTTAAGAATCCCACCTCTGGATGAAGACTCTAATTCTCAACAGATCTTTCCAAAGTCATATATTATTTAGTCTTCAACTCATTTCTCAACACTTCTCCCCAACAATAGCGTCTCTTCTTCCAGAATATACACAAGACTGAACTACTTTTAGTTTCTTTCACGGCCCAGGCCCACTCTCGCCTCCCTCTGCTGTATCCTCTCAGGTCTCCAACCCCAGCCCACCTACCCTCTCACCTCAATAACATTCACACATCCTTCAGGCTCTGGAAAGCCTTCCTGCCCAACACATACACACACACACACACACACACACACACACACGCACATGTGTAGGGCTCAGGTCACATCATGCCTCCTCCATATCCTCTACATTACCCAGCACCATTCTTATCACCTTGGTTATAAATGCGTATCATCTGTCTTCATTAGACTCTAAGCAAACTCTGTATGTACAGGGACAAAGAAGCCCTTGTTCACAGTTATATCCCTAAAATCTAGCACAGTCTGCCTCTTAATAAATACTAGTTAATGATTTAGTGTTTGAACTAAAGGACATACAGGACAGTAGTTAGTTCCTTTCTTTCCTTTGCTCCTTGATCTGCCTGCAAGACAAGGCTAGAATTCCTTTTATAACCCTCCAAACTCTAAAATTGTGGAACAGTCCCCGATATTTTACTTCAAACTGATTAACCAAAACACACTTGCTATTGCTCAAAAACCATAAGACGTTTCCTCTACTTCACCTTACTCATGACATCCAAACACTATAGAAATGCTCTGGAATTAGACTGTCCGTTAGCTCTAACTTCCCTTTAATTTAGGTATCTCATGTGTGCCTAGCATCCCAGGCATCTGTCCAACCACAGATGAATCAAGTGCTCCTGAAATTTCCCCTTAATTCCCCGTGATTAAACTCATTGCCTTTATTACTCCCACCCCTGGTAAAAGTCCCACACAGCTCTCTCTTACTTAGGCTGGACAGTCATCCACTGAGGTGTCTCACAGGCTGCTGCAGATAGAAAGAACCCTAGAGGCCCTCCAGACAGGGTGGAGATGGGGGAAAGGTTGGAGGGGTGTGGAGGAATGGTGCTCTCACTGAAGTTTTTTGGAATACACCTGTTCTTAATCGTCCTCCCCCTCAATTCTAGCTCAATAGGCTAGAGCCTGTGCTGAGGTCTGAATGGTTGATTTGACCTCTGATTCCTTATCCCAGGGTTATTCATTCAAAACTATTTTTGAGACTATGTATCAGGCATTGCCTTTTTCAACCGGGGTTTCCTATCTGAACCACAAAACACAGAAAGTGATTTGCTTGACTATTTTCTCACTTCTCCCAAGGATGGTACATAGTGCCATTCTAGATAAACAGGAGAGAAGGTAATTAATACACAGATGCCCAGGGCATTAGGCTTAATTCTCTCGTGGAACCTGAGATGAGACAGGCTGTAACACAGCACAAAGTTCCTCCTGTTGTGAGGAGAGATGAAAACAGACAAGCACATAATAAAGGACAGATTTAGTAAGTGGTATGAAGAATATAAATGTGACATAGAGTAACTGGAAGAAATGGTCATTGAAGGTCTCTCTGAGGAGATGACATTTGAGCTGAGACCTAAAGAATGAGAAGAAGCAAGTCCATGCCACAGCTGGGGACACAGCATCCTAAAGGAACAGCATACACATGCATAGGACCCAGGCAGGTAAAAGCTGGGGGTACTTGAGGAACAGAAAGAGTCCACAGGGTGGGGAGTGTAGAAGAGCATGGAGAGAGTGGGACAAGATGTGTAGGAGAGGGAGACAAGATCAGATGGTGTAGGGCTCTGCTGGGAGAGTGGAAGGCTCTGGATTTTATTGCAAATGCTTTAGGAAGGAGTGGTGTTATAATTTGTTTCTTCATTATATCTAAGTTTTCATTTGTTTTAAGTAAACATGTAACAAGGTTTCTATAGAAGAACTCTCCCCTCCCTCCAATTCCCCTACTAGGGACCTCATGGGTGTGCAATGTGTGCATCTACAAAGGGCAGAACAGTCAGAGGCTCCACACTTGGTTTAGTGCTCTGCCTTTGCCTTCTTGAAATTCTTAATAAGTTTGAATAAGGGGTCTCCTGTTTTCATTTTGCATTGGGCCTGCAAATTATATAGCGCGTCCTGTCCTCTCCTAACGGGAAAGTAGATGCCCCTTTGCATTCTGGGAATTATGTAACATGCCCTTGCAGCCCTGGGGACTGGTGCTCACTGTCATGAGGCCAGAAGCTGTGGTCCAGTAAGGTGGGCCCCATCACACACTGGAGGTCTTAGGTTGGTCCCCAGGTCACCTTAAGTAGATAGAGCCTTTTACAGAATGGTTGAGCAGAGCCCAAAGAAACGCTGTCCATGCATCCTAGAACCATTCAGTAAATAACACACATAGCAAGCGGGGCCAAAACGATTTTCTCTGGTCCTGCCAAACTTTCAAAATCATGGTCCGGTTACTAAATTATTCTTCTCCATTATACTTCTTCCCCACTCCCTCTGGTATAATCACCATGAGCGAGAAGGTGGGGATTGGGGGTGGGAAGTGGGAGCGACGAAAAGACGCCAGAAAAAGGAGAAAAGTCCCGTCTGCAGATCTAGAAAAAGGCAGCCGAAGAAACAGCCAACCTTCCACTCTTATCTCTGGATTAAGGGCAGTCAGGCCAGCTGGGTGAGGGTCAGAACTAGAAAAACTAATGAGATCTGAGTTAGCATGCGTGCAGATTGTGTAGATACAGAACTGAGGGGAAAAAAGGGGACGTCTCCAGGCTACGGGAAGAAAGAAAAGATGGAAGAGAATGAGAAAGGTTTCCAGCACATTAAGCAATTAGAAAACGTCCCCAGTCCTCCCTCCAAAGTTAAGAGGCATCCAGGCCCCCGCCGCTGCCTTTCATCGTGTTCAGGGTCACTATTCTCAGACTCGGGTAGGGAGGGCGCCGGGCAGCTACGCCGAGCTCGGGCGAGCGTGAGGATCCCGCCCTCGCGGAGGCTGCCGGAGGGAACCCGCGGATGGGCGAGCGGTCAGCAGGAAAGTCCCGGGCCCGCGCCTGCGTACTGCTCCCTCCATCTCTACTTTCGCTTTTCGGTTTCTTGTCAATCCTGCTACTTCTCGCTCCCAGACTATTTCCCCGAAAACACGTGGGGCGGCTCTTCTGAGCAGCCGCGTCCCTCCCGCCACGAGCGGGGCCAGCTATTTTGGAAACTTATCAAACAGCCTGACAGACTGCACCTCCCCGAGTGTACCTCATCCTGGGCGGGCCTGGGCTGCTCTTCTGAAAGCACAGGACTAAAAAAGGTGCTCGTAATGGTGTTTGGTCTACGAATGTAATGCTGCTCATAATAGACATTAAAAAAAAAAAAGAAGAAGAAAAGTAAAGAAAATTATAAGAAATAACTCACCACCCCGGAACATGTTAGGGACATCCTGTAGAGGGTCCAGACTAGCAGGCGAAGTTTGTGTTTATCATAAATGCAATGAGAGTTGTCAAGACTTTTGAGCAGGGAATGACTACATAAATAAGGTGGTTTAGAGAATTTAATGTGGCAAATACAGTCGAGGGGGAAGGGACAGAAAAAGGTAGTGTAACTGGCATCTACTGTAGCATTCCAGTTCTGAACTGATGAAGGCCTACAGTGGGGTATTATCAATGATGGGAAAACTAAGGCAGATAAAGGCATTAGGGAAGGAAGCATCCACAGAACTTGATGACAATCAGAATGTGGAGAGCCAACGAGAGACATCCTATTTGCAGCTGTTAAGATTATTTAATTTCCCTGTCAATACTGAAGCTAGTCTCTGTGCAAATTTTACAGTACCAGAAAAAAATATGTTTAATATATTATCTACCTTTCATAGAGCTTTTCTCAGACATTGTCTGGGCCCTTAGTACAGGGAGTGAGTAGAAGGGGAAGGACTTTTTTTGGTGTCCTGGCATCTTTTTTCACAGAAGGCTGCTACTTTGGTACCAAGGGTCATTGCTATCAGTACCGGCTTTGTGAGGGTGAATATGTGACAAGAGGAAGGAGCATATAGATGTGAGAAGGGAAAAAACTATAATAGATACACATATAAGCATACCTCTGGGAAATTATTTAGAGCCTTTTCCTACCCAAAGTTGCCTTATTATTCTAGGCTTGATTCAAGTCCCACCTACTTAGAGGAACCAATTGATTTTCTGTGCACGCATTCCAAGAAGATCTGGTCAAGGCTGGCCTCAGAGATGCCTACCTGGGGAAGTGATATTTAAGCTTAGATTTTAGCTAAGACATAAAAGATGAGTTAGCCCGCAAAGAACTTGGGGGAGGGGGACATTGGCTCAAGGGGCTTTCCAGATGGATAACTACTGGTGAGAAGGCCCTGAGTGTGTGGAAAGAGCTTGTCTTATTGGAAGAACAAAAATACTGAAGTAAGGAAAGAGTGGCACAAGATGGGGTTAAAGAAAGTGATGGGGAAACCAGGGCTTTATGGGTTACATTAAGAAATTTGGATTTTATAAGAAAAGCCATCAGAGGATTTTCAGGTTGGCAAACACATGATCTGCTTTGCAATTAAAAGACAAACCACTCAAACTGCTGTAGGGAATATGGACTAAACGGGAGTTAAGAACTGAAGTGAGGGCTTCCCTGGTGGCGCAGTGGTTGAGAGTCCGCCTGCCGATGCAGGGGACACGGGTTCGTGCCCCGGTCCGGGGAGATCCCACGTGCCGCGGAGCGGCTGGGCCCGTGAGCCATGGCCGCTGAGCCTGCGCGTCCGGAGCCTGTGCTCCTCAACGGAAGAGGCCACAACAGTGAGAGGCCTGCATACCGCAAACAAAAAAGAAAGAAAAAAAAGAACTGAAGTGAGGCAGCCATTTGGGGAATCTACTCTGAGGATCCAAATGAGAGAAAAGGAGGGATGGTGTGGGAGATGGCAAGAAGCGATGAGACTTGAGAAATATTTAGGTGGAAGCATCAACAAGGCTTGAGGACTGGTGGGGGTGAGAAGGCAATGTCAAAGGTGGCTCCTAGTTTTCTGGCATGCACCAGTTCTAGAAAAAGGGCAGGTTTCAGGAGAAAGATGATGAGTTGGTTCTGAACACAACTAGTTTTTAGAGCTTACCAGACATCCAAGTGGAGAGTCAAGTGTAGGCTGTACTCGTGGGTGTGGAGCTCAGAGGAGACGTGTGGACAGGGTACCCGTGTAGAAGTTCTACATATCTAGAAGGACATTGAAGCTGTGGATGAGGTCATCACAGGACAGCCTGAGAACTGTAGGTAAAGTAGACCAAGATCCGGACACTGACCACACTTAACATTGAACGGTTTGGTGGCAGAGGAGCAGAGGATGGAGAAAGGATAGCAGGGAGGTAGGAAGAAGCAAGCAAAGTGTGTCGGCATCATGGCCCAGGAAGAAGTGTTAAAGGGTGGAGGTGTCAACTGCGCAGGTTTCTGAGTGGTCAAGTAAGGTGAGGACAGAAAAGCGTCCCCTGGGTTTAGCAACATGGAGGTCAGCTGCTAAGCCGAGCATCTAGAATGACAACGTCTCCACCTGTGTCCTCTGCCTCGAATTCTCAGGTTTGGGGCTGATATAAGGATCTGCAAGTATGGGCCTCTGCAAACACATAACTTCCTTTTAGTTGTTCTCTAAAACATGTGTAAACATAACCCGCAACTTGCAACACAGAGCTGAGCTTCACCTCTTCCAGATGGGGGCCCTCCCCAAATTCTAAGGAAAGACCCAGCGGGTTGGCAGAGCAGTAGCCCTGGGGGGGAGGCGGCGCGCGCTCGGAACAGCTGCGTCTGATTGGCCGAGAGCGGCAGCAACCCGGTGATTGGCGGGAGTGGAAGGAGGCGGAGCGTCTGGCACTACCATTTCTCTCGGTGGTACTTTCGCTTTGCTGCGCTGAGTTTGTGGAGAGACATAGTCTGTCAGACCCCAGAAAGAGCAGAGGAGACCCGGCGCGCCCGGGAGAGGCAGAACGGCCGCGCCCTCGCCCACCTCTGCCGGATCCGGAGCGGAGAGTGAGTGGGCGTGAGGTTCCGGGTGCCGGGGTGGGACGTTCCTGGACCGCAGTCGTCGGGCCCCAGTTGCCGGATACCCGGCGAGGGCGGGCTTTAAAGTGCTGACAGGTAAATCCGTTATCCGGGAAAGAACGCGTATCCCAGCTGTTGTTTTCGGTGATGGCATGGTTGCCCCAGCCAGTTGTGCTCTGGTAGTAAAAAATGTCCTGTGAAATAGAATCCTGCGCCCCTCCCCCGCCGAAAATACTGCATCTCCCCATTTACCCTCATTTTTCTCTCTTTTCCGCCCCTTCCACCAGAGTCATGTTTTCTTCTCTCCGCAGAAAGTTTTCATTTGCCGTGTGCCACCCCCAGAGAGCTAAGTTATACGCTCGCACCCTGTGCATGCAAACCCAGCAGTCTTGGCATCTGACGTGCTGTGTGTAGCTGCTGCTTGTGTTGAATCCCCAGCCCTTCGCTGGGGCACAAGGTGACAGGTTAGTAAAATGTTCACGGAAACGAATGAATATGTGACTTTGGAACTTAATTATATGTCTGTATTTAAGGATAAAAGAGCTTAATGTGCTCCTGGAATGTAAAAGTGATAATTAGTTCCTGCAGACCCCCAAATTATATAATTAGTCTTTAAAACAAATTCTGACTAGTACCAAAGAGTTTGGGGGAAGAAAAACAGGTGTGTGATTGCGCTTTAAATGTTGTTTGTATAAGTTGGATAGTTTGTTTTTATGGGATAGAAATAAGACTTGAGTCTCCAGCACAATCCAGTTTGCAGTTTAACGCAGGACTCAAACTTGTTGGACCATAATATGGTTTGCCCTTTACTTTCTAATTCAATCTGAAATCTACTAGATTTCAATTCAACAGACTACTATTGAGTACATAATATGTGCAGGACACTGTCCACAGCGCAGACGATGTTTAAAGAAAAGACAGTCCCAGCAACTCTGAAGCTTACATGCTGCAGGGGAGACATCACAGAGCTTTTTAAGGAAGACAGGGACTGATGCTCTAATAGAGATACAAAATGCAATGAGGCTCACGTTAATGAAAGCTTAATTGTTTCTGGGTGAGTCTCAGAGAGCTTATGGAAGAAGGGCTATTCGTACCTACCTTTGAATGCTGGTAGAATTTAGAGAGGCAGAATGTGGAAAAGCTGTTTTCAAGGGTGAGTGACAGCTGGAGCAGTGCAGAAAAAAAAGTAGGTAATTTGGTGACTGGGTTGTTTTGTTAATGGATGAAAATAGGGTCAGAGTGGAAATCAGCCTGGTAATGGGCAAACTGTAGCAATTTTGAACTAGAGAATGATGTGGTCAAAACCCATGTGCAGCAGAAGGCCAGATTGGGAAAGAGTGTTGGAGGCAAGGTGGTTGGAGGTCTTGGGACTGGAGAGGAAGAAGTCAGGTGACTGGGGGTTGGTCTTGCCACTCCCTGTGCTGGTAACAAGTTTTGTGAGAAGAGGGAATGGATTCTGGATTTGTTAGCATGGATTTATTGATCGCCTGCTTTGTGCCAGGTGCTGTATCTGTATTAGGTCGTTCAGTCTTAAACAGTCACCCTGTTGAGAGGGAAGTGAGTCACTTGAGGTCACTCACGTAAAAAGAGGTGTTGCAGTCCCCGCTGGTTGACACTCTGGCCAGCATATTTGCTTTAGGCATATCCTTATTAGACACCTAGTAGGGAGGGAGAGCGCCAAAGATTTAGTCTTCCACTCAGGTGAAATAAATTCAAAGTGAAAAATCAAATTGCTACAGCAAGTGTAGCAAAGGTGTGGACTTGGGTCCATTCATACTGGTATTTGTGATGGTGACTAGCTTGGTAGCCTCACCACATCCTTACCTTCCTTTGGAAGGAGATTTGTGGAGTAGATATGACTTCATGCCTGCACAGGTATGCTTGCCAACAAGCATGCATACGCTTTTCCACGCCCTGCTTGAAAATCCAGACCTCTTCCTCAGGGCTGGTAGGACAAGATTCACATATATCTACTCTGAATGTTGTCAGCTGTGCGCTGATGTAAATCCTAATTTACGCTATGGTGAAGAGAGGCTTTTCATTTTCCTAATGGATGTTCAGACTTAAATCAGGTATTTTAATTTTTAATCTTCAGAACTGCTATGTAAAAGTTGACTTGCTGTTATCCAAAGAAATAGTATTATTTTATCCTTTCAGATTACATTTAACAATGTTGTTTCAGTCTTTAAAAATTATTACTTAGGTTTAAGAATTTTTGTGCAGACTTATTGTTTGCAGTAGGCAAAGAGGAAAATATATCTCTTTTAAAAGATATATAACCTGGGAATTCCCTGGCGGTCCAATAGCTAGGACTCTTCGATTCCACTGCAGGGTTCACGGTTTTGATCCCAGGTTGGGGAACTAAGATCCTGCATGCCGTGCAGTGTGGCCAAAAAAAAAAAAAGAAGATATATATCAAAAATAATTCATTTTAATCACATGAATCATAAAATATAAAACACCAATTTAAAATTCTTTGGGTTAAATTACAAATGTTCTATAATTTATAAGAGCAGTTTCAGGGAGAGTTCTTACGATTTGTCCTAAAGCAAATCTAAGTAGTGTTTTCCATTGATTTATTTGATAAAAGTGCAGATTCATTTTAAAGGCATATGAACACCTACTGTATGCCCAGCACTGTTCTGAAGATACAGCAGTGAACAAACCCCCCCACTCCCAAATCCTTCCCTTCATGCAGGGAAAACAGACACTAATGAAAATAAAAAAAATATGTGGTAGGTCAGATGGTGGTAAGTGCGATAGAGAAGAATACATCAGGGAGGAAGGATAGTGTTTTCCAAGGTGAGAGGTGGTGTCAATTTAAATAAGGTGGCCAGAAGAGGCTTCCCTGAGATGCTGGCATTTGAGCAAAGACCTGAAGATGTGTTCTTTGGAGGAGAAAAAAACTTTGACCCAAAACTCAATTAAAAAACAGGCTTTGAAACATAGGCGCCATTTAAAAAGTATATTTCAAAGACAAACTATGTTTTTAATTAAGCAAGATATTTAGAAGAAGCACAGTGCTAGACAGGCTTTCTTTGGAGCTGTGGGCTTCCATTTGTGATCTGTATTCTGTTTCCCTATAGGATGTCCCAGTGGTATGAGCTTCAGCAGCTTGACTCCAAATTCCTGGAGCAGGTTCACCAGCTCTATGATGACAGTTTTCCCATGGAAATCAGACAGTATCTGGCACAGTGGCTAGAAAAGCAAGACTGGTAAGGAAAACTCACTTGACAGAAGAAGGAGTTTTTCTACAGTTTTAAAATAACTTGTTGATTAAGTGGCTTGGAACTACGTTGACTGGAAGATGAATCTCATCAGTAGCCATTGGGATTACCTGTTTCAGAAAAGAGTGTTGCCTTGAAAAATGGCATGTGTCTCTACAAAGCTAAATGCATTAGTCATTAATTTTATGTATTTGTCGATTTAAATATACATCCTCCTAAATGCTTTGCACAAGTTAGATAATGCTGACACCAATTATTTCCAAGTTAGGATCCAGGTTATAGAAAGAAGTAAGTTAAAAGTAATAATTAAAGCCAAGTTTTGGTAGAACACTGATTAGAAGTATGAAGAAAGTAAAAAAAAATTAAGGAAATATCTCTTAAAACTGGTATATGTTCTATTTTACAATTTATTGTTTGCTCATTGCAAATATTTCAAATGTTCTGAAAGTATTTGACATAGAAAGTGAAGGCCCCTGTTGATTTTTTGCCTCCAGAGATAATCGCCATTAACAGTTTGGTACACAGTCTTGGAGTGCTAGGATTTTTTTTTTTTTTTTTTTTTTTTGCGGTACGTGGGCCTCTCACTGTTGTGGCCTCTCCCGTTGCAGAGCACAGGCTCCGGACACGCAGGCTCAGCGGCCATGGCTCACGGGCCCAGCTGCTCCGCGGCATGTGGGATCCTCCCGGACCGGGGCACGAACCCGCGTCTCCTGCATTGGCAGGCGGACTCTCAACCACTGCGCCGCCAGGGAAGCCCGAATTTTTCATGCTAATTGTATATAATAAAAATATTGTACAAACTGCTGCTAATAGCAATGGCAGTTTCAAAAGAAGGAAATAAAACCCAAGAAAACACTTTAAATTATTTTTAGTCATTTCAACATGGAAAGCAGTGTTTATTTTGTTGTTTTAAAGTAGCATCTAAACGAAATGTGTAAATTTTGTATCTCCTAGGGAGCATGCCGCCAATGATGTTTCATTTGCTACCATCCGTTTTCACGACCTCCTGTCGCAGCTGGATGATCAATACAGTCGCTTTTCTTTGGAGAATAATTTTTTGTTGCAGCATAACATAAGGAAAAGCAAGCGTAATCTTCAGGTACGACCTGGTTTTTGCGTTTAAGTTGAAATGTTTCCATGTTTACTTAAGAATTTTTTTCATTCAGCAAATACTATTGAGCACACACTCATTGGTATTTAGAAAAGTACAGACACTAAATAAACTACCGTTATGTAGCTAATATTTTATAGCAGAAGTAAAATAAAATAATTCATTTTGTAAACATATAAGGAGTATTCAGGCTGAAGGGTATCACTTAGACGTAAGTAATTCTGAGAGAAATTCAATGCTATGACCTTGTCTTATTAAAAGCCGTTGATTTTTTTTTTTTTTTTTTTTTTTTGTGGTATGCGGGCCTCTCACTGTTGTGGCCTCTCCCGTTGCAGAGCACAGGCTCCGGACGCGCAGGCTCAGCGGCCATGGCTCACGGGCCCAGCCGCTCCGCGGCATGTGGGATCTTCCCGGACCGGGGCTCGAACCTGTGTCCCCTGCATTGGCAGGCGGACTCTCAACCACTGTGCCACCAGGGAAGCCCCGTTGATATTTAAATTGAAGAAAAAGTGTTTTAAGAGCAGTGAGCTGTAGTAACATGTTAAAGCTCAAAGGAGCTTTAGTGGTGAGTCCAGTCTAAGTGCTTGGTATACAGATGAAGAGTAAGTCCAGAAAGTGTTGAAAGTTTTGACGTCTCTAAGGCTCAGTAGTGAGGTGGTGAATTGGAGCTGACTCCACCTTGCCATGCTTCTGCTGAAGTTGCCCTCCCTTGAAAGAAAAAGTCAAAGAGAGTTGCACGCAGGAGAGAGTATGCTGCAGAGTTTTGGGAGTTCTTCATAAGTACTCCCAGCATCCCTTAAGCCTGGCTACCATTTTTATTTCGGTATTAATGGAACTTTTCTGTTTTAATGGAGGTGAGTGCTGTCATTTTCTTGTTTTATTTCTCACAACCAAACTGTTCAACTTAGGTAATTAGAAGCTTTTTTTCCCCCTCTGTGAATGTGTATATGATTTTATAATACCAGTGAGTGGGAAAGCCAGATTAACTTTACAGAAATTTGCTCTCCTACAGATTTTGCTTGATAATACCTGTTATAAAGAGGCATGATTGCCGGTATTTTGCAAACTAGCCTTGACAAGAAAACAAAAACTGAGAAGAATATCTTTGTTCTAATTCAAACCAGAGACCAACAGATAAATTAATTGAGGAATATCATGGATAATTTTTGTATCAGTTGCATTATCTCAGGATCCTAACAAGATAATTGGGCCCAAGAACAATAAAATTAAAGTATTATAGGAACTACATATGGAAATACTTGTGTTTTTGTTTTTCGGTACACGGGCCTCTCACTGTTGTGGCCTCTCCCGTTGCGGAGCACAGGTTCCGGACCCACGGGCTCAGTGGCCATGGCTCACGGGCCCAGCCACTCCGCGGCATGTGGGATCTTCCCGGACTGGGGCACGAACTCGTGTCCCCTGCATCGGCAGGCGGACTCTCAACCACTGCGCCACCAGGGAAGCCCCACTTGTTTTTTTAATCAAGAAATAATTTAGGTACCTGCGCTTAATTGAACAGTTAAAGCAGCTTTTGTCATGGTTCGTAAAAAGAATATTTTGATTTTATCAAAAATAGCTTATGTAGGGCTTCCCTGGTGGCGCAGTGGTGGAGAGTCCACCTGCCGATGCAGGGGACACGGGTTCATGCCCCGGTCCGGGAAGATCCTACATGCCGCGGAGTGGCTAGGCCCATGAGTCATGGCCGCTGAGCTTGCGCATCCGGAGCCTGTGCTCCGCAACAGGAGAGGCCACAACAGTGAGTCCCGCGTACCGCAAAAAAATAAAAAGAAAAATAGCTTATGTAGAACTTAATAAGTTCAGGATGAGCTTTCCTTTTCTTTTTTTTCCTTTAAAGCTGGTATTTATTTTATTGAACTCAGTAAGGACATAAAACTTAAAGACTCCACATTGTCATATATGCAGCTATTTCCTTTCACTACTAAAGATAATTAAAGTATAGTCTCTGCCTTTGGAAATGTACCAACTCACTGCAGAGCATAAAAGTATATAATAAACTAGTACATGTTGGTTAAAGGGGAGATTGCATTCTTTTTTTTTTGAATTTTTGAATTTTATTTATTTTTTTATACAGCAGGATCTAATTGGTCATCAGTTTTATACACATCAGTGTATACATGTCAATCCCAATCACCCAGTTCATCACACCACCATCCCCACCCCCCTGCGGCTTTCCCCCCTTGGTGTCCATACGTTTGTTCTCTACATCTGTGTCTCAACTTCTGCCCTGCAAACAGGTTCATCTGTACCATTTTTCTGGGTTCCACATACATGCGTTAATATACGATATTTGTTTTTCTCTTTCTGACTTACTTTACTCTGTATGTCAGTCTCTAGATTCATCCACGTCTCTACAAATGACCCAATTTCGTTTCTTTTTCTGGCTGAGTGATATTCCATTGTATATGTGTACCACATCTTCTTTATCCATTCGTCTGTCTATGGGCATTTAGGTTGCTTCCATGACCTGGCTATTGTAAATAGTGCTGCAGTGAACATTGGGGTGCATGTGTCTTTTTGTAATATGGTTTTCTCTGGGTATATGCCCAGCAGTGGGATTGCTGGATCATATGGTAATTCTATTTTTAGTTTTTTAAGGAACCCCCATACTGTTCTCCATAGTGACTGTATCAATTTACATTCCCACCAACAGTGCAAGAGGGTTCCCTTTTCTCTACACCCTCTGTTGTTTGTAGATATTCTGATGATGCCCATTCTAACTGGTGTGAGGTAATACCTCACTGGAGTTTTGATTTGCATTTCTCTAATAATTAGTGATGTTGAGCAGCTTTTCATGTGCTTCCTGGCCATCTGTATGTCTTCTTTGGAGAAATGTCTATTTAGGTCTTCTGCCCATTTCTGGATTGGGTTGTTTATTTCTTTAATATTGAGCTGCGTGAGCTGTTTATATATTTTGGAGATTAATCCTTTGTCCGTTGATTCGTTTGCAAATATTTTCTCCCATTCTGAGGGTTGTCTTTTCGTCTTGTTTATGGTTTCCTTTGCTGTGCAATAGCTTTTAAGTTTCATTAGGTCCCATTTGTTTATTTTTGTTTTTATTTCCATTACTCTAGGAGGTGAATCAAAAAAGATCTTGCTGTGATTTATGTCAAAGAGTGTTCTTCCTATGTTTTCCTCTAAGAGTTTTATAGTGTCCAGTCTTACATTTAGGTCTTGAATCCATTTTGAGTTTATTTTTGTGTATGGTGTTAGGGAGTGTTATAATTTCATTCTTTTACATGTAACTGTCCAGTTTTCCCATCACCACTTATTGAAGAGACTGTCTTTTCTCCATTGTATATCCTTGCCTCGTTTGTCATAGATTAGTTGACCATAGGTGTGTGGGTTTATCTCTGGGCTTTCTGTCCTGTTCCATTGATCTATATTTCTGTTTTTGTGCCAGTACCATACTATCTTCATTACTGTAGCTTTGTAGTATAGTCTGAAGTCAGGGAGCCAGATTCCTCCAGCTCCGCTTTTTTCCCTCAAGACTGCTTTAGCTATTCGGGGTCTTTTGTGTCTTCATACAAATTTTAAGATTTTTTTGTTCTAGTTCTGTAAAAAATCCCATTGGTAATTTGATAGGGATTGCATTGTATCTGTAGATTGCTTTGGGTAGTATAGTCATTTTCACAATATTGATTCTTCCAATCCAAGAACATGGAATATCTCTCCATCTGTTTGTATCATCTTTAATTTCTTTCATCAGTATCTTACAGTTTTCTGCATACAGGTCTTTTGTCTCCCTAGGTAGGTTTATTCCTAGGTATTTTATTCTTTTTGCTGCAGTGGTAAATGGGAGTGTTTCCTTAATTTCTCCTTCAGATTTTTGATCATTAGTGTATAGGAATGCAAGAGATTTCTGTGCATTAATTTTATATCCTGCAACTTTACCAAATTAATTGATTAGCTCTAGTAGTTTTCTGGTGGCATCTTTACGATTCTCTATGTATAGTATCATGTCATCTGCAAACAGTGACAGTTTTACTTCTTCTTTTCCAATTTCTATTCCTTTTATTTCTTTTTCTTCTCTGATTGCTGTGGCTAGGGCTTCCAAAACTATGTTGAATAATAGTGGTGAGAGTGGACCTCCTTGTCTTGTTCCTGATCTTAGAGGAAATGCTTTCAGTTTTTCACCATTGAGAATGATGTTTGCTGTGTTTTTGTCATATATGGCCTTTATTATGTTGAGGTAGGTTCCCTCTATGCCCACTTTCTGGAGAGTTTTTTTTTTTTTTTTTTTTTTTTGCGGTACGTGGGCCTCTCACTGCTGTGGCCTCTCCCGTTGCGGAGCACAGGCTCTGGATGCACAGGCTCAGCGGCCATGGCTCACGGGCCCAGCCGCTCCGTGGCATGTGGGATCTTCCCGGACTGGGGCACGAACCCGTGTCCCCTGCATCGGCAGGCGGACTCTCAACCACTGCACCACCAGGGAAGCCCTGGAGAGTTTTTTATCATAAATCAGTGTTGAATTTTGTCAAAAGCTTTTTCTGCATCTATTGAGATGATCATATGGTTTTTATTCTTCAGTTTGTTAATATGGTGTATCACATTGATTGATTTGCATATATTTAAAAATCCTTACATCCCTGGGATAAATCCCACTTGATCATGGTGTATGATCCTTTTACTGTGCTATTGGATTCTGGTTGCTAGTATTTTGTTGAGGATTTTTGCACCTGTATTCATCAGTGATATCGGTCTGTAATTTTCATTTTTGTAGTATCTTTGTCTGGCTTTGGTATCAGGGTGATGGTGGCCTCATAGAATGAGTTTGGGAGTGTTCCTTCCTCTGCAGTTTTTTGGAAGAGTTTGAGAAGGATGGGTGTTAGCTCTTGTCTAAATGTTTGGTGGAATTCACCTGTGAAGCCATGGTTCTGGACTTTTGTTTGTTGGAAGATCTTTAATCACAGTTTCAACTTCATTACTTGTGATTGGTCTGTTCATATTTTCTGTTTCTTCTTGGTTCAGTCTTGGAAGCTTATACCTTTCTAGGAATTTGTCCATTTCTTCCAGATTGTCCATTTTATTGGCATAGAGTTGCTTGTAGTAATCTCTTAGGATGCTTTGTATTTCTGAGGTGTCTATTGTAACTTCTCATTTTTCATTTCTAATTTTATTGATTTGAGTCCTCACCCTCTTTTTCTTGATGAGTCTGGCTAATGGTTTATCAGTTTTGTTTATCTTCTCAAAGAACCAGCTTTTAGTTTTATTGATCTTTGCTATTGTTTTCTTTGTTTCTATTTCATTTATTTCTGCTCTGATCTTAATGATTTCTTTCCTTCTGCTAACTTTGGGTTTTGTTTGTTCTTCTTTCTCTAGTTCCTTTAGGTGTAAGGTTAGATTGTTTATTTGAGATGTTTGTTGTTTCTTGAGGTAGGCTTGTATAGCTATAAACTTACCTCTTAGAACTGCTTTTGCTGCATCCCATAGATTTTGGATCATCATGTTTTCATTGTCATTTGTCTCTAGGTATTTTTTGATTTCCTCTTTGATTTCTTCGGTGATCTCTTGGTTATATAGTAACATACTGTTTAGCCTCCATGTGTTTGTATATTTTACATTTTTTTTCACTGTAATTCATTTCTAATCTCAAAGTGTTGTGGTCAGAGAAGATGCTTGATATGATTTCAGTTTTCTTAAATTTAGTGAGGCTTGATTTGTGACCCAAGATGTGATCTATCCTGGAGAATGTTCCACGCACACTTGAGAACAAACTGTAATCTGCGGTTTTTGGATGGAATGTCCTATAAATATCAATTAAATCTATCTGGTCTGTTGCGTTATTTAAAGTTTCTGTTTCCTTATTTATTTTCATTTTGGATGATCTGTCCATTGGTGTAAGTGAGGTGTTAAAATCCCCCACTATTATTGTGTTACTGTTGATTTCCTCTTTTATAGCTGTTAGCAGTTGCCTTATGTATTGAGGTGCTCCTGTGTTGGGTGCATATATATTTATAATTGTTATATCTTCTTCTTGGATTGATCCTTTGATCATTTTGTAGTGTCCTTCCTTGTCTCTTATAACATTCTTTATTTTAAAGTCTATTTTATCTGATATGAGTATTACTACTCCAGCTTTCTTTTGATTTCCATTTGCATGGAATATCTTTTTCCATCCCCTCACTTTCAGTCTTTATGTGTCCCTAGGTCTGAAGTGGGTCTCTTGTAGACAGCATATATATGGGTCTTGTTTTTGTATCCATCCAGTGAGCCTGTGTCTTTTGGTTGGAGCATTTAATCCATTCACATTTAAGGTAATTACCGATATGTATGTTCCTATGACCATTTTATGAATTGTTTTGGGTGTGTTTTGGTAGGTCCTTTTCTTCTGTTGTGTTTCACACTTAGAGAAGCTCCTTTAGCATTTGTTGTAGAGCTGGTTTGGTGGTGGTGAATTCTCTTAGCTTTTGTTTCTCTGTAAAGCTTTTGATTTCTCCACCGAATCTGAATGAGATCCTTGCTGGGTAGAGTAATCTTGGTTGTAGGTTCTTCCCTTTCATCACTTTACATATATCATGCCACTCCCTTCTGGCTTGTAGAGTTTCTGCTGAGAAATCAGCTGTTAACCTTATGGGAGTTCCCTTGTATGTTATTTGTCATTTTTCCCTTGCTGCTTTCAATAATTTTTCTTTGTCTTTAATTTTTGCCAACTTGATTACTATGTGTCTCAGCATGTTTCTCCTTGCATTTATCCTGTATGGGACTCTCTGCGCTTCCTGGACTTGGGTGGCTATTTCCTTTCCCATGTTAGGGAAGTTTTTGGCTATAATCTCTTCAAATGTTTTCTCTGGTCCTTTCTCTCTCTCTTCTCCTTCTGGGACCCCTATAATGCGAATGTTGTTGCATTTAATGTTGTCCCAGAGGTCTCTTAGGCTGTCTTCATTTCTTTTCATTCTTTTTTCTTTATTCTATTCTGCAGCAGTGAATTCCACCATTCTGTCTTCCAGGTCACTTATGCGTTCTTCTGCCTCAGTTATTCTCCTATTGATTCCTTCTAGTGTAGTTTTCATTTCAGTTATTGTATTGTTCCTCTCTGTCTGTTTGTTCTTTAATTCTTCTAGATCTTTGTTAAACATTTCTTGCATCTTCTCAATCTTTGCCTCCGTTCTTTTTCCGAGGTCCTGGATCATCTTCACTATCATTATTTTGAATTCTTTTTCTGGAAGGTTGCCTATCTCCACTTCATTTAGTTGTTTTTCTGGGGTTTTATCTTGTTCCTTCATCTGGTACATAGCGCTCTGCCTTTTCATCTTGTGTATCTTTCTGTGAATGTGGTTTTTGTTCCACCGGCTGCAGATTTGTGGTTCTTCTTGCTTCTGCTGTCTGCCCTCTGGTGGATGAGGCTATCTAAGAGGCTTGTGTAAGTTTCCTGATGGGAGGGACTGGTGGTGGGCAGAGCTGACTAGGGTGAGGTTTCTTAATGGATATGAACAAACTCATTTCAATGTATAAAACACAATGGTTTAAACATTCTGAAATTTAATTTATTTTTATTCTAACAACCCATTGTCTAGGATAATTTTCAGGAAGACCCAATACAGATGTCTATGATCATCTGTAACTGTCTGAAGGAGGAAAGAAAGATCTTGGAAAATGCCCAGAGATTCAATCAGGTACTTTTTTCCTAATTGAACACAAAGGATAATAAAGAAATAAAAACTCATTCATTCATCCAACAAGTACTACTGAGGCCCTGTTTCAGGGCAGTGGTGACTAGCCCTCTGATTTTATAGCCCCAAGAAGTGGGGGAAAACAGATGTAGAGATTTTGAAAGGACCCCAACCTAATGGAAGTCATCCTAGTGAGGGAGGGAGACAACACAAAACCCAAATCTTTTCAGATAGTGATTGTTGCTATGAAGATAGTAAAGCAGGATACTGTGTGGACAGTAGTGGAGTGTCAGGTTGTTTCTTTAGATCAGGGTCAGGGACACCTCTGGGGTGCTGGGGCAGGAAAGGAAGCAGAAGACAGTGGGCTCTTGCAGCAGACTGAAGGAGCGGAGGGGAAGTGCCTGAGGTAGAGGTGCAGTCAGTGGAGGTGGGAAGAAATGGACAGATTCCGTTATGTTCTGGATGTGGTACCAGTAGGGCTTATACTGAAGGGTCAGATGTGAGAGTGAGAAGGAGCCAAGAGTAGAGGCTGAGTCTGATTTGTGACTTGCGTTTCTTAGAGATACTGTTTACTGAGCTGGGGAAGACAGGGAAGGGACAGGAGTAGGGCTTTTGCAGGGCACAATAGGTTTTGGAGAAGAATGGGTTGATGGGAAAATCAGCAGCTTTGTTTTCAATAGGACCGAGATACCTATTAGATATCTGAGACAACCAAACAGTGAATGAGTCAGAGTTATACTAGTACCAAGGCTTTTTTATCATGACTTTACTAATCCTAATACAGACCGTCCTGGTGATTAGGGTTCAGCAGTTTTTTGAAGTTGCCATGGCATTGATTCATGCCTTTCATTGATGGGGTGGTGGGAGCTACCCAGCAGGCAGACAGTTGTGAAACCACTACGGTATGAGTTACTCTGGCTGAGACCATTC
This sequence comes from Monodon monoceros, assembly GCF_005190385.1. Lineage (NCBI taxonomy): Eukaryota > Metazoa > Chordata > Mammalia > Artiodactyla > Monodontidae > Monodon > Monodon monoceros. Next base: position 43,237,220 of record NW_021703772.1, read on the forward strand.
CAGTATGACAGGGAAAAGGCCAGAGTACGCAGTGGAATGCGTCCCATGTGCATTTCTCTAACGAATAGCTAACAAAGTGTGCTGTGAGATTGGGAGGTGGGGGGTGGAGAGAGAATTTAAGTAGTGGCACTGAATGCCATTTTCCGTGCACTTTCTGAGCATTTGCCCCAGTCCTTGTGAATCTGCTGCTTCCCTGGTCATTTAGTTCCTGTCTCCCTGTCACGCTGAAAGCACCTTGCTGCACTGAGCACTTAAAGATACATATTATTTGTTCTAAACTCAGACTGGCTAGTTCATCCTGGACCCAGCCTAGTGAGCAAAGGTGTCTGTCAGGAGGAAAAGCTGGCTGCATTGTCTCCTCTGAGAGGGGTGTGCCTTCTTCAGTATGGCATGCACCTGGGAGACTTTCAGCAGGAAATTTTGACTATCCTGTGGGGTTTTCATCTTACCAGCATTATGCAAGGGGCTGCTCCTGTATCTCAGATAGACTTGGGAGGACAGTCAAGAGCAGAGATGGGCAGAAGAGTGAACTGTCCACCTTGCTACCTAAGCATTTCTCTCCTCATTTGGCCCGGAGTCAGCACTGGGAGGCACAGGAGGTGATTTCTGCTCTCCCAGGTCAGCCCCATCTCCTGCGGGTGCTTTGGTCTCAAAGGCATGTCAGCTTTTGACCTCCTTTTAAAAATGTGAAGTTCCTGGGGAGAGGTTCATTTTAAGCCTCTCAGAGGACACCTGACTTATCGGTGGACCCCTGGAACGAGGTTAGTGGACTGCCCAGCTGCGAGGAAGAGAAAGAAGACCTTCCTGGGATTTGAGGGAAGGTCCTGGATGTCTGGGGGTATCGAAAAGATGCTGAAAAGGATGACAAAATCGAACACTCATCCCTGATTTTTAAAAATTCAATAAACTAGGAGTTGATGGATACCTCCTTAACCTATTAAAATATACATCTCCTGCTTCTAAAACAGTATCTTACTTCACGGACAAAACATCAGTAAGTCAGAACCACAGCAAGGATGTCCAGTGTTTCCACTGCTGCTTAGCATTTTATTAGTGGTATTGCAGTTGACAAGAGGAAGCCGTTAGAAGCATAAGAATTAAAAACGACATCATAAATATATCGGCTTTCCCTCAGTTAATTCATAATTTTAATGTGATCCCGATAAAAATAACAAATTGTTTTCTGGCTATCAAGGATGAAGACTAACTCTACCCACTGCATCTGGGATGGTATTCGTTATTACTTTATAGGAGCAGATATTCACTGAAGTCCTTAATGGCAGTACTGTTCAATTTTTTAATGTTTTTTAAAAATTAATTTTTATGTAAATATAGTTGATTTACAGTGTGTTAGTTTCAAGTGTTCAAGTGTACAGCAAAGTGATTCAGTTATGTACACACACACACACACACTTTTTTAGATTCTTCTCCATTATAGGTTATTACAAGGTATTGAGTATAATTCCCTGTGTTATACATTTAGGTACTTGCTTGTTATCTGTTTTAAATATAGTTATATATGTTAATCCCATACTCCTAATTTACCCCTCCCCCGAACTTTCCCCTTTGGTAACCATAAGTTTGCTTTCTATGTCTGTGAGTCTGTTTCTGTTTTGTAAATAAGCTCATTTGCATCATTATTTTAGATTCTACATACAAGCGATATCATATGATATTTGTCTTTCTCTGTACTGTTCAATTTTGATATACCTCTGCATTGTCTGGAATCTTGTCAAAATGGGGTTTCTGATTCAGTAATCAGATTAGGACCTGAAATTCTGCATTTCCAACAAGCTCCCGGGTGGTAAGATGCTGCTTGTCTGGGGACCACACTGTGAATTGCATGGCTTTGAGACAAATGAGTACAGGGCTAATAAGAATAATGTTGTCTACGGAATTTGAGAAACTAAAGTAACTTCCTGTGTGGTCCCATGCAACTGTATGAACTAATGGAAAATTCCAGAAATACTATTTATTTTAGGCATGAACCGAGCCTGGTCTTTCTGTAGGCTTGTTAACAGTTCGCCAGTATTTTCTAGGGCCTTGGGAACTGAGCTTTTCTTGTGCACACTCACGTGGGAGGCCTGCAGGAGGCTTTGGAAGGTCCGGGAGTTAGGTGGGGCACGGGGTAGACTTGACTTTGGAGCATAACCAGTAGGTAAATAGGACAGAGGAAGTAATGGCTGTTAACTGTGTACCTTCCATTACAGGCTCAGGCAGGGAATATTCAGAGCACTGTAATGTTAGACAAACAGCAGGAGCTTGACAGCAGAGTCAGAAATGTGAAGGACAAAGTTATGGTGAGTATTTAGTAAATGTATACGTCTTCTTTGTAACTTTTTGTAGAGGAAAAAAGGTTTCAATTGCTCTAGTGTAAGCATTGTGACTGATTTCAGGCTTTTTAGTAGTTGAGAAGAAAAGTTTCGCTCAAGTTCGAAACCCTAAGTAAACAAATTGGTGAAACCAATGAGCAGATAGACATTTTTGGCCCCTGTTACAACTTGCAAACATTGAGCTTATCTTTTCCTTCCTTGCAAGATTGTGCAGTAACTGTTGACTTTGCCCTATCACCCAGTAAACTAGCTGTTGCTGCTCTAAATAGCCCTTTATGTCTGCTCCTCTCAAATGGGGGTGTGTCTGGGGTTACATAGAGTCCTAGGATAAACATGGTCTTCCTCAAGCACCTGTTTTATTCTAAGACTTGGAAGGGGAACAAAAACATCTCAAACAAGGAAATTCTGATGTATTTCTGATTAGAATAAAATATCCACAATAACTTTAAGATAAAACTTCCCAGATATTTATGGAGGTGGTGCCCTTGGTGGTATGTGTTCACTCCCTTCCACTGTGGGTGCTGTTTGGGGGAAAGGGTGAGGAGTCCAGCCTTGCACTGGGCCCGTATCTGTGGAAACGGCCTTTCTGCTGAGGGGCCGACTCTCCTGTGGGCCTCTGGGTCACACCACCGCGGCCTTGACTTTGTGCTTCAGACGGCATGTTGCCAGACTCCGGGTCTACTTCATTAAAGTAGACATCAAGTGGCCCAGTCCAGAAATAGCTATATATTTTCTTTCATAAAAAGGTTATTATATACTAGCTAAGGAGATATAAATTATTTCATACGTGTGATTAGAATTTTGCAAGTCTAATCCATCTTTGAGGGAGCAGGATTGCATCCATGGTTTTCTGGGTCCTATAGTACCAGTAATCTGTCTCCTAAAGTCTTTGTCCTAAGTATGGTGGAAAACTTGTTTCCGTCTTTACTTGTAGTGTATAGAGCATGAAATCAAGACCCTAGAAGATTTACAGGATGAATATGACTTTAAATGTAAAACCTTGCAGAACAGAGGTAAGAGTTAACATTTAAAGCAGTGTCCATTGCCTGTAATTTTTTCTACCTACACTAGATAACAAAGGCAGATACTCCTTCATATTTACCAAACATTTTAAGACTCTGAATTGCTAGTCTTGGCTTCTTGGTGACCCAGGCCAGGGTTTTTCAACCTCAGTACTATTGACATTTTGGGCCCGATAACTGTTTTGGGGGTTGTCCTGTGCATTGTAGGATGTTTAGCAGCATCCCTGACTTCTGCCCACCAGGTGACAGTAGAACTATCCCCAGTGGTGGTCCCCAGTGGTGACAACCAAAACTGTCTCCAAACATTGCCAAGTGATCCCTGGGGGGCAAAATCGCCCCCAGTTAATACATACTGGTTACGTGCTATTCACTTTATTTACTGTGCCTAGCCCACTGAGGGACATAGACGGATATGTGTGTGGAGTTCCCCTGCCCTAATAACTGAAGTTCCTCCAAATATTCCAGCTCCATTTGTATACTCCACAGGTGAAGTTCAGCATTTTTCACATGTTTTAAAGCAGTTTCGCTCGGATTTTGTTGTTGTTGCTCGTTTTTAATGATGACAGGACGTCCACTGAAAATAATCCAGAAGTGTGCATTGTGTAGAACAAGCAGGGTGCTGCTGGAACCCTAGCAATCATTTGGAGGATACCATGGTAAAATGGAGAGATTATTAGTAAGAATTTGAATAAAAGTATGAGAGAAAGAAACCTCAATTACAATTTCCTAATTGTCTGCTTCTCTTTAAAGCCACAGAGATGCTTTGTATCAATTATTTTTTAACTGAGGTTGTGAATTTTGTCACTTATATTCATTTAGGTAATATTCTGACAGTGCCTTAAGAACCAGACAGTACTGTTTCCCGTTTATGTGAGTCATTGTAAACAAGGACTTTGTTTCAGTGTATCCGGTTTTTGTACTTAGGCCATTTTTACCGTTTTGTTCAACAATGATTGAAGAAAAACCAAGCTTTGGCGTATCTCCAGATAGCGTTTGGATCATATTTTTCCTAAATGGATGTAAATCTTGGCTTCAGTTGGTTTTGTCTTCTTTTATATTTATATTTATCTGCTGTCTCTCCCAATTCACAGAACATGAAACCAATGGTGTGGCAAAGAATGATCAGAAACAGGAACAGATGTTACTCCAGAAGATGTATTTAATGCTTGACAATAAGAGAAAGGTAGTGATTCACTTTCCGGAATAACATGTCGCTTTTGTCACAGACTGTAAATAATGGACTTGAAGTTTGGAATAGAGGCAAAATTATTTTTATAACCATTTCACTTAGAGCAACCCAGTTGAGATGAAAGAATAAAATTCAGTGATTAAAGATGAGTTTATTTCGCTTTGTCTCTTTCTCTCCCTTTAGGAAGTAGTTCACAAAATAATAGAGTTGTTGAATGCCACCGAACTTACCCAGAAAGCCCTGATTAATGATGAACTTGTGGAATGGAAGCGGAGACAGCAGAGTGCCTGTATCGGGGGACCCCCCAATGCTTGTCTTGATCAGCTGCAGAACTGGTAAGGTTCTCTGAAGCAGAACATTGGCAGCTGACTGGCTAACCATATAAACTCGTAAAGTGCACGTTCCAGCTGTGTTAGTTGAATGGACTCTGTCAAACCTTTGGTTTAGAGTTTGATGTAGTCCAACTGCTTCTTGCCCTGGAAACACTTGAAAAGCACAGTGTTAATCACACCTGTGGCCACGTTCAGCCACATTCTGCATGGTTTGGAGGACTCCTCTCCCTGCTGTATGTGTACCGTGGGACATGTCATTTGTGCCAACATACCAGTGACATGGTCATCACACAACGCAGTTAACAACTTGAGTCCCAAGGTTTTAAAAACAAAAGGGCATTTTACAGGCTTACGTGAAATAGTAGTTTGTGGGCCATACATTTCAGTCATCCGTCTAGTAAATACTTATGAAATGCTGTATGCCAGGCACTGGGCTAGGACCTGGGACACAAGGTGAATGATTCTTGGTCGTTGCCAGTAAGGAGCTCTCAGTGTGGAGGCGGGAGATGGGCGTGGTAATAACTGTTCAGTGAAAGGTTGCCAGGGCTCCAACGGAGACCGTCCAGAGTTCATGGAGGATGAAGGAAGGAGTCACCAGGAAAGATTAATGAGACAAAGTGGTCTTGCACGGATTCGAGAGTGAATAGGAAAACTTCATGTAGACCAGGAAGGAGAAGAGTGTGGATGGGGCAGAGGGGAGGGGAGGCTGGCATGAGCTGGGGCCCGCAGTTCTCATGTTGGATGGCTAGAGAGTCGGGTGCCAGAGATGGAAGGAAGAAAGTGGAGCTGGCAAGAGGCTGGAGCCTGGTCACGGAGGTTCCCATACTGTGCTGGGAACTCCGGGATTTTACCCAGTGGATACTGGTGAGCCGGGCAGGCCTTTTATTTAAGTGGAGGTTCATTTCTCTGATTTTTTATTTAGGTCACTCTGGCTGAAGCCTGAGGATAGAATAGAGACAGAAAGGCCAGTTGGTCTGCTCTGAGTTTATTAGCGTAGTCCAGGGGAGGGCTGACAGAACTGAGCAGAGGGGATGGAAGCGGTAGAATCAGTGGGTAGGAGCGGGGGGTGGCCTGGAACAGTTCTGAAGGGCCCAAGGACCAGAGATCTCATGAGATTACTTTCTGGATTGCTGTTTTTAAAAATTCACAATAGTCAGCCATTTATTTTTATTCTGTGAGTTGCCATTCCATATCCCAGTTTTCTGTGGATAGGAATGGAGCTCCCCAGCCCAGTGTGTCCCCGTGAGCCTTGTGAGATGCTGACCTCCAAGCCCCCCAGGTGCCCAGCGAGGCCCCCCGCTGTCCGGGGCCCCCATGGTCACCTTAGGCCACAAGGAGCCTCCTGCAGAGATGTGAATACCCCTCAGTACCCCCAGCTGTGTGGTACAAGGATTGTCGGCATTTTCCTGTGTGTCGTGGCCTGAACAAGGTTGGGAATCACCGGGTTAGAATCCCTCTGGAACTCACCCACCCACCGTTATCCTGCCTCTCCTTTCATGGCCATGGGCTGTGCTCCTGGTGCTTCGAACTGGATTCAAGGAATGGAAACACCGAGTGAAGGAGATGTTTTTCACTGGGGAATAGATGTTCTTCTGTCATTCCTCCAGGCCAGTAAAATGAACTTCCACAGCCTGACTTGGCTCGGAGGCTGCATCGCCTTTGGTGGTTTCCTGTCAGGACGGAGGAACCTGAAAGCAGTCACTAGGTTTTCTCCTTAGTTTATGCATATATTTTGAGTGTCTAGGTTGTGCACATTGCCTTCTCCTTTCAGTTCAGTGACACAGTAACCTCTGTTCCCTCGTCTCCTCCTAACCCGGCCTGCATCCCCTCTTGGCCTTGCTCCCTCAGCGTCCAGGCTGCTCTCTTGCTCCTCTCTGCACAGTGTCACTGCCCTGATAGAAAGAGCTGCAGGGGCCCCTCACTGCTCCACACATCACTGCCCACAGCATCTGCCTTGTCGTGTCCCCTGCCTCTGTCCCCCCTGCACCTTTGCCCTGTCCCTTTAGGTCCCAATTATCTCACAGCTCAATTGAAGTCACAGATTCCCTAGCAGCCTCCACGCCTACCCATCTCTCCTTAGGGCCATCTCAGTGGGATGCAGTTTTTTAATCTGGGCTGTAATCATTCATGCATATTAGTTTTTTCACACAAATCAGGTTTGTTCTGTTTCTCCTTGCACTTCAGAGCTGGGCAGATAACGTCGTGTGTTGTCTGTAAAAAGTACTTGTTGGTTTCCGTGATTCTGTTTAATCCAGGCTGCTTTCTGATGGAGACCCCTGTGGCTTGTACCTTCCCAGGTTCACCATAGTGGCGGAGAGTCTGCAGCAGGTTCGTCAGCAGCTTAAAAAGCTTGAGGAGTTGGAACAGAAATATACCTATGAACATGACCCTATCACAAAAAACAAACAAGCGTTATGGGACCGCACCTTCAGCCTCTTCCAGCAGCTCATTCAGAGGTAACTTGAGGGAGATGTTTTTGCACTTTTTGCAATTATTTTACCCAGAGGAAAATTTTTCTGGTAATTCAGATAATTTAGAAGGGTTTAATAGGTTATGTAAAATTTTTTATGGCTTCCCCGAATCAGGTCTTCCCGAATTCCTTGCTTATGTCGTTGGCCTGTCATTCCTGTGACCGTTTAGACTGGTTACCAGTCTCCTTCCCCATGGCCAGTCTGTGATGAGACCTGTCTAGTCTAACCTGATGATATTTGTCCTCTCTTTCCTCTTCCATGGTCTCATCACATTTCAAGCTCTCAAATCCTCTCTATTGAACTGTTGCGTGGTAGCCTCCCACATGGTCCCTCCCAAGCCCCTTCCTCCCTGTCCCTGTGACCCTGCGCTCTCCCAGAGCACAGTTCAATCAGGTTTTTTGCCACCTGCTGATCTCAGGGGAGCCCCGCATCCGGTCACCCAAGCCGCACCTGCACAGCGTGGCCCTCACTAGCCACTCCAGAATTAGCTTCTATACATGCCCCATTTCCAGGCAGACTTGACTTCGTGCCTACCCTGGATATTTGCTTCTCCGTTCCTCTCCCAACAGTATTTTCTCTGCCTCAGAGCTTTCTTCTCTCGTGCCTCATTTCGAAACTGCATCCTGAACGTTTCACCTTATATCTCATCATGAAATCTTCCCAGAGTTCCCGGGCAGATGTTGTCTCCCTTCCTGATCTGCATAGTTTATTCTTCATTTTTCTCCCGTTCTGGATTTTATTATATCATTGTCTGTGTATTTCTGTTTTCTTTGTTGTAAATTGAAAGGTCCTAGTAGACAGAGATGTGCCTTTGTCATCTTCTTCCCCCACCAGGGCCTTACATAGTACCTTGCCCATGGGTAGGTGTTTCAGATATGCTTAGTAGGTAAACAAATGGCACTAAGTAGAATTCATATTGCAAATTTTTTTTTTTTTTTTTTTGTGGTACGCGGGCCTCTCACTGTTGTGGCCTCTCCCATTGTGGAGCACAGGCTCCGGACGCGCAGGCTCAGCGGCCATGGCTCACAGGCCCAGCCGCTCCGCGGCATGTGGGATCTTCCCGGACTGGGGCACGAACCCGTGTCCCCTGCATCGGCAGGCGGACTCTCAACACTGCGCCACCAGGGAAGTCCCATATTGCAATTTTTAAAAATGCTAATGTAATAAAAATGTCTTTGGTTCCCTGTGGCTAATGTCCAAACAGGAATGCCTAGATGTTGGATTTTGAAATAATCGAGGACATTTACTTGGGTTTTAGAATGCAAATTTCATTATTTTTTTAAATTAAATTTAATGTTTGGAAATGTTTATTAGATAATAAATATTACTAAACAATTTTAAAATCAATTTTCCAAAGGATGTTAAAATGTCAGTTTCAAATTATGGTGGTAAGCAATATGGTACATGGTTCACTTTCAACTGTAGTAAAATTTATTTTTATCTTGTTTTTATTTTTTTACTTATTTATTTTTGGCCACGCCACGAGGCATGTGGAATCTTAGCTCCCTGACCAGGGATTGAACCCATGCCCCCTGCAGTGGAAGCACGGAGTCCTAACCACTGGACCACCAGGGACTTCCCTATTTTCATTTTTAAATTGAGATGTTATTGACATATAACCTTGTATTAGTTTCAGATGTACAACATAATGATTTGGTATTTCTATATATTGTGAAATGATCACCACACTAAGTCTAATTAGCAAATTTGATTCTTAAATTTGTAAATGAACAGAATCCCATTCAGAATTTTCATTGTTGAAGAGTATCACAGTTCACTGCAGTTACTATGATTTTGTTGAGTGCAATAGATTTGGGGATTTCTTTACTGACTAGAAAACCTCACTTTATTCATCCAATTTGTTAGAATCTTTCAAACTTTTTTTTAGCTTGTGCCCTCTAACCCCCTCTCCTCTTTAGGGAAAATAACCTTTTACTGCCTCAGCATTAATGGAAATGCTAATTTACCCTTTGCTGGGAATTTACAGCTCATTTGTGGTGGAAAGACAGCCCTGCATGCCAACTCATCCTCAGAGGCCATTGGTCCTGAAGACTGGAGTACAATTCACTGTGAAGTTGAGGTAATAAAGAAAAGGCCCTGCACCTCCTATCACAAAGTTTGCACCCCAGCTTCCTTTCACAACACTGTTATATATGGTGCTTTAGAGGAAGTAATTTTGCAGTAGGCATTTTAATATGAATTCTTATTTAGAATATCTAAGAGTCTTGTCTTTTCTATTCAGACTAGCATTTTAATATGAATTCTTATTTAGAATATCTAAGAGTCTTGCCTTTTCTATTCAGACTAGAAATATAAGAGATATGTGTGTATACACACACACACACACACACACACACACCCCTGATTTTTTTCCAGTTATAGATGTAATGAATGTTTACTGTAAATAGGAATTCAAAATTGCAGAACTGCATATAGTAGAGAGTAGAAGTTCCCAGCAGCCTCATCCCCTCTTGAGCATAAACTCATAACCTGAGCTTTACATTCCCCCCAAAATGTATGCAGTGTGTGTGAATGTGGACTTATGACAGGTACATTTTTCTGCTGAGTGTGTTCATAGCTTTCCTCAGATTTCTCAAAGTTGTATGTGATCTAAATATCTGTAGACCACCATGGTAAACAGCCTGGTGTCAGTCCTCCCAGAATTTTGCCCACGTCTACATAAATATATAAATAAATACAATGTACTTATACATATTTTTTCATGCATAGACACACAAATATATATGACATACAGTGTTTCATTTTTAGAAACGAGGGTTCTGCTGTCTGTTTTTGGGCAGCCTGTTTTTCTCCTTCATAATAAGTTATGGAAGTGTTTCCATGTTAGAACGTACAGCTTTTACAGCTTTACTTTCTTCCGTTGCACGGCTGCATTCATTTAGCTCTTCCTCCGCTGGTGAGCAGCTGGACTCAGAAGAGCTGCACTTGGCGTCAGAGTTGGCCCTCGTCCTTTTTTCCAGGGTGCTGCTGAGTTAGGTCCACAAGTGCTGCCTGTTGGCTGCCAGTGAACAGCAGCACGCTTTAGCACCCGTGAGGTCCCAGAACTCACAGCTGGCAGGAGGAGAAATCTAATCCCATGATCTGCTTCACTAAAGGGAGCCAACCAGTGAGGGGCTCCTTCCCCAGCTCTCCAGCTCATCAGAGCAGAGCACACCTGAGTCTCAGCCCACGGCTCCTTCCATCTCTCCACACTGCCCTGGGGTGATCATAGATGTGACCTTCACTTTCCTGATTATGGGTGATAGTTTTTATTTTCTCCCAGCAGAATAAGCATTAGATACAAGTTTTAGTGAAGGGCAGTGTTTGCTATTTTTAGCCCCAAATAGAAATTTTGATAAAACTCAGCATTGGCGAGGCGATACAGGGAAGCAGCTACCCTCACTGATGTTTGGTGGGAATATAAAATCAGTGCTGCTCTGTGTCAGAATTTAATGTTACAGTTTTGTCCCAGCAGTTTCACAGCTAGGAATTTATCCTACAAATACACTTCAAAAACATCCAAGTAGACATACAAGGATGTCACTTCCATTGTTTGTAATAACCAAAAACTGCATGAGGTGGGTGGGGGTTATTGAAATGTTCATCAGTAGGGAATTGGCATGATAAATAAATGGTAACAGATAATTTTTAAAAGTAATTATGACTTTTTTCTTTTCAGATTGTTGGTGAAATTGCAAGAGCTGAATTATAACTTGAAAGTCAAAGTCTTATTTGATAAGTAAGATATCTTTAATATTATCTAAGATACATGTACTGTTGAAATTGCTGGTTTTGTTAACTAAGCATAGACTTTTGCACTGGGGCTGTTTGTAAGTGACCCCAGCACATTTAAATTGATAGCTCCTGTTCTGGATGTTGGGAGCATCCCCTAGAGCTGGTATCAACGTGCTTGTGCCTTTTTAGACTATAAGTGAACAAAAGAATGAGTGCATTTTATGCATATGAGCTTGTAATGATCAAGTCTCCAAGCAGCTACCACCCCTCCTCCTAGGCCAGCCCTAGAGGAAGGGCCCTTGATCAAACTCCAGGCCACCATGGTTCTGCAGCCAGTGTGGACTTGTTTCTGGAGTGAAGCTGACAGAATTTTGGGGGGCCTGTGTGGAGCCTGCTGGCCTCACACTTGTCTCTTCTGGGCAGTAAGAACCCAGGAATGGGCAGCATCTCTCATGGTCTAAATGGAGCAGGCCCATCCGGTTCGTCCTTAGTCCCTGGACCTGAACTATCATTAAGGAACAAGATGGCTTAGCCCCTGCCATCCCCCCTTGATATATTTAATGCTTTTGTTGGTGTGTGTAACATTCTGGTTTACCAAGTTTCAAAACCATTTACGATAATCCAAGTCATTTTCCTCTGGCTTTTTGTCTCTTTCCATTCCTGTAAGTATAGCCTTCTTTGTAGCATAGTCTGTGCCTTTGCTTTTCTCCCATCATCTTTGGTTTCTCTGTGTATCAGTTAGCTTTTGCTGCATAAAAACCCCAAAATTTAGTGGCTTAAACTCTAAAACTTATTAATTTCTCTTATGCTGTGGGCTGTGTGTGGTCCTTCTGGTCTGGGCTGGCTTGGTTGTTGCTGGGTGTCTAGCATGGCCTTGTGTGTGTCTGTCTCTGCTGGGATAACTGGGCCCTTCTCTGTTGGGCTCTCAAAGAGGTCAGCCTGGGCTTTCTCATACGGCAGCAGTGTTCCAAGTGGATCAGAGCAGCAGCGTGCTGGGCCTGTTAGGCTAGACTTGGAACTTGTACGGCACCACTCCCACCCATTGTGTGGGGAAAAGCAAGTCAAAGTCCCCTGAGATTCAAGGGACAGGGAAATACATTCTGCCTCTTGAAAAGAAAAGCTGCAGAGATTTTGTGGCCACTACAGTTTACCACACTCTACTTAACTCAGTCTCTCTTTCAGTTTTTTCTTGCTCTTTTGTCTTTTCTGTTTGTTCCAGTTCTGAGTTTTCTTCTTAGCTTTGACAAGGTAGCTTTGTATCACACTATTCCTTTTGTTGTGAATTTTCTTTTTTTGCACAAAATGTGGGTATATTTAATGCTACTGAACTGCATGCTTAAAATACTTAAAATAATAAATTTTCTGTTATGTATATTTTACCACAATTTAAAAAACTGAGATGCCACACTGGAGAAACTCAAGTTGAAGGACATTCCTAAAACATCTGAGCAGTGATACTCAAAACTGTCAAAAACTTCAAAGACAAGGAACGTGTGAGAACGTGTTACAGACCAGAGGAGGCTAGGGTGATATGATGACAAATGTCACGTGGGGTCCTGGCTGGAGTCCTGGGGCAGGAAAAGGACACTGGGGGGGAAGTGATGAAGTCCAGGTGTAGTGTCGAGTTAGCTAATTGTCATATGCCAAGGCTGGCTTCTTGGTCATTAGAAATATTCCGTGGTAATGAAGTGTAAGTTCTTTTTTTTTTTTTCCAGATGGGAAAATTGGTCACTGTTACAACTGACGGTGATTCTCATTCACAAAAGCATTGAACTTCTAGTTGAGACAGGAAAGGAAGCTAACTCATTTAACTATGAGTGCGCTAATGATCTCTAACCTTCGCCTACGCCTGACAGATACATTATTTGTCCAGAACATGATGACGTTATCGCTACATTTATATAAGATACAGGTGTCTCAAGATTTTAACCTCAGATTTAAAACTTAAACTGGATAGTTTCCCCAAATAATTGACTATTCAAGTACTTCTCTGAAAGCGTTAAAAATAACAGAGAACAAAAATAAGGATCGAGCTGTCACTTTGGAAGGTCCTCTGAGTTGTGTAGCCACAGAGCAGCGCTCTCTGCTCAGTCCCCAGTGCTTAGCTCGGTGCCTCGGAAAGGCACCGACTGAGTAACTGCTCAACAAATAGCCATAACTCAGGCTTACGTTTACTGAGGGTGTGCTCTGTGCTCTCTTTACCCGGTAACAAGTTTCCTTCTCCCAGTGTCCTGTACGGTTGGTGCTTTTAGCATGACGTACAGGGGAGAAAGGTGAGGCCCAGACAGTTTATTTGCCCGAGGTCACTCAGCAAAACTTGGCATTGCTGGTGCGGGTTGATTGAGGGACTGAGTGAGTGAATGAAAGGGCTGAACAGCCCCATTATTTGTTATTGATCTTGTACTTTTGTATTTTTGTTAAAACTTATCTCAAGTTTTAAATACACATATATGATCATATATATATATATTTTTTTTTTTTATTTTTTTGCAGAGATGTGAATGAGAGAAATACAGTAAAAGGGTACGTGAAGTACTTTGCGCTATATTTTACGATCGCTTTGTTTGTGTATGTGTTGGCTTAACAGTTCCCAGCCTTTATTCGTACCCTGTATTGTCTAGGTTTCGAAAGTTCAACATTTTGGGCACTCACACGAAGGTGATGAACATGGAGGAGTCCACCAATGGAAGTCTGGCGGCAGAATTCCGACACCTGGTAGGGAGATCAGTTTCCCCCTTTTCTGTTGTGTCTGGTTTATTAGGACTTGATTTGTGCTCGAGTGGCACTTGGTGCCCTGTGTGATGGGCAGGGCACCCCCTAGCAGAAGGCTTCCTAGAATTCATGGCCGGTAGCTTCAGCAGCACTGGGGGAATCTTGGTCCCCCCTCCTTATCCCAGGACTGTCCACTCTGTTTCCTGCCAGTCTTCCTCTCAGAGATACCTTCTTTGGGGGGTAGTGATCTCAGTCAAATATTCCATAAACCAGTGTGCACATAAGCTATCTGTACATGGTTCCTCCAGGACCTCAGTGATTACCCATTCTAGATTCTTGGAATTTTCCCAGAGGTCATTATTGCCCCACATCCTGACCGTTCCTTCTCCCCCTCCAAGCGTGGCAGGCCTCAGGAGTCTCTCTTTGGCCCCTTCTTCACCACCTCCCTCCTGGGGTCTTGCCCACAACCACTGTCTCGAGCATTTTGTCTCCAGAGGAGTAGGGCCCGGGCACCGGGCAGTGGAAATCAGCAGAGGGATTTAAGTGGGTGGTGCTTTCTCTCCTCTCTCCCTGAAAATCGGGGCTGCCAGTTGTTCTGTAGGTGTGTTGGTGCTGAGCCCTGTGCAATTCCTGGGCTGGAGCCTGCAGGGAGGTTCAAAGCATCCTTTTTTTATTGGCAACCATTTCATGAACCCGCAAACTCATAGTTGGGAAGCTAGACCTCATGTGAGAGCCTCGGTCCAACCCAGGAGTCTGAGGGTGTCTGGAGCTGCTCTGGGGGCTCCAGGTTGCTCCCTTAGAACCTGCGTGATTGAAGTCCTTTTGAGGGCAGTCTTAGAGGCCTGAGTCACAGGCCTGGGAGACTCTGCGGAGGGAAAGGCAAGAGAAGCTGTGCCCTGAGCCCGGGGAGCATGCGACAGCTAATGAAGGTGATGGGGGATGGTTCGGGAAAAGCTAGCCTGGGGGAGGGAGCAGGATGCTGTTCCCTGGGATCCTTCTCAACCCTGTGGTGTTCGCAGGCTGTCAGAATGATGGGAAAAGGCACTCTCCCTCATGAACCCACACAAGGGTCACTTCACCTCCTGTTCTGCGTTCTGAAAATAATTTCACTTCCTTCATTCTTTCTAAGTCCCCACTTTGGTTTGATTTGTAGATGAAAATAGCAACTTTGATGATTATGGTACTGTTTACTAAGATTTTTTTTTTTTTTGGTAGCAACTGAAAGAACAGAAAAACGCTGGTGCCAGAACCAACGAGGTGAGTCTTTCTCTCTTGTGATTGGTCTCTAACTAGCAGGTCTGTCCAATGAGGTTGGCTCCGTGGCCCTGGGGGCCAGGGACACCTCACAGAGGGGTGAGAAGCAGGAAGACCCGGCAGGGAAGGGCAGTGGACAAGCTTTGGGACATGGTGTATCTGTCATAACGGTGAAACCACTCTGTGCTTGTGCTTTATGGTTGTCAAGTGATTTTGCACATGAATTTATGGGACCCTCAACAGACAGCCCAGCAGAGTAGGCACGGTGGGCTACTGTGTTACTCACATTTCACAGGTAAAGAAGTTGGACCACAGGAAGTTTGCAGGATTTAGCTAAGGGTGCACAGGGAGTTACTGTCAGAGCTAGAACTAGAGGCCAGCTTCATTGGCTGCCCTGCCAAAAACGATGTGTGCCGAGAGGGTTTTCCTGCCACGTGTCCCCTACCCAGTGCATCATCCTTCTGTCAGTTTCATTTTCACAGCCAGTCCTTGAGGAACTGTGTTTGTGATGCCTTCAGATATGAAGTATGGGCAGAGGACAGAATGCCTGGAGTTGCTTTGGTTTGGACCGCTCGTCGTCCTTTGTGCCTGCGTGGCACGCATGCTGTCTTTCCCCACGACAGCCAGCAGAGGTCGTGTGGAACAGTGGGAGAGGCACCGGCCCGGGCCTGACCAGCCCTGGTTTGGATCTTGACTATCTCTGTGACCTCCCGAGGATTTAGTTTCCTCTCCTGTGAGCAGGGATGGCAGCCATATCTCTCTGGTTCTAAGTTGTTGTGATGCTCATGTAAGATAATATGTATGAAGGTACTTTGAACACTAGATAACCTTTCTACCCATACCAAGGCACTTTATGACCAGCCAGGCTTATGCAAATCAGCCCTCCCGATAGATAATCACACCTGGAACACGTGTACACTTTCCACCCCATGCCAGCCCGAGGTGTGCAGCCCGCACACACCCTCAGAAGGGGCTGAGGGCCAGGATGCCTTAGGTCGTGAATAAACCCATTAGAAGTTGCTGTTTCCCTATCGACACTTTTTTCCCCTTAATCCATATCCCTTGCCATAATATCAGAAATCTGAAATCTGATCTTTGAGAGAACAGTGAGATACTCGGGATAATGAAATCTGGGATAGATGCTCAAAAATTGGAATGTTCTTCTGAATTGCAGCTGGTTAGGTTCAGGCTTTCTGCAGCCTCTTGCAAAAAATGCTTAGTAGGCTCTTGCAAGTTTCAAGATCAGTGAATGAATCGCAATATTCCTTTTGTTTCCCTTTTCTCTTTTAAGGGTCCTCTCATCGTTACTGAAGAGCTTCACTCCCTTAGTTTTGAAACCCAGTTGTGCCAGCCTGGTTTGGTCATTGACCTTGAGGTAAGACTTACATGTTCCAGATGTGGAAAACTTTATTTTTACTTTAAACTGTTACGTGTATTTTTATTCCTCAATTTTTATTTTAGACGTATTTACCTAATTGCTAAAAAAGATTATAGTTTTCAGCCAGTACTATCTTGATGTTAATTTAATCGTTCGGGCAGCTAGAGAACTGAATTAACCTTCGGGCACTATAAGCTAAATGTTCCAGTTGAGATGTCCTATGTTAATTTTTTATATGAAGCATTGAAACTTATTTCTTAACTGAAAAGATATAACAAAGACATATTCAACTACGAACCAAAGAACATAACTTTACATTCTTAATTTTCAAATATAAAAGATAATGCAAATGTACAGGAATCCCTTGCTTAGTTGCGAGGCTGCATAGTGGTCTGAAGGTGATGTTTCTGTGATTCAGATGATTTCAAGGTCTTTGTCCTCTTCTAGACGGCCTCTCTGCCCATCGTGGTGATCTCCAATGTCAGCCAGCTCCCGAGTGGTTGGGCCTCCATCCTGTGGTACAACATGCTGGTGGCAGAACCCAGGGTATGGAAAACACATCTACTTTCGTACCAGGGGTTAACCAGAGACCTTGTGCTCTAGCTTCTGCATATCTGAAAGAGCCCCTAAGGGCCAGATGCTGAAGGAAAAGTGGCACAGCTCAAGTGGCATTGCTAAGGATCGGAGTAATTCTGGAAAAGCGAAGCACGTGTATGTATTAGAAATGAGAATTATGATTTTCCTCCCATGTGAATAAGCCCAGGCAGTGGATGATTTCGTACAGCTTTTACTGTGGAAGAGGTCCTTTATTTTTATGCTTTTTAAAAAATGTGTATATGCTAAGTAAGCCTGCTGCATTCTTAGAGTGTGGGTACTCTAATACGGTTGATTAATTACAGTTGATGCCGGTTATTCACTGTACTTAAAGTCCTTTAAAGTCGCTGTGAACACTGAGTTGGCACATACTGAACCACTGCATCTAGGGGAAACACAGGGTTGGGTTCCCATGAGCCTCTGGCACAACCTTTGCATTTGCTGATCAATACATAACCTTGTTTTGTTTAAAGATCCCTTATCTAATATACTTGTTGATTCATTAACATTGAACTCAAGGCAAGCAGCTTTATAACTCACGTCTGAACAAAGCTGGTATATCACATGCATTTTCTCCATAAGTCACTTTGGAACACTAGACAGCACTTCAGCCGTGCCCTTGAGGGCCATGTTAAAAATGAAATCACCAACAGAAAAGCATACGAAAATGCAAAAACCGTGGCGCTAAACAGACCTCAAAAAAGACACTCGGGTATAGTATGAGAGCTGAAATGGGAAGGCAGATCATAACTTTGTTTGACCTCACCTGGAAACATACATGTTTGGCAACTCAAACTTTTCACTGCTGTGTGCCTGGGTACATCTGTAAATGACTGCAGAAGTGCCATGAATATTGATTTAGGAATTAGATTTTAGTGAGTTGATGAATTCACAAATGTGAATCTGCAAATAATGAGGATTTCTCTTCTTTAGCTGTGAAAACATCTGTGTGTCATAGATGAGAACTGAACTTTGGCTCAGATCCATGTTTCAGTGCCAGGCTTGTGACTGGTGGCTCGTCAGTAGCCCTTAGCTTCTGGGTGTTTTCTCTCTAGAATCTGTCCTTCTTCCTGAACCCGCCTTGTGCACGATGGTCTCAGCTTTCAGAGGTGCTGAGTTGGCAGTTTTCTTCTGTCACCAAAAGAGGTCTCAATGTGGACCAGCTGAACATGCTGGGAGAGAAACTTCTTGGTATGAGCATATTCACTTTTTACGTAACTAACAATTGAAATTCATAAAATATCTTGACTTGCTCCTTTCCCCCTCTTCCCTCTTTATTTTGTCCAAGGTAGGAGAGTGTTAAAATCTATTGGCTTTTCCACCAGCAGTTTATTATAGCTAAGTGAGAATGATGCCTCACCTTAGAAGGAGATAGAGACCTGATGAAAGATTTAAATGAATCACTTCCCCATTATCTCATATTAACATTTCTGAGCAGGGTTCCTAGGGGAAAGATGTCTAAGTTATGTAAAATATATTACTTGTGGCTTAAATTCTTTGAGAAATAGGAAGTTTTATTAACCTTGGGGAGAAAAACAGCAAGCCCCCAACATGGTAAGAATAAGGTCCTCGGGCTGCCCACCACACAGCACACGCCCAGGTCTCTTCCATCAGGTGGCCCAGGTGTGAGGAGACACTGTCCACATCAGGAGGATGCCCGTGACCAGCACTGCCTGATGGGCAGGGTGCAGCCCATGATAGAGAATTCCCTTTCAGTGGCTGATGTCATGGATTCATTAGTTTCCCACACTAAGCAAACCTAAGACCTACTAGTCTCAAGGTCAGATCTTCAATGAATGGGACTATCTGAACTATTTTTTTAAAAATCCGTGGTCACCTTTTTGCCAGATTTGCTTTCTATGTAGCGGAACTGCGTGTACTGCAAACACCAGTAGGCTTTTCCTAACCAAATGGCTCTCAGCAGTGCCTTCTCTTGGCCATGCAGCTGTCACAGTGAGAGTCTTGTGCAATTTAATAAAAAGTAAGAAGTCATTCCTATTCCTTTCCCTTATTTGGTGAGAGTTAAGACAGATATCTTTTCTGCCTACAGTGACTTATTTGGGGTTCTCCGTGAAGAGAGATGTCAGGCTCACCACCTCTTATGGCCAGGCTTCTTCAATCTGTGTAGCTGATAACCCCGAGGCTTCCTTCCCCTCTCATTTCTCTCACTGGGCTTCTGATTTGCATCGACCTCCCTGAGCCTGTGTCCTATTTGAAGGAGGACTGAGGGAAATGCCTAATTAATATCTAAAATAATCTTGTAAAGTCAAGTGTCAGTTAAATCGATCACCTAGGGGTGATCTTGGTCTTAGTTTGAACTTGAAAAAAATTCCTCAGGGTCACCGGGAGAGGAGCCTGCCAAGGAGGGAGAGGGAAGCAATGGGAAATGATATTGCACAAGGGGTACCAAATCGAGGCTTCTCTAGAAAGCACAAGTGATTGTATTAGTGAATCTGAGAATATCAACTGTGTACACACAACCTTCCTTTGCTGAGTGTTGGCTCTTTGAGAGCAAATACCACAGCCATCAGTCCAGCCAAAGCTTCAGAATTGATTTCCATTTCCTTAAAAAACTTATTTTTATTTGTTTAGGTCCCAGTGCTGGCCCTGATGGGCTTATTCCATGGACTCGCTTCTGTAAGGTGGGTGCTGTCTGGAGTTTATACTGTGAGTGCTTTCCACTCTCTGTTGAGGGTCTGTGATTTCTCGCCGGCCGCGGTGCCGGCTGCACTGTGCTTGCTTTGGCGTGTTCCTCTCGCCCCCGGCACCCCTAGGGCAAGTTGTTTACTTTCCTTCAGCGCGCTGAAGGTTAGTCTCCAAGTGCGAGTCTGACAGGAAGCACCTGCCTGGGTGATAACATTCTCTCATATCCGAAATGAGTCTTCTGTTTGCTCACACTGACCCCTGGCCTGGCAGCGTTTTAGCTCCATCCATGAGTAACGTGTGGCCTGTGCCGGTGTAGACAGCCTGCTGGGCCGGAGGGGGTGTCTTGAGCCTGCTCAAGCAGTGAGACCAGTTGGGGGGAGTAATCAGACCCCGCTAGGGTCACCAGACAGTGCTGACAAGCTCACGCTACTGGAGTTTAGTAGTGTGAAGGCAACTGGTATTCTGGGATCACGCTGGAGGTCATTCCCTGGCTGGGTCGCTAA
Source organism: Monodon monoceros (assembly GCF_005190385.1). Lineage (NCBI taxonomy): Eukaryota > Metazoa > Chordata > Mammalia > Artiodactyla > Monodontidae > Monodon > Monodon monoceros. The sequence goes on from NW_021703772.1 coordinate 43,257,389, forward strand.
TGTTTGGAGAGGGAAGCAGAGCCTGGCTCAGGAAATGGAGAGGTTGGTGTCTGAAAGCTGGTAAGAGGGGAGGGACGGCTCTGTAGGGGGCAGTGCTAGCTTTGGCAGCTGGGCAGTCTTTGCAAACTAAAACCCGATGGCGGGAGGAGACATGCTAAGTCACTGTTTTGGATTTCTTGGTTTCTAATGTGTGCATCTGTATACTTGCAGGAAAATATAAATGATAAAAATTTTCCTTTCTGGCTTTGGATCGAAAGCATCCTTGAACTCATTAAAAAACACCTGCTCTGTCTCTGGAATGATGGGTAAGGGCCATTGATAGGTGTATTTTTGAAACATATGTTGAGCACACGCTCCATTGCTGCAAGGCTGAGATAGGCCTGACCCAGACAGACTTCATTGTTTGGCAAGACTTGGGTGCATCTCACAGAAACAGATGCTTGCAGGCTGTCCCTTCAGGCATTCACGATAGTAGACCCTCATAAGATTAAAATTATATTTTCGTAGTATATGTATATGCATTTTCAAAACTAAATTTAAAAACCCTGAGTGCCATTCATGCCTTCATTCATTCTACGAAAATTTCTTGAGCACCTGCTTTATTGCCTCCAAGTAAGGAAGAAAAAACTTTTTTGACTCGGCAAATTGTTTCTAATGTTTTCCCAGGGTCAGTTGATATTTCAGCAAAGACTTTAACTTGGTCAGAGGTCTAGAATATGAAAATGGATTGTCTGAGCCTTTCTCTTCACTAGAAAGGATGCATGAATTTAGACATTTTCATGGCCTTCAGAATCCCCAGGTGAAAATGAAAGGCTCATTAATCCAGCAAGTATTTATTGATCATCTGTAGCATCCAACGGGCACCATGTTAATGAGCTTTTCTGGGACTTCAGCATATATATGTATGAGTGAAATGCTTCCTGAAGTGTCAATGAAATAGATTTTAAAGCATCTAAAATAGTTGATACATTTCTATCCTGTGTTCTTGTGTCAAGTTGCAATCATCTTGATTTGTAAGTGAACGTGAAAATTGCAGTCATGACTGAACCTCAGAGTACCTCCATCAATCCCTTTCCATGTGCAGGTGTATCGTGGGCTTTATCAGCAAGGAGCGAGAGCGGGCTCTGCTGAAGGACCAGCAGCCGGGGACATTCCTGCTGCGGTTCAGTGAGAGCTGCCGGGAAGGGGCCATCACGTTCACATGGGTGGAGCGGCCCCAGAATGGAGGTGGTAAGCCAAGGCGCCTGCACACACACCGATTCAAAATGTGGGTGCAAGCCCTTCTTCTTCTCTGCAAATCAACTCATACAAATGATGAGCTTTTGACATACAATCGCAGCTCCTCCACTTATCCCCAGCTGAGCTTCCCCAGTAGGACCTAATACATCACCAAGGGCTATTTGGGATTCGTTGCCTGGAACATATTGTGCAAATGATGTTTTTTTTTTTAAAGACAAGGCCACATTCTTTCCTTTTCGTCAGGTATGTCACCTGTAGGTGAAAGATGCGAGTCAGTATGACTGGCAGTCATTTATTGGGAGGAAACCCACAGTGCACAGGCGTGAACTTCCAGACCCATGGAGGGGAATCCCACATGGAGGTGCACGGATGAGGGCAGGCTCCGTGAGAGGGGTCCTGGGACTGGGTGCAGCCCTCCACCTTGCCTTCTGACAGAGAAGGCTCGTGCACGTTTATCTGGGTTATATCTTGGGTTTCTATTTGACCAAGTGCATCCATGGCAAAAACAATTCTGAAAACCTACGCGTTATGAAACAGGTTTCCGGGGAATGAGAAACAGGTTTCAGTGGAGACAAGAAAGTGATAAAGACAGACTGGTGACTTTTCGCTCTTGCTTGTAGTTTGCTCTGTTTGAAGGATTGGAGGGAAAACTGATTTGTTCCAGTGACTTATGCTTTCAGTTAGAAGATGCAAAAAGATAGGATACTTTTCTTGTTCTATTTTTTTTTTCTTCTGGTAAAAAAACAGGAGAGCTGGGATTAGAGCCCAGTGAGGACAGTAGATGGTAGAGCCTGCCCTTTTCTTCTTCTCCCCCGGTAGTTCTTTCCTGAACTTGCTGAGAGATGGAACTAGCAAACCAGGCAAAGATGAAAACCGTTGGCAACCGGAAAGTTTAAAGCAGGGCCGCACCAGCTACAAAGCTTTGGTCTGAAGTTCTAGAGCAGAGTCCCCAGAGCACCTCACAGCAGCCTCTGGAGTGTGTGCCCCAAAAGTGAAATCCTGGATCAGTTAGGAAGCAGGATTCCAATGAAGTCTGGGACTAAGACCAGGAGTGAATTAAACTGTGTTTTTTACATTAAGGATTAGAGAAAAAAATAGCAAATAAGGTCTCTTTTTGGTTTGTTTAAAAAGTTGTTTTCCATGTGTTGTTGTTGTTTATTTTCATTTTTCAATATGAAAAGACAAAGTGAGTTTATCTTCTAGTAACTTAATCTATGGCTTGAGCCAAGAAGACCCAATTAGTAATTAGTTATTTTAAAGGTATTTAATAAATTTCTTTTGGCTAGACTTACAAATCTAAGTAAATAATGACAAATGCAATATTACCGAAAGTAATGATGGCCTTTATTTTTCCTATTTTAAAGAAAGGATAATAATCTATTTAGGAATAAAGCAATTACATGCTCTGTGATGTAACTCCTAGATTGTGTTTAGTTCTTACCAGGTTCTGTCAAATCCATAAACTCTGCAGTGTTTGTTTCTCTCCTCTATTGTTGAGGGATATTCTGTGGGACTCACTTTGCTTTTCTTCCTTTTAGAATCTTGCTTCCATGCGGTTGAACCCTACACAAAGAAAGAACTTTCTGCTGTTACTTTCCCTGACATTATTCGCAATTACAAAGTCATGGCCGCTGAAAATATTCCAGAGAATCCCTTGAAGTATCTGTATCCAAATATTGATAAAGACCATGCCTTTGGAAAGTACTACTCCAGGCCAAAGGAAGGTAAGCGGGCGGAGTGTGCAAGCATTGCCTGATGAGTCATAGCACAGCCCAGTCGTTCCTGTGGTCGTGTTCTCCCTTCATCTAGTCCAGAGGTTTGCGGGAGACAGGCGTTAACCCCACACACTGCCCTTGCCTTCCTATCGGTGCAGGGTGTCGGCACAGACTCCCCCCATGCCATGTCACTAGCCCACCCCTTCTTTTGAATTGGTAAAAGCAGGCTTTCTAATAAACACAGTGCGGTTGAAACATAATACATTGTTTGGCCTGATACAGATAGTAAGAAAGGAGTAAATGGTTCTTGATCTCAGGGGTGTTGGAGAAGGTCCATTTCTGGTCGTGTGTATTTGTTACATTTTTACTTTTCCTACGTGGAGGGGTAAAACGTAGGACCTGTGATGGTCACCTGCTTTATGTCAGCCTGCTCCTGAAATTGAGGAAACGGAGGCCCGGGCGAAGTGAAGTGGTCCCTTCATGGTGACCTGGTAAGTTATTAGGTCACATCACTGAGAGCAGGTCTAAGTTTAGCACACGGGTCTCCCTCTGCTTAGTCTTCGTTGAGCCGCATTTGAGAAGGTGGAAGGTAGACTAATCTGGTTTGGAATGCACCAACACACTTAATGATTTTTCAGGATCAGTAGTCTCAATGTTAGCACAGTTACTTTAGATGCACCCAGCTTACCTTGACAGACGTGTTTATTACACCCACCAGGCCAGGACCATAAACCAGATAGAACTTCTGTAGGATTTCAAGGCTTGGAAAGAGAACCGTCTTAGCTTGACTTCTGTGCTGAACGTGCCTCCCCTTTTCATCTGGTGGTTTCTGCATTCGCAGTACGATTTCAGGTGACCCAGGCAGGGAGTCTAACCTGACTGCCCAGGAAAACAGTCCAGTCTTGATCAAAGAAAAAGTTGATTGTTCTTGTGTAATTTCTGCTAACGGAAAGTGTACGCGATGTGTTTGCTTCTAGCCCCAGAGCCTATGGAACTTGATGGCCCTAAAGGAACAGGATATATCAAGACTGAATTGATTTCTGTGTCTGAAGTGTAAGTGAACACAGAAGAGGGACATGTTTAAAATCCTCAAACAAGCCCCACTCCTGGCTGGGGCCTGTTGAAGATGTTTGTTCTTTGCTTTTCCATTGTAATTGTTGCTGCCACCATCACAGATGGACCTGTGGAAAGATCCTAATTAGAGATCCTGGTGTCACTGCCTATCAGCGTTTTATTGCCTTTATAAAAACAAACAAACAAACAGCAAACCAAAACAATCCAAAAAAAACAAAGTTGTATTTAAGGCATATAAGTTCTCCCCAAACTGATATTTTGAAAAAGTGTAAATAAAATGAACAAAAATCGATCAGAGTGGGCAAGCAGTTCTTTTCCATCTAGAAAAGGCCAAAGTAATGACTGAGATACATTTTTTTCCGTTTGCTTTTATTTTGTTGTTTCATTTTGTAAAAGGTAGAAAAAATTTTGGAAAAGTCATTGTCAGTTATTTGGCCTGCAGCACTGTCTTGGGGTGAATGGATGTAGCCTTCATGTAAAAACCCTCTGGAGCAGCCTTATCTGCATACAAACCTCAAGGTAGGGATGAGGGACTCCCCAGACATTTCTCTGGTGCTTCTCGGGCCAGGGTAGGTGACACAACTGCACAAGCTCGTGCCCATGTTCACCCAGGCAGAAGCGGTGCAGGATCCAGACTGGCTATATCTGGCTCCCGTCTCTAGAATACAGTGTGTTTCCCAAGGGGCCGGGCTGGGGACATGAACCTCTCGAGATCTGTCCTTTTTCAAATGTATTTTACAAGTGTATACACGTCCCTGAAATAAACATCTAAAATGATGATTCAGTCACAGGCCAAAGATGAAATGGCAAAGTTTGCACCGCTGCTTTCATAATCTAGATGTTAACATTTCCTGTTTCTTTCTCCCCATTTTAGCCACCCTTCTCAACTTCAGACCACAGACAACCTTCTTCCCATGTCTCCTGAGGAGTTTGACGAGGTGTCTCGGATAGTGGGCGCTGTAGAATTTGACATGGTGAGTACCACACAGGGATGCTTTCAGCACGCTGAGTGTTTGCTCTCTGAGGCAGGGAGGGTGCCTGGCAGACCCTGGGCCTATCTGTGAGTTCTCAGAAGGAGCCTCTGGCAGAGCCCAGAAGGGTGTTTTTTAGATTAGCTATGACAAGTTGGAGCCTGCTGTGTTTAAACAAGCTACGTCGTCACCAGGATTTTTACTCCTGGCCTTCACCACCTTCCAAAAAATAATGACGTTTCAAATATTTAAAAGCTCCCCCTCTGCCTTTTAAATTTGTCCACATAGAAATCTCATATGTTAAGGAACTAGGATTTCTCTGATAAGAAAATGTTTTCCTTTTGTCCCGTTGTTTCAGCACTGTGTCTGGGCGAAGAGGTGTTATTTTTAGGAAGGGAGGAGACTAATGCTTGGTATACAGTCATTATAGAGACTTGGGCAGCCACAGCGAAACACTTTACCTGATTTGTGTTTGAGAACTAACTTGTACCGCTAGCACCTGGGGCTGTGAAGGGCTTTGCCAAGAGTAAAAAGTTCAAGGAGTGAAGCAGAGTGTCATGAGTACCGTGATAGGGATGGAAACAGGGCTGTCCACAAAAGAGTGCATCTTTCTTTGGGAGAATGTTTTTCAGTATGTCAGATAGTATTGTTTGCCTGTCAACCTGAAATCCTTCCCCTTAAAGATTTTATTTATTTATTTATTTTGATTGGCTGGATTTTTGCTGATGCTGTTTTAATTTTAAGCTCTTTTCCACATGAAGCTATTCCAGTTCATTTTTTATAAATTTATCTACTTTATTTATTTAGTTTTGGCTGCATTGGGTCTTTGTTGCTGCGCACGGGCTTTCTCTAGTTGTGGCAAGCGGGGGCTACTCTTCATTGCGGTGCGCGGGCTTCTCATTGCAGTGGCTTCTCTTGTTGCGGAGCACAGGCTCTAGGCGTGCAGGCTTCAGTAGTTGTGGCACGCAGGCTTCAGTAGTTGTGGCTCACAGACTCTAGAGTGCAGGCTCAGTAGTTGTGGCGCACGGGCTTAGTTGCTCTGCAGCATGTGGGATCTTCCCGGACCAGGGCTCGAACCCGTGTCCCCTGAATTGGTAGGTGGATTCGTAATCACTGCACCACCCGGGAAGCCCCCCAGTTCATTTTTTAAAATTTGCTTAATGTTTTAAAGAAAAGCCTCTCTGAGTCATTACTGGCCCTTCTTCGTCACTGGTGCCTGGCACAGACTGCTCAGCGATGCAGGAGGGAGGACAGGATTAGGGGAGAGGGCGCCATCTCCCAAGGTTCAGGGTCGCGCATCCCTGTGTTCAGGGAATGCATTTGTGCGGCATTAGTAATATCTGTTTAGACTCAGGTTTCTGGTATGTAACCTTTTCCTTATCCTTTTCCCTCACCTGAAGAAGTACAGGCTAAAATCTTTACACCCTCCTGACTGTTAAGGCTGAAAAAAAATCACTTAGAAAAACGCTTAGGTAGTGTAATAGCGCAATAGTTCTGTTCCTATTGGCGAGTGAAAGATGAACCTTGTACCTGTGTAAGGTTGCATCCTCTGTTGAAATGTAGCTCCCCACACTGCTCTGAAGTGTTTTGTGAGCCCTACACAAAAATGGAATAGCTGTAAAGCCCTATTTAGAAAGTGTAAGATCGATGGACAGAACCAAACAACGGCGCGATCTTCTTTTTCTCCTCCTTTGCTGTGCCTGAGCAAGTTACATCATCATCGTGGTCATCACCACCATTAATAGGTGACATTTGTTAAGCACTTACTGTGTACCAGGCACTCCACGGGTAGTAACTTAGTGCTCACAACAGCCTTCTGAGTTAGGTATTATTGTTTTTCCCACTTTACAGATGTAGACAAAAGAGGCTCTCCAAAACTATGAAACTTGACTAAGATGAAGTAGTTAGTAAATGAGGGAACGAATATTTGAATCCACCTGGGGTGTCGCTAGACTGCGTGTTCTTGTCTACTCTCCTGATGCCCCCCCACAGAAAGCTGACCTCTGATTCATTCAAAACCTGCACCCAAGAGAACCTGTTTGCACTTGACACTGAGTATGTGTTTTTCTGGTTTATTAAGACGAAGGCAGCGTAGCCTTTGGGTGAGAGGCCTGTGTTTGGGATTTGGAGATCAGAGCTCCAACTCTGTCATACCATTATGCCCTGTGACTTTGAGAAAATAAGATGGATTAGTCCCCTCCATCTGTGCATGCAGTATGACCGCTTTCTCTGTGCTCTCGGAACGATGCTGTGAGAGCAATTTAATTACTCTAAATAAGTGCCAGGAAATGGTTTTGTGGCTCTGGATCCCCTCTCCCCCTGCCCAGGAGCCATCCATTTCATTCCAGATGATTTCATTCATTTCATTTATAGAATAAATCTATTTTTATATACACGCACACACACAGATCTCCAGAGTAAAGCCATAGAAGATTTAAGAGCTATAATATGGGCACAGCACTGGTTAGACAAAATTAAAGTTGGATTAGTCTCCGAATTGGGTGGACTCCACCTTGTCTGTCCCAAATTGTCCTCAGCCTTGGCCACGATTTCCTTTCCGCATCCATCCACTCTTGGAGTTAGGGCTTGTGCTCTGAAATAGACCTCTCGAGGAGCTGGCTGGTTTCGGCCATGTCTGGAGGTTGCAGCTCTGGACCAGGGGGCCCTGGGGCCAGCGCCTGGTGCCGCCTCAGGAGCAGGAGGACCGCAGGCTCCTGAGAGACAGAGCACCAGTGTTTTCTGTAGCCTGGCTTCAGTGCTTGTTTAGTCTGGCTTCCCTGTACAGTAAACTTCTTCCTCTGGGACAGCATGAGAACCAGTCTCCTCTCCTAGAGGCCTTTGGGCAAAGCTTGGACAAAGCTGATAATAATTTAATGATAAATATTAAATAACACTTATTAATTGTCTGCTATTTTCCATCTAGTCTACTAAGCATTCTACATATGCTGCATAATTTAATCCTTTCAACAAATCTGTCTGTTAGAGACTATCAGTCTCCTTTGAATAGATGAGGACCTTGGGATTTAGAGGTTAAGTAACATGACTTGCTCACACAGCTAGTAAGAGACAGTGACAGGATTTGAATCCAGGGTGGCTTGCTTTCTCTCTCTCTCTCTCTCTGAAGACCACCATCTTTACATATTTTACTCTCAGCCAGACTGAAACATAGGGGCAAAACCTTCATTGTGCTTTTCAATCCAAAATATTTTCCTAAGAGCCCACTATGTACCACCCACTATTGAGTACTCGGGATTAAAAAAAAAAAAAAGGACTCGGTTCTCAAGAGGCTTGTAGCCTAGAGCTGTGTTGCTGTCGGTGTTTTGGGTCTGAATGATTCTCTGTTATGGGGCCGTGCTATGCGTTGCAGAATGTATAGCAGCGTCCCTGGCCACTACTCACTAGATGCCAGTAGCACACACACCTCCACACCCGGTCATGACAATCCAAAATGTCTCCAGATGTTGCCAGAGGACAGAATCACCCCTGGTCGAGAGCACCTGGTTTAAGGGGAGAGCCCAGCGTGGAAGTGAGATAGGAAGTCGGTGGCAGGCCGGTGTCCTTTGGATGAGCAATTCACTGCCTCCGAAGGGCCCTGCTGGGGGAGGTGGAGGGGTTCCTGATGATTCTACTTCTCTAGCCTCTACCCGAAACTCATTCGTTTGTTATTCCTGCTGAGTGGCCTTTAAGGAAAATTCATCATTTCCCCCAAATCCCTCTCTCCCTCTGGCATACAGCTCAGCATTGCCTCACTCTTGTTTTGCATGAGCAGATTTGCCACGTTGCTCTGTCCCCAGACTTGCATAACAGCAGAAAGCTTTATGCAGCTTAGATGAATTGACAGAATTAAGCCAGCAGGCTGCAGAGTAATAATCCATCAGCTTAGGTGACATAAAAGGTTTCTATTAGTCCAGGAGAAAGGATAGCACATGCTGAAGGCCCTCTAATTCCATGGTGGTTTTTTGCCGGGGGCTGTGTCTTTCTACTACTCCATTGTAGAACACACAAGTAATGTTAAATATATGAGTCTGCGTTTTACAAGAGCAGTGTAATAAATGTAACCACATTTTCTTTTTACAGATGAATGCAGTATAAGAGCATGAATTTTTCTCATCTTCTCTGGTGACATTTTTCCTTCCCACCTGTGACTCCCTCCTGCTACTCTGTTCCTTCACATCCTGTGTTTCTAGGGAAACAAAAGAAAGGCCAACAAATTCGCTGCAACCTGTTGATAGCAAGTGGATTTTTCCCTAATTCAGAAACATCTGTTACTCTGAAGGGCTTCATGCATCTTATTGAAGGTAAAATTGAAAGGCCCTCTCCACAGAGTGGGTTTTACAAATAAAAAACATCCAGATACACCAAAAGCATCAGAACTAGAATGAGAGTCCTTTGGGAAAGGTGAAATATTTAGCAGCATCTAGCAAATGCCATGCCTAGAGTCAGTGCTCCATTGTTATAGGTGGTTGGGTAGATCACTCGGTTATTTAGGCAACTGCTTCATGCAGGATTGGCATATTTCTCTTCTGGAGAATTCTTATTTGTTCTCTCTGCTTTAAATGTGGCTAGAAGTTTTCCAGTGGTTTGCCTATGAAATAGTGCAAAGTTAAGTTTACATAGAATTACATCACCTCTTTATTGAAGGTAGCCGTCCTGTATCTGGGCAGAGGATAAAAGTTGTGTTCTTTATTATATCTTCCACACTAGCCATTGAAAGCTAGAGACAAATTCTCTCGGGAGAATTAGTTTTTCTCTTTGTTATGGCTTTATGATACTGGCTAATATCAAAGGGAAGGAAGTAAACTTTCCAAATTCGTGAGTAGTGTTTTCCGTTTAAACTTTAATATCCAAAGCTGAATATATTCTGCCTCCATCACGGTCACTAGTAAATGAAACTGTCTTCACAGTTCTGTCAAGGGAGCCAAACTATTAACAGCTCTCTTAAGGTAAATCCTGTTATTTTTCAAAAAGTTGAAATTAATTTGTAGATGTAGACAAACTCCGAAATTTATTGCATGTTTCTTAAATGGGTTCACTTGTCTTTATTGTTTTTAGCTGGTATTTAGTCTTAGTCATAAAATTTTCAAATTGAGAAGAGAAAATAGTAACTGACAAATCATTAACCAGAGATTATGAGAATCAGATAATTTGAAAACTCATCCTGTGTAACTGCATTGAGAATTGCGTATCTTTCACTGATGAATGTGTTTCTCTCACAAATACATTGCAAATGGTTCCACTGTCTCTCTTGTGCTTTTTCTAGACCCTTTTTGGACTGGATGATGTTTTGTGAAGTGTGTTGTGTTACTTAACCTCGTCCCTTCATTAGCACTGACATGCAAAAAAGTGGTTTAGGGAGTGGGTTTGACAGGGTTCTTCTCGATAACATTCACAAACTGCTGTCTGCAGGTGCATCTTATTTTTCTACTGTCACCACCACAATCATACTGTTATGTAAATACTGTATTTTTCTGGTGGGAATAAAGTTTCCTTGAAGTCTATCTCAAAGTTAAAGCTAAAGTGTAGGTACTGCATTAAATATAATATGCACATGGTACTTTCCTTGGTATTAAACACAAATCAAGGCCTCCTCTCAGATTTTACATAAGATGATTGACATCAACCTGACTGGGTTTGCGTTGACTTTTTAAATTGAAATGATGAAGGAACAAAGATGACAGTTAAATTGTTCCTAATTGCTAATATTTAACCATTTGGTATATTTTTGCCCTCTAAGAATGCTTTGGCATAGTTTCATTTTACTGCACCAGTCAAGAGACTTTGTTTACTTTTAACAAGTATTAAAATTATAAAGTTAGTCTCTTACAAATATTTTGTATAAAGATTTAAAAAGTTACTGGCATTATGTGTAGGTTTGATGTTTTTCTCATCTTTTCTTATGATTAAGCATAAAAATATATCAGTCCTTATTTTTAAATATGATTAATACCGTTTTCCTAAGTGTTACCCTTTCTTACCCAGATTAAGATAGGTTGGTGGAAGAGATCAGAGGAAACATTATTGAAACAAGCTATAATGAGTACCATAAATAGCAAACAAACGAAAGTCCTTTGGTCTTGGGGACCACCAGAGCTGCCTCCAAATGCAGAAGTAATTTGGCATTTATTGTAAAGTGAATTTCAGTACTGCTATAATGCAAGTTTTTTATTTTAAAATACATGTAAAATGGGACTCTGTATGGTGTCCATAGCAGCATCTAAACTCCACACCTCCTTGATGAGGTGAGGTATTACTTTCTGAGAAGTTACTACACCCACACAAAAAGCTGCCATTCTTTTCTCCAAAAGTGTTATAAGCTAGAAAGCTGTGCCCTTCTCAAAGTAAAAGGCATTGTTTGCTGGAAAAAAATAGTAAACTGAAAGAATTGGCAAGTTAGATGTAAGTCGGGCAGGTTAGACGCAACTGTTGTTCGATGAGCTATCGGGGATAGTGGTATAAGCTTGAATTCTGGCCTCATAGCAAATATGACTGTTCTCACCTCCCTATCTATAGTATTTACATCTAGGAAATATAAAGTTTCTTCATAACGAACATGAAGAGTTGTATTTCTCCAGCGAGTGAAGTAGATAATGCCCTGCCTAGCCGGTATGTTTGTATTTCTATATAATCGATCATTGTAAGAAGTCACTGAATAGATTCTGGCTAAGGGATGTTTGTGTGTTTTAAGAGTATTTCTGGTATGGGGTTTTATAAGCCTAGGACTTTTATGCACCACTCAGGACAAATTTCTCCCTTTTCAGGAAAGTGTCTTCTGAGATGGCAATAAATAGATTTTGCTATTCAGTCAGCATTCAGTGATGGAAGTCTATTTGTTGCCTGTAAGCTGAAATGGGATATTAAGTCTTAATTGAACAAAGCACTCCTTTCACATCTGACTACCCCAGGAAAAAACTAGAAGTTGTTTTGAAAGCTCTGGTACCTACTTTTTGAACTGGGATGCTGTGCCCAGAGTAAGGGGTCCTTACTCAAGTGGCTTCTTTGGTTAGTTAAGATTCATTCATTTACTAGTTCACCAGATATATATAGAGCACCTGCCACGAGCCAGGCACTATTCTAGATGGTTGGGAAACGGAGTCGGTAAACTAAAACAGACAAAGATCTCTGCTTTGGTGGAACTTAAGATGTTCTGAGATACTGGATCGTATGTTCTGGTACAAACATCTTACCTATTAAAACTTAAGAAAGTTTTTGTGAAGCAAACATAGCCAAAAGCTACAAATAATTTAAAGGGTATACAAAAATATACACAATTTCAAAGTAATGGCATTCATCTATGAAAGGGTGAGAAGATTAGATTAGAGATTTTGGATATCTCTTCCAGTTCTAAAATGTCAGTAATACAGACAAACACGTTTGACTGCTATAGCAAAGGAAATTACTTTGTGACAAACAACTTTGCTGAAAATGGACAGCCATGGTATACGTGGTGTTCGTGTACCTTCTCTGTGGTTAGAAAACCGTATGCTAACCCTAAACCAGAGGTTTCTGGCATTGGGAGTGAATGCCATTTCACACACCCATGGACGAGGTGGGAGCTGCCATTACCAGCTTGTCCTACGCAGACCCCAGTGTGGCAGCTCCACAACTAGATGTCAAGACTTTTGTGAAAATACCTTCTCTTCTCATTAAAGGAGGTTAGAACCCTCCTAGTGCAAGATTCAATGCAGCAAATATTTACTGAGCACCTCCTAACTGTAAGAGGATAGTGTCAGCTTCTAAGAGGACTAGACACATGCCTGCCTGTCTTCTCACCTTCAGGGAGGAACTGCTTACAGAATTTTCATCTTAGTCATTGAGGTAACCCCACTGGACACCGTGCATAGTACCTGGCCCACAGAAGGCATTAAAAATGCCTCGACATAGTTCCTGTGTTCAGTGGAGTTCCCAACCCAGTGATATAAGAGAAAACCTTTAAAAAAATTCATTTTCAGTTTTTTTTGATACATGTATTTATTAAGCTGTAAAAAGCAACACTACCTAATTTCATTTAAAATAAATATTTTCCAATTTCAGAATACTTACAACTTACAGTTTTAAGATTAGATTCACTTTGGGAGGTTCTGGAAGCAAATACATTCATAGCTGTACAATCCCCAGGAAGAATCTAAATCCAGCATCAGGTCATTCAGTCCCTGCCAAGCAGGTAACAGCATTAAGCGGTTGATAGCTAATCCAGCTCTGCAGCTAAAGGGCAGTGCGGGGCAGCAGTGGGGTACAGCACATTACACTCAAAGATGAGGTGATAATTAGAACTGAGACCAGCAAAAACAACAGCGTGTACAAAGCTTTAAATAAACACCACCATATAGAGCTCTGTGGTACAGAGCTAAAGCTGATCCTAAAGCCCAAACAGAAAGATCTTTGGAGTATACTGATGGCAGCCGTTAACAGCACAGTTAAAAGCATTGACATCAAATGTACTCATTATTATCACCAGCCAACAGCAGACAGCCAGAACAGGAACCGGTGTGCAGTCATAAATAACCTCATGGGTAAATAAGGGCACATTTAACTAAACCACAAAGATTTCACAAAATAGTTACGATCTGAGAAAAGATGAAAACTCTTTGTTCCCAAATAATAGTTAGAACCTCTTTTTATTAGAGAAAAGCCTCAAAATCATTGGTAATCTTTAAGCTGTGTAATTGAACCATCTTAATGTTTCACACAGAGCAAGCTGCTGTTTGAGCAGTTATTTCAGTTGATTTCTGTTAAAGAGTGTCTACCCCATAATATCTTTGGGAATAATGCTGTTCCTCTGCAGCGTTTGACATATACCACCTGTCTGCATGTCTTGGTAGATCCATGAGGCAGGAACACAGCAGCAGGGCTGGACACCCACCCACCATACTCCCCACAGAAGCACACACACGAGAATGGCTTCATGCCTGATGCAGCTCAGTTAAGGAACACCGGCCATGTTCCACCAAAAGAACACGTCTAGGTTAATAAGGGGGCAATGGCTGAAGTCACTGATTTAGACTGGAAGCAATAATCAAAACACTTGGAGGCTGCTGGAGTGGGAAAGGAGTCATTAGGCACGATAAAGCTTGGAAGCAGAGTGTGTGCTGATAGAAAAGGAAAAAAAAAAAAAAGGAATTTGCTACATTAATGAAACAACCAGCATTCATGTAGTTGAGGGTTCTGCACATTTCATTAAACACAGCTTCAAAGAAGTCCATTTGTGTGTGTGTGTGTGTGTGTGTGTGTGCCTGCCTGTGTGTGTGCTTAATATCAGAAGTCCTCGTTAACATACCCTTTTACCTCTGAGGTATGACAGGATAACGTATGTGTGCAGTTCCTCTGCAAGACAAACGATGGGTCTCGATTTAAAATGAAATGGCCTTTTCTTATTATTAACTAACTCTAAAGTCCACAAAAAATATATGGTAGAAAATCAGGAGAAAACTGGAGTGATCTAATGATCCCCCAAGTAGAACAAATATCTTGATGCAGACTCTTAATGACAGGTTTAAAAACAAATGTTATTTGTAGCAGTTCCCATACCTTCATAATAACTTTGGTAGCTTAGAGCACTTCTGAATTTATCTTTATCCTGAAAGCTGAAAAATATCTTCTTAAAGAGCTGAAGTAGCACATCCCTTCCTTTTATTGGCCGATAAATTTGACTAATTTGTACTTAGCTTAGTAATTTGTCTCTGGTTCATCTCCTATAGACAAATGGCATAGTCACAGCTCGGATGCCAGGTACATGAGGCGTTTTCTGATGTATTGTGGAAAACATGAAAACTGCATAGTATGCCAGCACCCACTTTCCCAGCTAAAGCAAAGAGGCAAATAGCTAAACATCTGGGAAGAGAGGCTGGTCTAAGGGGATATAGAAAAAGGAAATTATTTCAAAAATTATTTTAACTACATTCACACATATGTTTTGATCACCAAACATATCTTAAACAGATTCCCTGATAAAATCTAGTCAGAATTGGTCTATCCTACTAATAGTTATTAACTATTATACTTTTTAAAGAGTCACATCATGAACCTAGGGTGACAGGTGATATTTCAAACACATAACCATAAGTGCATATAACTGTTCAAACACTCAAACTAAATACATATTTGAAGTCATGAAAATCACACAGTTTTGCTTCTCAAGGCAGCCTTGACCCATTTCGACAGACTGTACAACGGAGTTTAATTTATAAATGCATATCAGCAGATCATCACCATAAATTGAAAAGTCACAAAATACACAAAAATAAATCACGAAGACCACACAGTTAAGCTAGCATTGGTAACTGTTTCTTTTACATCAAATTATACAATGCGCGAGGTAAATATTGCTCACATTATGGAGGGAGATTGTTTTAGTTCTATTTTTTCCCAAAGAGATCAGATTTGTCCTGTGTGCACAATGAAGAAAACTCCAGTAACACTGAAATGACGAATGTTGTAAAATATACATCACTACCAGATAGAAATACACATGTTCTTCATAATCATTTTCCACAATTAAATAGGTAAGTGATTTAAATCTTGGGCTTAAGACCATTATAACAGTCCGTCAAGATTCTTATGGACGGTTTGGTTCTCCTTTCCATTGTCGGAATCTCCTTGAGGCGTGTACTGGACTTGGTATTCCTGCAGGATTTTAAACACATCATGGTGTCCAAAGTGCAGCGCTTCATCCATGGGAGTATTATTCCACCTAAACAAGTAGCACAGCATGGACTGGGTCATTAGATAATTTCTGTACAAAGATGATACTCTAGCATTCTTAGATTTTAAATGCCAGTTAAAGGGCCATTCAAATTTAGCTGTTTAAGCAATATTACAAGTAATATTGAAGAAATGCAGAAAGGGATTTATAATCCAAAAAGTGGTCTTGGAGACAACTTGGGATATGGGGAGGAAGAGAAAACTACCTTGTGCAAAAGGGTCTTGTTCACATTATCTAAGTGCTTATGAATGCAAAGTTCTAGTGTTGACAGATAAGATAGACTCTAGTATTTCTAAACTTTAACTTCATGGAAAGCCCAAAGGATCATTCTTTAAATAGAATGTTCAAAGAAAAATCAGCTCTATAGCATCTATCACCCTAGCCTTTGGTAGAAAATGTGTGTTCCTGTCAATGTAAAATCACAGTAAATCTCAGAAGTCTGGTAATAACCACGATCTTATTAGGGCTCAAATATACTTTGGAGGAGCAAGACTGGCCTCAGAGGAACTGACATTTTCTTCATCTCTGGTAAGGATGGGACTCTAGGGGCTCAGTTGGACCACTGCACAACCAGAAGAACAACTACCCTTTCCCTAGGAAGTGTGTTTCTGAGCTGTGCTCTTTAGAGTCATATAGATGAAGACTGGAGATAAGAAGAAAGGAAGAGTTGCCGGCAGTGGTTAATCAGCTAATTAGCCTTTTGAAAGAGGAGCCAACACTGTAAAGCACAACCCAAGTAAATGACAGAGCATGATAATTAGCTCCCTAGTACTTCACAAACTATTAAGCTTCTCTTCTCATCCACTCCCTATGTCTTCTCCATGGCTACCAGGCTCTCTGACTCCACTTTTTCACATGCCACTCTCACCAGCTTCTGGTTTTCCTTCTTTCTTTGTTCTTAACCTTTTACCTTCTCAGTGGGGTCCCAATATGGAACTCAAAGGTTTTTAAACAATCTCATTTAAAAAATATTTTTGAATAAAGTTTGGTAACCTGTTCTTAATTTTTAAAATCAGGTAAGTAACATTTTACATGTGTCTCTGTGCTTCTCAAAAAACTGCTGAATTAAGTTGCCTTTTACTTCTACATTGGCCTTCATTAAGTTAGGGAGTCAGTGGCCTGAAACCGGGAGGTGGGGTGACTTTTCAATCATCTACAGCATATAATTATCTGTCTTTCTGGAAAAACTGAATGTTAACTGCAAGTTATCTTTTTTTTTTTACAACGCTTCTTTTCCGTGAAGTAATGCAAAGTATCAGCTCTAAAGTACACACTAAGTCTGCTCAAGCCTATTTTACAATTTGAGGTGACACTGATTCTATGACATAGAGAAAGAAGACGTGTTGGTCTAGCTTACATTCTCAAATCATGAATACTCAGTTACCAAGTTAGTTACTGAGCTAACTTTTGCCTCTCAGATGGGTGTTTCTGCTTTCACATTCCTAGGGGCCAGTTTAAGGCAAAACCCAAAACAAAACATTTTGATCCTTATACATGCAAAGCACAGTAAATATTTCCAGCCTGTAATAGCGTTTTACTTGGGATTATAAATACTGGGGGCAGGGGAAAACACTCTCTTCAGTTTCTTGCTCTAGAAAGAGCTGGTATGGGCATTACATTTGAGGATAAAAGGGAGCACTGTCACCCTAACGTGAGGTTTTAGAATATTGCCAATAAAGATCATGATTTTAGGTAATCAGAGTGTTACCATACTTACAAAATTGCTAACAGTTTTCAGACACTGATGTCATAACTTTTCTGCATATCTTGCAAGCTGAGCTAATAAAACCCAAACCACTAATTTAAAAAATAGTAAAACCTTACTAAAACAGAAAGATCTAATAGCTAGAGAATAATCAACTTGCTCCAAACTTACTTCATATAGTCCTCAAATACCCAAACTCCTAATCATAAATATCAAAGCTCTCCCACCAAATATTTTTTTTCCGTTCTTCTAAACCTTTATTCTCATTACTCACTGACTCATCCAGTTATGTAACTCCAGTTATGTAACATGCCAGTATATTAGTGCAGGCTTTACTTTAAGCATATGCATGTATGTAAGCGGCACTCTTACCCCTCCCTTGGCTATCCACTTTGTGAACAGTATTTTACCGCAGGATGAATGTCAATTTTCCATGTGGACCAGAACATATTCCAGGCATATTTCTCCCACTCTATCTGGAGTGTCCTTCTCTTCCTTCTGTGCCCTCAAATCTCATCTCTTTCCCAAAGCACTGGTTAAAATTCAACTTCCATGAAGCTTTCTAAAACTGACTCCAACCAAATCCAGGAATTTCAACAAACTCCAATATATTCATTTTAGAGGTAACAGTAATCTCCTTACACATATTTCATATGCCCCTGCAAATGTTTATATTGTCTACCCTGTGTAGTCAAAAGGCCCATGAGGATAAAATTCCTATTTTATCTTTCCAGACACCAAGAATTGTTTTCTTCATACAATACAATGACTGACAGACTAACCAAGAAAATTCTAAGAGAACTTCCTTAGGTAAGAAAGAGGATATAGGAGAGAGAATGATCTACTGAACAGAAACAAGGTTTTGTTGGCTGCCTTTAGAAGGCTCCATAGCAAGTTTAATAATGACTCCAACATATACATAGTGGATTTAAATATACCACCATTTAACTGTTATAGCCCTGTATGATAAAACACTGGCTTGCCAATTATATCTTAGAAAGTAACTTAAGGGCTCACCTGTCCTTGGGGAAAGGATTTACTTTGCAGGCTTCCAGCAAAAATTTAACAACTTCAACATGACCTACATCGAAAACAAAACAAGCAGGTTTTAGTATTAAGTAGAAATTAAGTCTGAAAATAAAGAAATGAATGGTTCATATATTACCCTCTGCAGCAGCTACGTGGAGTGCTGTTCTAGAATCGTAGTCTCGCTGTTCCATGTCCATGGCTGACAAAGCAAATCTGAAAATTTGTTAAGTAGAGCTATTCATTATATAAAAAATTTAATTCACTTTTGTAACATTTCCTCCATCAGTTCAGTCTAAGGTCCTGTGAGAAAGGTGTCATCCTTCACCAGGCTCACTAATGGGACACCCTGTTCAACCAGTACACAGACACCTTGAGTAAATGCCGCTTCACCGTTCTTCCTTAGCTTTGCTCCTTTTGGATAAGAGGAAATGTTCACCACCTCTCACAGAATTAAGCTTCATTACATTATTGTCCAAAACTCAAGAATGGTGGCACAACGATACCCTAAATTTGTGCCTCGGAAGGGCAAGAAACTAACAACTATACTAAAGTTAAATGTTTTCACTAAGGCTCCCATTCTTTAACATTTTACAGTCTACAAGTACTAATCAGACTTTAAAATTAAAAAAATAAAGTGCACATTTTTATTGAAATAAAGGTATGTGAGTTTAAGGTATACAACATGTTGATCTGATACATTTATGTATTGCAAGACGATTACCACTGTAGTGTTGGCAAATATTCATGTGGCATAATTTTCATTTCTTTTTTGTGAGAACAATTAAGATCTAGTCTCTTAGCAGCTTTGAAGTTTATAATACAATACTGCTGATGCAAGTACTAATCACACTTTAAAATGAAGGTGGAAATTAAGCATAGACATTTTTCCACCTTAAAGTTCAGCTGCAACTCTCTACAAGAGACCTTATGTTAAGTATACAGTCCTATATGACCTTTCCAACACTGGGGATCTGCAGAACACCAAATACCCCTATTTGCCCATCCCCCTCACCTCCAAAGATGGAGAGTGGTGGGTAGATGGGGATTGAAAAGTCATTGTCCAATTCCAGTAAAACACTAATACCAATTAGCCAGATTAATTGAACAGTTACCACTTGGGAAAACAGAGGACTGGGCTTTTATAGGAGGTTGAAAAGGAAAGACTGTACAGCGAGACTAAGGCACTGGAAGTGGGAACTTAATATAACTTTGGATCATTTTTATTAGAGGGAAATGGAAGTGAGACTTAAAGTGGCCCTTCGCCCAGAAGCAACTTCATAAACATCTGTAAGCCATATGCTCACCCACCCTGTTAACATACCTTCGAAGTGCAGATACATCTCCAGTATACGCAGCAAACAAAAGGTTTATCACCGACTTTACCTGTGAAGAAAAGAAAGTTGAGGTATCCACAGGGGAAAATAAATACATAGAATGTACAACTGTCACCAGGTAAGTGACTTCCATGTGCTTTGAACACTTCAACTGGGTCACACACAAAAATTTATCATAAGTATACTGCTGTAATCACAAAGAACACACGTGTGTTTTTTTCTTTTTAAATAGACGATTATGGGGCTTCCCTGGTGGCGCAGTGGTTGAGAGTCCACCTGCCGATGCAGCTGACACGGGTTCGTGCCCCGGTCTGGGAAGATCCCACATGCCGCGGAGCGGCTGGGCCCGTGGGCCATGGCCGCTGAGCCTGTGCTCTGCAATGGGAGAGGCCACAACAGTGAGAGGCCCACGTACCGCAAAAAAAAAAAAAAAAAAAAAAAAAAAAAGATTATGAGGGGAAATCCAACAATAAAGAGACATGAGGGAAGGAATGGAATGATATCAATTGGCACAAAAGAATGGAAACTTCTGACCCGTGAAACACACATAGTTGGGGCAACTGAAAATTGGAACCTTTCTCATTTAGTATGTCTCAGTGGTGGGAGCTGACTTGTATACTCATAAAATTCACATCACATCATTATTAAAAACTAAGTCATGCTATATAAATGTCTAATCCCTGCCAACAATCCCTGTCCTCACCAATCACTGGCTTCTTTGGAAATCTTCAGCGACAACATTCAGCATTAATCATCTCAAACTTACTACACTTCAGTGAACTATACTTCACTGGAAAGGCAGTCTTCAGTTCAATGGCCAGGCAGTACCAATGGGGGCATTCTCAGAGCCTGTGACACTGCCTCGGCCCAGAAGGTGGATAGACTCCCAAAATATTAAGTCACTGACATTGAGTGCTCCAAGAATTCAAAGTGTATCTTCTTTTGATATTATCCACTTTCTTGTCACTAGTTAAGGAAGAGGCTAGTTATCCTAAAGGTCACTGGATTTTGGTCGGCTTTCATAAAGACCATCCAACCCTGTTTTTGAGAAACCAAACTATTGAACATACACTGTTTGTAAATACTTCATAAATCCCCACTTTTGTCTTAAACTTTGCAACTTCAACATTCATACTGATGATCCAACTGATATTGGACTCAGTGGTAGAAAACAGTTTACCTGGAGGGATGGAAAGTAACCCAGCTATCCCCAAACAAAGCCACAGCCCTGGAAGATCTAGATCTTAACCTGGACATTCTACCTTTCCACTACAGCTTCCCTTTCCCACAACCTGTGAACTTTTAAATC